>NW_024081202.1:0-600000 GCF_003009895.1 Hyaena hyaena | reverse complement strand
AACTTCTGAGAGATAAACCTATAGATGGTCCATTGATGTGAGCAGGATTTCTCTATGTATTTAATCAGATTCCCTCCTCTCCTGACAAAGACAGGGATGAGGTAGTGGTACACATTTAGTCCTGGCAGATCTTAACTATTTTGATATAGAAAGACCCTCCGGTCTTTCAGATCCTGCTCTGAAATATATTCTCTATTTCAACTATAGAAAAGCTGCTCCAGAAGCACCTGGATGGCTCAGTCGCTCCTGAGTGCCCAACTCTTGATTTTGGCTCAGGTCATGATCTCACAATTTGTGCAATCAAGCCCCATGTTGGGCTTTATGAAGACATAAAGACATAGAGAATCTTGAGATTCTCTCTTTCCCTTTCTCTGTCCTTCCCTGGCTCGCACGGCCCACTCTCTTGCTCTTTTTCAAAACAAATAAATAAACTTAAAAAATTTTCTTAAAAAAAAATAGAAAGAAAAAGCTACTCCAGATTCTAGTGTAGGTCTGGGTAGTGGGGAGTTTTCATTACCAGGTAGAAGCACTTAGACAGAGGCAAGTGTTGGCTAATAATGGGTTGTAGAAGTGAAAAGTATATGCTCTGTGTTCACATCACAGCTCAGCTAATTTTACCAGCTTATACTCTGGACAATATCAGAAGGGCGTATGTCTGTCTAGGCTTTTACTCTGTGCATAAACAAGGAAACGTGAGTTGTGGTGTTCATTTGTACCTGTGAATGTGACCTCATTTCAAAAATGGGTTCTTGCAGATGTAATTAAGCTCTTGAAATTAGATCTTCCTGCATTAATTGACTGGACCCTAAATCCAATGACAAGTGTCCTTATAGGACACAGTAGAAAAGACACAGTGAAGGAAAAGACACAGTGAAAAGTGCCATGTGAAGGAGTCAGAGGTTGGAGCTGTGTGCAGTGAGCCAAGGAACATGTGGAACTTCCAGAATCTGAAAGGGAGAAGATTCTTCGTAGTGAAGAGACCTCATAGTGAGTCTTCATAATGAACATGACCCAGAGGAGACCTTGATTTTGAATTTCTGACCTCCAGAAGTGCGAGAGAGTAAATTTCTGTAGTTTTGCACCACCAAGTTTGTGGTAATTTGTGATGGCTGCCTTAGGAAACATACGGTTTGTGACAGTAATAAAATAAATACAATTAAATAAGATTTTTAATCCTCCTGACTTCCCTTCCTATCTAAGGAGAGAAGCATTCTTGTGTCAACTCAGCCCTCCATTGTTTGCTTGATCGTGGGGAAGGGTGCAAAGGAGAATAATGTCGAGAGCAGGAATCGGGCTGGAAGCTGAGGACAGGGAGGGTGGCAACAGAATGAGAAAAAGTAGGGAACGCGAGCAGCCGCTGTGAAGAGCAGATTTGGAGGGAGGCCTGCTCTGTGTTCGAATGTATTAATTCGCCTTTGGCTTCCTTCTCAAGAGAATTTCGACAAATACTGGAGCGACTTCAGAGGCTTCCTGGAGCTGGGTCTTTGTTTCTTTAGGACGCATTACTATGCTGAGATTAGCGTGGCGGTGAGGAGCACTTAAATTAGGTTATACTTTTATAATCAGAAAATAAAGGTAGTTTCTCTTTGACAACACAAAAGTGTGTGTGTGTGTGTGTGTGTGTGTACACACACCAGCGTACTCTTGATATATTGTATTCAGAGATGGCTACAGGTGTTCGGGAAAAGAAAAGATTCCTCTACTTCCCCCCGGACCAGGGACGCCCTGACCCGTCCAGACTGACGCTACCAGAACGTCTGCCTCCAGTTGGACAACAGATGTTTCCTGCTAGTCCTGAGAGCTTCCATCCCTGCACGATTTGCCTGGGAAACTGACCCCCAAAGTTCTTATCTAAAAATGGAAATTACTTGTCAAATCTGCCTTCCGGGCGCTGTGGCACTAATCGGGTTATAATCCGCTGTAGCCTGGAGCAGCTGCCGAGAGCCCCCAGACTCTCCCTCCTTCGGCCCGTAGCCCGCATATCTTAGCACTGTAACTGTGCCAAAATCTACGTGCGGGGCATCTCCCCAAAACGACAACAGCAGCGCCAATAGCAATATTATGGAACCCTTTGAACCCCAGCAATCAATTCACAGAGAAGCGCCAAACATGAGAATACCCCTGCTCTGAAAACTTTGCTTTTCTTAATTCCCATTTGATACTGAAGGAGCGAGGTCACTGTGTGTACCAAATACATACAGCAGGCTATGTATATAAAAATTCCAAGGCCAAGTGTGATGTGACCTGTGTAAAGTGAGGGACTGTGTATTTGGCATGGGGCAGACTATGGGCAGGATTTGCCCCTGTGACATTTTAACCAACCACTGTATTAAACGTATTAAATATGGTTTGGAACAGGGACAGTGATTTGTATTATGTTTACTTGTTATCTCTGTCTCCAGGTTAAGTGGTAATAAAATGGATCGTTTAAACCATTTTCTCCCGGATGACCAGAGACACTGATTCTGGATTTTATCTCCCTCATTAATACAAAGCTGTCGTGGTGGAATTATGTATCCACACCAAAATGGCACGTGATGTCTTACCTCCGCTCCAAACATCACCAGTTCATCTCCTGATTCCATAGACAGGTCTGCCTATCTGATGTATGGCTTCTGATTTTAAAGATGGTATGGAGATACAGTCAAGTCTGTTTTTACCTGTCCATTGTTTACCGTCCATAGAGAAGTGGATTCAATCCACAGACAAATGGGTCAGTAAATGTGCTTTTCAAAAAGCATATGCAGTGGTAGTGTTGTCTACATTCACCGCACTGAATTAAAAAATGTAACAGCTCCATCAGAATTGGTTATTCTCTATACCAATTACATTTTCCATTTCTCATATTCCACAAATGCTCCAACATCACTGATACCTAGAGGTAATCTATATCTAAAAGAAATGATAAGATTGATATGAATACCTCCAGGACTCCTTCCTATAGGCAAAGGGCAGGGAGAAGAGATTGTACAAGCTAGAGAGAGATCTTATGAGTGAGCCTTGTATCACCTTTCATCACAAACACCCTTTCCAAGCATCTGGTCCTTATAAAATGAGGGAGACAGTCAGCCTCATTTCAATGACCTGCCTGCCTTTTTTCATCTTATTTCCTGAACTCTATCTGACATGAGCTTCATTATGTATCTACAATGTTGGCGAGACTCTTTTCTAGAAGATAGCGTTACTAAAGACTCCATATTCAGCTGTTATTTCCAGTTCACTGGAAAAGGAAGAGGTCGGAAGGGATTTCCACCTGTATGGCGTCTTTGGTGGGTCAATGTGCTGGTGAAGACTTGTCCCCGTTCATCTCTTCCTCTGACCATTCTAAGGAGTTAAACACCCTGTTGCCCCTTACAGCCAGGGATCACCAGTCCCCTGGGAGGAAAGACCTTAAAAATATTTTCCAATACAGACCTCGCACAAGTGAATGCCAATGTCAGATAATTAGGAAAATTGAAATTATCTCATTTTTGTTTGCTTGTTTACTTGGGAGTTGACATTAGCCAGAATCATTTGGATAACATCAACATTAATCTTCATTCATGAATTATTAAAACCTTAGACTGTGTCGTAGTAAATTTGCAGGAATAATATTTTAATTCAGTACTGTTTGCAATCAGTATGGAAATGTATTTTATGATCAAGCATTTTTAATAAAGGTGTCATTTTTCTCATTGTAACATTAAATATAATCCCTCTAAAGAAAATGGATTTTGTCATATTAACTAAATCAAGAGGTTACAGAAAACATTATGACTACTGAATTCTTATTCTGGCACCAAGTGAAAAATGTATTAGAGATCATCTTTCTAAAGAGATAGAGGCCTGATGAAATAAATGCAGATTTCATAGTCAATTATATACGGAAAATGACTGAATACAGGACTGCTGTTTTCAAATAATAGCTGCTTTTCACATCAGCATGAAAGAGAAAAACACAAAACAAGTTGCAAGCACAAGGGAAACAATATATCTGATTTGCCTTCCACTGATTGCATTATACAAGGAAATTGCTCATCAGTATCTTTCTTTCTTAGCCAATGCAAAAAATAAATAAACAAATTTTATCACTTAAAAATTTGGTTATATCCTTTGGTGCACTTTTGTATGCCTTTTTGTTGTGATTGTACCATAGAGTGAAATTTCTGGGTTATAAGGGAAATTTATGTTTATTTTAATAGAAAGTGAAAGTTCTTCAAAACCAACATATCATTTCAACTTTGAACCAGCAGTGGATGAGGGTTCTAGCTGCACCATATCCTTACTAGTGTTTTTACTTGGTATTTCCAAGTAAAATATTTGATTTTAGGCATTCCCTAATGACTACTGAAGTTGAAACACTTTTTATAGGTGTAATGGCTTTATTTATATCGGGTTTTTGGTTTGTTTATTTGTTTTTTATTTTTATTTTATTTTTATTTTATTTTTTTATTTTTTGTGAAGTGCATTTATAAGCTTTTCTCCCAGCCTCTCAGGTTGTTTTTCTTACCCAGGGACCACAGCCACCTGGAATGAATGGTCATTCTACATATGCTGGGCATATGCAAGCCTTTAAATTCAAACCCTGTTCAAATGCATTAGGCTTAAAATAAATGTCAGGGCTTTTTTTCCTATTAATTCAAGGTAAGTTTCAAGTTACTATTTTTAGAAGAAGGACTGGTTTCTCTATACAACAGGACACATTTACAGTGTGTTGCTTTGGGAAATTACTGGCATGAGAAGTGTTACATGGCTGATTGATGAGCCTGGTGGATAGATACTAATGTTTAAATCTATAGTGGTTTTCTAACCATTAGTAGAGGCCAAATGCTGCTAAAAATACAACGTGGGGGCAATTCTCTTTAGAAAGACTTTTAGAAGTGGGTGGTGTGAAGAATAATTTGATAAGCTACTGAGATAGGAGATGGGAATAGTAAGCATTATGCTTGAGTAAATACAGATAATCTCTAAATGGCTCTCCAATACAGAGGGTAATGCAGGACTTCTGATTGGCTGTATTCTTGTAGGAAAATGTAGCATCTATTTTTCTTTTATGCCTTCTGAGAGCATGTTTTTGCTGTGATGCATTCAGAAGTTATATAACTGTGCTTTCTTCTCTTCACTTTCTTTTGGGTAGGTTAAAACTCTTGGCAACAGAACTGAAGAGTTATTTTAGGTTTTCCAACCTTATCATCTTCCTGTCTATCCCATCGGAGATTGCCATTCAATAAATAGTAACTGAGACCCTACTATATGCCTAGAAATCAGAGATAAGAAAGAGCTACTAGATAAACTACAGAACCATAGTCAAATACAATGTACATCGAATCACTAAACTTGTGGACAAGTACTCTTTAAATATTTCCTTCTCACCAGCCTTAAATAAGTAAATGAAATTTGCTTCATAAGATACTTATAGATATATTTTAATATTTTTCACTCCATTATTATTCCTGGAAATAGTTAAATGCCTTCCTATCTCATTGTTGTTGAATGCTCAAGTGCTATCTTTATTAGTATACAGGTCAATGCCTATTAGGTAAATGTCAGTACTGACTGACGTGACCACAATAAGCTCCAAGGGAGCCTGAGAAATTTCAGTTATACCTGGTCAGCACATATTTGCTAAAATTTTGGTGGGTTCTATGATTAGAAGGAATTAAGAGATGTTGACTAGAGGACACATAGGAGCTTCTACTATGACCTATTTGTATGGTAGCTTGATTATCTCCCGTCTCTTTCATCCCACACTCTTCTAAGCATCAACAATCCAGTTTATCCCCAAATCTAATCTCTACGTGATGCAAAATTATTTCTACAAACCCTAATGAGGCTTTATCAGGTCCCATGATCTACACTAGTAAGTACTTTCATGACCACACCCACAGCCCTCAAGTCCACACACATGAGTACAATTAACTCTGACATACAGGGATGAAAGACAACCAGGAAAACTATAAGAAAAATTTCCACCTGCACATGCAGAATCACTTATCTAGAGCAGTACTGAGATCTTGCTGAGTGGAAATTGTGAGGACTACCCTTACTAGTAGTAGTGGAAAAGATTCCTCAATGAAATCCTGCTCTGCTGTCTGAAGCTCAGGTTTCTCGGCTCTTTGCTGAGATGATCTCAGGAGGTGCTTTCTGACTAAATAATCACAAATGTTTGCAGATTAGACTTGTGAGTTTTCCAGTGGTATAATTTGCTTACAGCAAGAATTGACTCCCTATCTACTTGGCTCCAGGAACTTGTATATAAAAGAAACTATGATCTGAAGCTTTATCTGGCTAAAACCCTAACAGTGCTATCATTCCTTTCTCCCTTGAATTAAGAGCAGCTACACTGGGTAGAAAAACGCCCTTAATCTGATTTTGGATTGGCTTACATTCCTGGTTGAGAACTCTTAAAGGAAGGCTCTTGAACGGAGTCCTGAGTGACAACTTTATCTACTGTTATTTTGTTTATAGAAACAGTTGGCTTTTCCAAGTTACTAATCCCTTAGTCAATTTAGATTAAAGGCCACCTGCTCAGAATAGAGCAGATTTAGATCCCTTTTCATCCTTGCTTTAAACTGATTAATTCTTGCCTGACTTCATCTTTCTCTTATAGCACATTGCTAAAAGCTGCATGGAACAGCCAACACACATTAACATCTGCACTTTCTCAACCTTAAGAGGCATCTGATCTGCCTTCTTAGTTTCCACTGGTAACAGTCGTATTGCATGTTTTACCGTACAAAGGATTGCTGACATCTCCACCTACGGTATCTATTTACTCACTCTTAGCAAGCCTATCTTTAAGGCAGGATGCCGTACATTCGAACATTTTTTATGAAAAACTCCACTTATGATATCAGTTTTTATATTAATCAGGGTACAGGCTGACCTGCTCTAAAGAGACTCTAGTGATAGAATGTTCTTTCTTTTTATCTAACAATCTTAAAATAAGCAGATCCAAGTCATAGTAGGGATGACTTGGCTTCTGTCATCCACTACTGTGGCTTCTGTCTCTTGGCCCAAGGTAAGTATTTAAGCTCTTATCACTTTCCAGCTAGTGGGAAAGAGAATAGAAAAGTAGAAGACAAAGAACTTCCTTTTTAAGGAATTGACTAGAAACCTGCCCTTATAACTCAAGGAACTTCTCAGGTTTTTTTTTTTTTTTTTTTCTTTTTTTTTTTCAGAGCTAGAGAGAATACCTCTCTAAACTTCTACCTCTTACCTTCTGAATGTTCAATATAACTGAAATGTCTTAATGATGTGCTTGTTGGTAGAAGCCTATATATGGTAAATGCAAGAAGTGAGTGAGTACATCATATGTAGAACTTGAGAAACTTAACAGATGATCATAGGAGAAGGGTAGGAAAAATAAGATAAAAATAGAAAGGGAGGCAAACTATACGAGACTCTTAATTTTTTCTTTTAATGTTTATTTATTTTTGAGACAGAGCTTGAGTGGGGGAGAGGCAGAGAGAGAGGGTGACACACAGAATTTGAAGCAGGCTCCAAGCTATCAGCACAGAGGCCAATGTGGGGCTTGAACCCATGAACCTTGAGACCATGAGCTCTGTTGAAGTTGGACACTTAACCTACTGAGCCATCCAGTCACCTGACAAGAGACTCTTAAATACAGAGAACAAACTGAGGGTGGCAGAAGGGGACGTCAGTAGGAGAATGGGCTAAATGGGTGATGGGTGCTTTGGAGGGCACCTGTTGGGATGAGCACTGGGTATGTATATGTATATGTATATGTATATGTATATGTAGGTGATGAATCACTGGATTCTTCTCCTGAAGCCCACAACTACACTGTATGTTATCTAATTTAAGACTAAAAAAAGTTTTAAGTGAGTAAATACATAAAATGTTTAATAGCATCCCTATTAGAGATGGATCTTTCTTCTAAAAAATTCCTTCCAAAAAAGAAGGAATTTTCCCTGTCTTCTGCATAACTGTTGTTTATTTTGTTTTTTACTTCTCATCTCTTCATATGTGACCAATCTCATCAAGCACAAAGTACTAGTAAGAGTTTCTGGCATTCAGTTTTATTCATGGTCACCTCACCCTCATCACCATTATTGTCTTATTTATTCTACTCAATCTCTTACCTCAAGGTTTCCATGAGAAGTGAACAATTAATTATGCTTGTAAATCCCTTCCTTAGCCTATCCACTTTTTGATACATGTGTTTATTTTGGTTTACTTCAGACGGTCTTTCTTATCTTTTCCATATTCTGTACATCCAAAGACTGGCCATGTTCTTGTTCACCGTCTCATACTCTTATCATTTGGCTTAGCCTGGTGTGGCAGCTTAATGACCTTATTTCAACAGTTATACTGTGTTTTCTCCAACATCCTTGCTCACCAATGAAGACCACCTTATATATGTGGATTTTAAGGTGAGTAGGCAAGCAAATGCGTCCTTAACTACTAGAGAAACTGAGGTTAAAAAGCTGTTTAGTGATTCTAGGGCACCTGGGTGACTCAGTCAGTTAAGCATTCCACTTAAGCTAGGGCATGATCTCATAGTTTGTGAGTTCGAGCCCCTCATTGGGCTTTGTGCTGACAGCTCCGAGACTGGAGGCTGCTTCAGATTGTGTCTCCCTCTCTCTCTGCCCCTCCCCCACTTGCACTCTGTCTCTCTCTCTCTTTCTCTCTCAGAAATAAATAAACATTAAAAGAATTTGTAAAAAAAAAAAAAAAAGGCAATTAAGTGATTTAGCTAATACATCAATTGCAACTAGTAATGATGGAGCCAGGATCCTTCCAAGGTCGTTACACTAAAGGCCCTATGAAGACACCATGCAGTGTTCTTTTGTGTTGTGGTGGTATCCTAACCAACTACACTGCTTTCTGACAAAGCAAAGCAAATCCAACACATCAGTAATCTTTCCATTATATTTATATTAAGTGTCATCATAGGGATGTCCATAAGGCAATCGGGTTCTGTTGAGACTGAGTAGTTTCCTTACTGTGGGGGAAACCATGCCTGGAATGAAATGACACCTTTTTATCTTTGGTTTCACTTAATGATTATCCTGAAAGTCAGAAAGTACTAAATACATTAATAAACTAAAAACTCATAGAGCTAGAACTTTTAGGAGCATAGAATATTTTAGCTGACTATAGGGTACCTGTAATCCTTACTAGGAAACAAAACATAGTAACTTTGTTTATTCATGTCTTTTCATTAAAAGCTGTGGAATCATTATTCTGTGGGTATTTTGGCCTACATAATCTTTAGAGCTTGGGGCATTTTTGGTACTGGAATGAAATCATTTGCCGCTATGTACCATTTATACCGTTTCCTGAGAAATATATTGTGTTTGGCAGCAGCCTCTTTTCCTAAGGAATATCCTAAAGAAGTGGGTTGTGTGGATTCTATAGGGACAAGTAGGCATTATATAAATTTTCTGCTTTGAGTAACAGATGACCTCTTGGGGCCTAAAACATTACAAAGGCAAGAATAAAATGCAGACTTAAATGAGCAGCCAATTCAAAGATTGTAAAACCAGATATTATCCTTCATGAAGGTTCATGTAAAATAATACTTGACCTAATAAAAATATGACCTTTTTTTGAAGTACTTTTATATTCAGAAGTCAAAATTTCAAATAATGATTCTTCTCACTGAAACCTGGGCTGAATATTATGTACCATTAGAAGCCTGTTGGCTAACCTCTCTGATGACCTGCTGGGATTATCAGTCTGGCAATATCTCTACTCAGATTCTTCAAATATAGGAAGTTCACAGATATCTGTGCCTGAGGACAGAAAAATGTCACTCTCAAAAACCAAGGCTCAAAATGATCTTATTAAATTAGATCTGTGGCTGTTCAAAATATTTTGGTTTGGGCTAAAACCAAATGAAATATTGCCCCCCACTCCCTTATCTCCATAATTTCCCCATATTTACTTTTGTCTTTCAAGTAGTGTTACTATAATTGTACAGATAGCAACTGCCTTATGTAAGCCCAGTACGAGAAAATTATTTTTGCCTCCACTTATAAGATTCTCAGGGTGGAGCAAGGACAGAAACTTTGCAAGAATTTTGAAAGAGATGAAATGCTGACTAGGTTCCCCCTCCAGCTACAATTTATTTTTGATTTCGGAAATGAGGGTCTAGGCTAAAGGTGGAGATGGAAGAGAGTGGGAAAAGTCTATCAGTTTCTCAGCTTTCATTCAATATGCCAACCGACTATTATACTGGCTTCTTTGTATACCCTTCTACCCAGTATGGTAGGTGGAATAACAAACCATCAGAGAGACCACATCTTGTCTGGATGTGGCAAAGAGATGGTACATATGTGATTACATTAAGGATCTTGAGATAGGGAGATTATCCAGGAAGATCCAGTGTAATGACAAACTCCTTATAACTGAAGGAAGGAGAGGAGTTAGGAAAATAAGAGTAAGAGAAGAAGACATTAATAATGGTCACATAGCAAAGTCAGCTAGGGAGAGAGAGATTGTTGAAGATGCTGCACTACGAGGTTTAGGATGGAAGAAGTGGCCACAGGGTAAGGAACGTGGAGGGTACTAAGAGTTAGAGAAGACAAGGAGGGGGATTCTTCTCCCAGACCCTCCAGAAGGAACGTAACAGTGATGACCTATTTTAAACTTCTGAGCTCCAGAACTGGAAGACAATATATTTGTATTGTTGTAAGCCACTAAGTTTTAGGATAACTTGTAACAGCAGCAATAGCAAATGAATATACCATGATTCAATAATGATTTTAAATATGTAATATCAAAATTGTAGTGTGGACTACCAAAACTCAAATGGGAAGAAATAGAAAAATGTGAACAGACCCATAACTAGTAAAGAGATTGAATCAGTTATCAAAAATCTCCCAACAAATAAAAGTCCTGGGCCAGATGGCTTCCCTGGGGAATTCTACCAGACATTTAAAGCAGAGTTAATATGTATCCTTCTCAAGCTGTTCCAAAAAATAGAAATGGAAGGAAAGCTTCTGGACTCATTCTATGAAGCCAGCATTACCTTGATTCCCAAACCAGACAAAGACCCCACAAAAAAGAAGAATTACGGGCAAATATCCCTGATGAACATGGATGCAAAAATTCTCAACAAGATACTAGCAGAGTTAATTCAACAACATATAAAAAGAATTATTCACCATGATTAAGTGGGATTCATTCCTGGGCTGTAAGGATGGTTGAATAGTAACAGGTCAATCAATGTGATACATCACATTAATAAAAGAACGGATAAGAACCATACGATCCTGTCAATAGATGCAGAAAAAGCATCTGACAAAATACAGCATCCTTCTTAATAAAAACCCTCAAGAAAGTCGCGATAGAAGGAACATACCTAAAAATCATAAAAGCCATATATGAAAAATGTACAGCTAATACCATCCTCAATGGGGCAAAAATGAGAGCTTGTCCCTGAGATCAGGAACACAGTAGGGATGTTCTCTCTCACCACTGTTTTTAACATAGTGTTGGAAGCCCTAGCATCAGCAATCAGACAGCAAAACAAAATAAAGGGCATCAAAATTGGCAAAGAAGAAGAAAGAAAGAAGAATTGGCAAACTTTCACTCTTTAAAGATGACATATACTCTACATGGAAAACATGACAGACTCCACCAAAAGGCTGCTAGAGCTGATACATGAATTCAGCAAAGTCGCAGGGTAGAAAATCAATGTACAGAAATCAGTTGCATTTCTATATACCAATAATGAAGCAAAAGGAAGAGAAATCAAGAAATTAATCCATTCACAACTGTATGAACAACCATAAAATACCTAGGAATAAACCTAACCAAAGATATAAAAGATCTGTATGCTGAAAACTGTAGAAATCTTATGAAGGAAATTGAAGAAGACACAAAGAAATGAAAAAACATACCAAATTCATGGTTTGGAAGAATAAATATTGTTAAAATTTTAATACTACCCAAAGCAATCTACACAATCAATGCAATCCCAATCAAAATTGCACCAGCATTCTTCCCAAAGCTAGAACAAACTATCCTAAAATGTGTATGGAACCACAAATGACCCAGAATAGCCAAAGTAATATTGAAGAAGAAAAACAAACCAGGAGGCATCAAAATCCTGGACTTTAGCCTCTACTACAAGCTGTAATCATCAAGAGGTATCGTACTGGCACAAAAACAGACATATAGACCAATGGAACAGTACAGAGAAACTAGAATTGGATCCACAAATGTATGGCCAACTAATCTTTGACAAAACAGGAAAGAATATCCAATGAAATAAAAGACAGTGTCTTTAACAAATGGTGCTGGGAGAATTGGACAGCAACATGAAGAAGAATGAAACTAGAACACTTTCTTACACCATACATGAAAATAAACTCAAAATGGATGAAAGACTTAAATATGAGACAGGAAATCATCAAAACCCTAGAGGAGAAAGAAAGCAATAACCTCCTTGACCTCAGTCACAGCAATTTCTTGCTTGACACATCTCCGAAGACAAGAGAATCAAAAGCAAAAATGAACTATTGGGACCTCATCAAGATAAAAAGCTTCTGCATGGCAAAGGAAACAATCAACAAAACTAAATGGCAACTGACAGAATGGGAAAAGGTGTTTGCAAATGACATATCAGATAAAGGGCTAGTATCCAAAATCTATAAAGAAGTTACTGAACTCAGCACCCAAAAACAAATAATCCAGTGAAGAAATGGGCAGAAGACATGAGTAGACACTTTTCCAAAGACACCCAGATGGCCCATGGACACATGAAAAGATGTTCAATGTCACTCATCATCAGATAAATACAAATCAAAATCTCACTGAGATACCACCTCACACTGGCCAGAGTGGCTAAAATTAACAACAAAGGAAACAACAGATGCTGGCAAGGATGTGGAGAAATGGGAACCCTCTTGCACTATTGGTGGGAATGCAAATTGGTGAAGCCACTCTGGAAAATAGTGGGGAGGTTCCTCAAAAATTTAAAAATAAAACTACTCTATGATCTAACAGTAGCACTACTAGGAATTTATCCAAAGGATACAGGAATGCTGATTCATAGGGCTTTTGTACACCAATATTAAGAGTGGCACTTTCAACAATAGCCAAATTATGGAAAGAGCCTAAATGTTCATCAATTGATGAATGGATAAAGAAGATGTGGTTTATATATACAATGGACTACTACTTGGCAATGAGAAAGAATTAAATCATGTCATTTGCAGCAACATGGATGGAGCTGGCAGGTATTATGCTAAGTGAAATAAGTCAGTCAGAGAAAGACAGATATGTTTTTCACTCATATGTGGAACTTGAGAAACTTAACAGAAGACCACGGGGGCAGGGACGGGGAAAAATAATTACAGAGTCTCTTAAACTACAGAGACTCTTAAATACAGAGAACAAACTGTGGACTTGGGGGCAGGGAAGAGGGGAAAATGGGTGATGGGCATTAAGGAGGGCACTTGTTGGGATGAGCTGTGGGTGTTGTATGTGATGAAGCACTTGATGTTCCCCAGCTGTGATGACAAAAATGTCATCAGACATTTCCAAGTGTCCCCTAGGGAGCAAAATTAGCTCTGGTTGAAAGTCAATGCTTTAGGTAACGCACAGTTTGGCAATAAATACCCCTTGGTCATCCATGACAACATTCACAAGAATATGGTGATATTACTGCAAGATTATCAGAAAGGCAGTTTGTTGTATGACTAAAGCAGGCTGACATTCTGCCTAAAACATTTCATCATGGACTGCCTTGGTTTTCTTCTTCCCTCACTAAGATCTTTTTCTCATCCTCTTTGCTGCTCCTCCCCATCTCTCACGTCTCTCAGTGATGGAACATCCTGGGACTCAGTTATCATCTCAGATGCCTTCTTTATCTACACTCACACCCTTTGTCATCATGTCCGCTCTCAGGTCTTTAAATCTATCTATGCACTGCCTCATAGCAAATACATGTCCCTGGCCATGAATTCTCTATTGAACTTGAAGAGCCTACTTGACAACTTTCACTGACTGTCCAGTAGGCTAAGCATCTCAAAAATGAACACGTTCAACTCTGGTTTCCCAGTCAGACTTCTCCCACATTGTTTCCCAGCTCAATAAATGGCAACTCCTCTGAGAATCAATTCCTCTCATTTTTCTCACACTCGTTATCAAATCCATTATCCTCCTATTGACTTCATATTACCAACATATCAGAATCTAGTGCCCCCTCACCACCATCAGCTCTGGCTTAGATCCTAACCAGATGCTTTCCTTGGGACTCTTTTTCTAGGTTTGCCATTCTCAGTCTCTTCTTGACTCAGCAGCCAGAGGGAAAATGAAAATACCACAAGTTCTATGTGATCTTGCTTCTACTACCTTTCTGCCTCATCTCTCAGACTTCTCCATCCCTCTCAATCCTCTTTAGCCACACTACCTTCCTCACAATGCCTTGAACAAGCCAGTTTCTTTTCCCTCTGTATGAAAGACTGCTGGTTACACCTAGAGATATGGCCAGGGTATAAGTCATTAGTCATGGTTCTCCAGAGAAACAAAACCAATTGGAAATATGTATGCATGTGTGTGTATGTGTGAAATGAGAATTATTTTTAATAAATTTGCTTACATGATTATGAAGACTGAGATGCTGTCTACAACTTGGGGACTCAGGAAAACACATGGTGTAAATTCCAGTCTGAGTATAAAGGTCCTGAGAATCAAGATAGTTGATGGTGTAAATCACAGTCCGAGGAAAGAAAACTGCTACTTGAGTTCAAAAAGTTAAATAAAGAGAGCCAATTGAACCTCTGCCACCATTTTGTTCTCTTCAGGGCCTTCACAGAGCGAATCATGCCCATCCATAGTGGGGAAGGCCATTTGCTTTACTCAGTCTACCAGTTGAAATGCTAATCTCTTTCAGAAACACCTCCACAGACACACCCACAAACAATCTTTAAACAGATACCTGGACATCCCATGGCCAGGTCAAGGTGACACATAAAGTTAACCATCAGAGAATTATCTCCTCCCTTCCTTTTGGTCCCTGATGAAATGTCACGTTAGAGAGGACTTTCCTATCCACTCTATCTAAAATAGAATTCCTCATCTCACAATTGCTATCCCTCTTTCTAGCCTTGCTATATTGCAGAATACATATACTGAATATTTGCTTCTTTTCTGTCTCTACCCACTAAATTGTAGCTCCATTGAGGGCAGGGCATCCTTAACTATCTGCCCTCTGATGTATCGCTAGTTTACACACACACACACACACACACACCAGGATATACGTGCCAGCATAGCCTGGAATGTAGCAAATATATCATAAAATTAATGACTGCACTCTGTTGAAGCTCAAATTTAGAAGATAGTATAAAATAGTTTTAGACTAGAACACAGCTGCATCTGACCTGCCTAGAAGCACTATTCTTTTTCAATCTAAAATAAAAGTAAGACTGTATTTCTCAGCGTTTTCACAAACTAGCAAAGACTATATTTATTAACATGGAGAAAGAGTGCCCTCTACCGTGCTGTTTGGGTATACACAGTTCTGAAGATTTTTTAATGACTTAATTTTTGTTTTAATCAGAACATTGTTTTAATGAATTTGAAGAGATTTATAAATAATTTCCATTCTTATAGCTTTAAACTAAAAATATATTTCTCCAGTAAATGAAGTAAATCTTACATGTTGTCGTGTGGATTATTATAATAGAATTTTCACTGCCTCAAATTTGATTTGAAGCCAGAGTAGGGCAGGGACAGAATTTTTAAGTCAAAACGATGTTGCCAGTTAAAAAATACTGTGTCTGAAAGATAAATAATTATAGTTTTTGCTATTCCTACATATGAAAGTAATATAAGTATGCTTCCTGGTTAATGAAAAAGCCTCTAAAGTTGGAGAGATCTTCATTTCATTTGCAGAAGGCTCTAGAAGGTCTCTAATCATGTTGCATATTATAATGGGAGCATTTAAAAATTATTAATGTCCAGATCACTTTCACCAAGAGTACTTCCTCTTTTTCAATCTTTGAGCTTTCTAGTTCTTTCTCTTATCTTATTGAAGTGGTTCTCCATGGAGGAACCATTTTGCTTCTCTGTCTCCCCAGGGACATTTGAAACCATCTGGAGGCATTTTCAGTGGAGGTTGAGGACAGTGATATTGGTATCTGGTAAGCAGAGGCCAGAGATGCTACTAGTCATCCTGTAAAACACAGAACAACTCTCCCTCTCCCACAACAAAGAATTATGAAAATGTCAGTAGTGCCAAGGTTTAGAAACCCTGCCTTATTAGGCTGCTTATAACCTCCAGTAAAATATGGGATAGAAATGATGAGAACAAACAACTGTATCTTGTTCCAGATCTTAGTGGGAAACATTTGGTCTTCCTCTCTTATTTAGGACCTAATATTTTTGCAGATACCCTTTTCAAAATTGAGGAACTTCCATTCTAGTCCTAGTTTGTATTATGAATGGTTATTGAATTTTATTAAATGCTTTCTGCATCTATTCAGATGTTTAGATAGTTTTTTCTTTTAATTCTGTTAATAAGGAGAATTCTTGACTAATTTTTAACTATTAAAATGGATTCCAGGGATAAACTCCTCTGATTTTTACGTATTGTTGGATTCAGTTTGATGTATCTCAAAGGTTTTAGGTAATACTGGTATGTAGTTTTTCTTATGTCTGCTTCTTTTTGATATCAGGGTAATACTAGCCTCCTAAATGAATCAGGAAATGTCTTATTTTTTTTTTAATCACTATCTTCTATTTTCTGGAAGGTTCATGTAGAACTGATTTTATTGCTTTCTTAAATGTGTGATAGAAATCACCAGTGAAGTCCAATTAGTCCTACACTTTTCTCTGCTAGAAGGTGCAACTATGAATTGGTTTCTTTAATATGTGCACACATTGCTATTTAGATGGCTCTACTCTTGAGCTTTATCAGTATCTGTCTTCCAAGGAATATGCCTGGTCATCAATGTCAAATTTACAAGCATAAAATTATGTTTCTTATTTTCTTTTCAGTCTCCATAGGTCCTATGGCAATACTGCCCTTTTCCCCTTGATACTAGTAATTTAAATTTTTCCATTTTTCTTTATTAGTCTGTATTCCTCATTCCCTTCTCCCTGCTTTCTTTGGGTTTAGGGTATTCCTCGTTTGGTTTCTTAAGGCAGACGCTTGCATCATTGACTGAAGGCCTTTCCATTTATCTAATGTTAACATTTAAGGCTATAAATTTCCTTTTAATACTGAGTCAGCCATATCCTACACCTTTTGATAGGCATCATTTCAATTTTCACGGAGATAAAAATATTTTCTCATTTCTCTTGTGATTTCTCCTTTTATCCAAATATTTAGAGATTAGACAGATATCTCCTTATCATTAATATCTAGTTGAATTCCACTATGGCTAGAGAACATTTGTTTGTATGCTTTTTCAATGCCTTAAATTTGTGGAGATTTGTCTTCTGGCCCAGAGTATTATTTTCTCTCTTGGTGAATATTTTAAGTGCCCTTAAAAAGTTATGTTGCTATTATTGGTGGAGTATTCAGGATATATCAATGAGGTTAAATTGGTTGAGAATGTTGTTTGAGACTTCTCCATCCTTACTGATTTTCTTCTCTTCTACCAGGCATTGAGAGATGATTTCCCTATTGTGATGGAACTCCATGTTTGTTTCTATTATTTTCAGTTTCACTTACACTTTAGCTTTTTGAACCATATGAACTTGATCTAGGCACGTACAGTAAAATGTGGATCCAACCTTCCCTTTTTCTTCTTCCAGCACCAAACTAGTTTATCATTAATATTTTAGGTAGTGTGGTAAGGATGATGTTTAAGAGAGAAAATTATTTTAGAG
This sequence comes from Hyaena hyaena, assembly GCF_003009895.1. NCBI lineage: Eukaryota > Metazoa > Chordata > Mammalia > Carnivora > Hyaenidae > Hyaena > Hyaena hyaena. Next base: position 582,204 of record NW_024081202.1, on the reverse strand, counting down.
AACTTGTAAAATACATAGCATACTTTAAAAATATTTAATGTTAAGTCTTTAAAACTAAAAGAGAAGAAATCATGGTAGAGAAAAAAAAAAGATAGTGCAAGAAAAACGTTCCAAAAATACATTTTTGAACTGCAACATATACATCCTCTCTCTCTCTCTCTGTATATATATATGTGTGTGTATAAAGTGAATACTATTATTCTTTTCTTTATTTTCACTAGAATTCCATCCCTCTGAATAACCTGTCCAATATAGAAGTTATTTTCAAGCCAATTCTCTAACGGTCTTGCAAAATAAAACAAATACTAAGAAAAACACTCGGTCCTTTTATATAGATTCCTTGTATCCTTTGTCTTTTGCTCAGTTAATGCTCCGAATCTGATTTCTTATTTAAAATTCCTGAGAGGGTCACGTGAGTGGCTCACTTGGTTAAGTATCCAACTCTTGATTTTGGCTCAGGTCATAATCTCACAGTTTGTGAGTTCGAGCCCCACATTAGGCTCTGTGCTGACAGTGCAGAGCCTCCATGGAATTCTCTCTCTCCCTGTCTCTCTGACCCTCCCCTGGCTAACATGCATACGTGTATGCTCTCTTTCAAAATAAATAAATAAACTTTAAACAATTAAAAAAAATAAGATTCCTAAGATGTGCTACTTCTGACTAGAATATTTATTTCTTGTTAGCACTTTGTTTTACTGGATTCACTAAATTTTTCTAGTCACATATTTCATACAAAAATGAGTGTGCTATAATATTGGATGCAAAGAAAGGTCTGTAAAAGAACTAGTAGCTGAGGAGTAACTTATGTTTGCTTTGGCTTTTCATCACAAAAATCTTTGAAGGAAAATCAAAGAGAAGAAAGAAATCTAAGTTTCATATTAAAAATTAATAATAAGCAATTGTTCCACTCAAGAAAAGCAGAAAATTATGAAACTTTCGTATCTATCACTTTAGGCTGTATACAACTGCATTTTAAAGCCAGGAGACTAATTTCTACAGGGGTTTACATATCATTTGAGTTTTGAGACTACACAGTACCATAGATTGATGACCATTTTATAATCCAGCAATCACCTTTTCAGAGATACATAGGTTCCCCTGCCCTCATAATGATTTTACATGATTTGCAGGTGTTTCTTTAACCACTATCAGCTTGGAGTATGAAACTAAAAAAGAAACTCCCTAGCTCACCCTTCCCAGGTAATATTTACACATCCTCTTTCCCATTTCTCCACCAGCTGCGCTCCACTTTACTAAATGTAGGGCTTATAAATCTTGATGTAGCAGCTGTAGTTGCTGGTAATTTCTGTGGTCACCTCCAGTGTTTCGGCTGGGCATGTTGCTCAGTAGATACATCCTCCTCATTGTGCTTGTGCTGATGACGTGGGGCTGTCTCCTGAGGTGTCACCATCTCTGCCTTGGAGTACGTGGGCTTAGGACTCTTAGGAAAGCAATGTTTTCATAGCTCAGATCTACAACAGCAGTTCAGCTTAAGATGCATTTGTTCCGGTCCAGAGGTGAAACGAGGCATCTCCCTGCTTCTTTAGAACACAGATATAAGTCTCCTACCTCTGCACCTCTGCACTTGGTTTTTTTTTTTTTTTTTTAATGTTTTATTTATTTCTAAGAGAGGGAGAGAGGAGAGTGAGTGAGCAGGGGAGGGCCAGAGAGAAAGCGAGATACAGAATCTGAAACAGGCTCCAGGCTCTGAACTGGCTGTCAGCACAGAGCCCAAAGCAGGGCTTGAACCCATGAACCGCGAGATCATGACCTGAGCCGGAGTCGGACGCTTAACCGACTGAGCCACCCAGGAGCCCCTGCACCTGTGCACTTGGAATGCCTTTTCCCTGGGTGTGACCACAAGATTCAATCCCTCCCCCTGTCTATTCCACGTTCAAATATCATTTACTTAATAGGGACTTCTGGAACCACCCTGTTAAAATTGCACTCTTCCCCACTCTCACCTAATATATCCTGTCCTCCTTCCCTATATATCTTCCTTCCACAGAATTTATATTCCAATATATTTTATAATATACAGTGGCCCCCACCTATTCTGAGGGATACATGCCAAGATACCCTGTGAATGCCTGAAACTATGGTTAGTACACAATCCTACATTTACTGGTTTTTTTCCTGTACGTACACATAGCTCTGATAAAGTTTAAATTATAAATTAGTTCTTGCAAGTGCATACCAACAATAGCAGTGCAATAGAACAATTATAACAAGATACTGTAATAAAAGTTATGTGAATGTGGACTTTCTTTTCCTCTCTCAAAATATCTTAATGCACTGTACTCACCCTTCATCCTGTGGTGACGTGAGATGATAAAATTCCTGCGTGATGCAATGAAGTGAAGTAAATGGCGTAGCGTAGCTTTAGGCTACTATTGACCTTCTGCATAGACACCAGAAGGAGGGTCAGCTGCTTCCTGACCACAGCTGACCACAGTTAACTGAAACCATGAAAAGCAAGACTGAGGGAAAGTTGGGACTCTGTATCTACTTAGTGACTTTGTTTTTGTTAGCTTCTTCCCTGGAATATAAACTCTCTGACAGTTTGGATTTTGTCTGTTTCATTCATGTTGGATTCAAAGTGCCTAGAATAGTGTCTGACACCAAATAGACACCTAATAAAAATATTTACTGAATGAAGGAATAGTCCCTGGAAGTGCAGCTTCTCGCTGCTTCCTTACCACTCACACAAGCTGTATTTACTTTTCAGTCATAATGATACTGGACCCACTTCTCCACACCAGGACCCATGCCAAGACCCAGTTTGAAATGTGCATGCCATTAATTTCCAACTGAGAGAATGTGAGAATTTCTCAGATCACTCCTTGGCTCTGATTCCCCTTTCCATGGAAATGTAGCTTCTCCTCCTCAATGAGCCTCCTTCTAGCCTACTTCCAAAGTTGGTTTCTACTTTATTTGATCTCCACCTTCTACCCCCAATCCTCTGTTATGGGGTCTGTCAAATTATTTAAACAAGGAGATCATTAGACTGATGTGGCTCTAATGCTATGGAGACCTATGTAAGGAAACCAAAATCTAAGCCTGTAAATGCCTCAAGATTACAAAATCAAAATCTGAGGACAACCAATCATGAACAGTCACTTGGGCTTTAAGCCTAGCCAGTCAATAATATGCTTATTTTGTTTTACTCTTTCTCTATAAAAGTCTCTTCCTGAGTTCCTTCTGGTAGAGTACTCTTAACTGCTTCTAGTTTGGCACTGCCCAATCCAAATGGATTTTTTGCTCAAATAAACTCTTGAAATGTTTAATATGCCTTGGTTTATCTTTTAAAAGGGACCAGGTTTCCCATTCACTATGTATTTAAAAACCTTCATAATTATGTAACCTTAGAAAGGTTAATTTTGACTACTTAATGAGGATGAATTAAGAAATATTAAATTCTAGGAGTGCCTGGGTGGCTCAGTCAGTTAAGTGTCTGACTTCGGTTCAAGTCATGATCTCACAGCTCGTGGGTTCGAGCCCTGCATCCAGCTCTGTGCTCACAACTCAGAGCCTGGAGCATCCTTTGGATTCTGTGTCTCCTTTTCTCTCTTCCCCTCCCCTGCTGTGTCTCTCTCTCTCTCAAAAATAAATAAACATCAGAAAAAAAAATTAAAAAGGAAGTATTAAATTCATATTTATTTGTGATTAAAAGTATTTAACCTTAAAACTAATTATGTAATTAACTCACATGTCATATTTGAATAAAATGTCACGACAAGAAACCTTTTCAAAAAGAGGTGTATTTTAATGATGAAAGACAAACTTAATGAATTTTTTTGTACATAGCCTTTGTAGTATTAAACAAGTACTGTCAAATACATATATCTAAGCAGATAAGGATACAATTATTTTGTCATGAAAAAGCTGTGATTTCAAAGGTTTTTAAAAAGGAAAAAATGGTAATTCTTACTCTTAAGAAATGACAGTTGGGAGTTAATGGTGTCAGAGTCATATTGGCTGAAGAAGAAAAATAACAACAAACCCTAAACCCCCCTTAACATCAACCTCACCACAAATATATAATCCTTTTGAACACAACACATAGGAGAATAACTTCAAAGGCATTAAGGCTTACTTCTCTGGCATATTAAAGAAAAAGTTTGGCTAATGGCTCCTGATTTATAAAATTCCCTGATAAACTCCCCTAGATTATGCATAAATTTCCACTTTTAAAAGGTCATATAAAAAGATATGAATCCCAGTTTCCAGCAGAGCTACTATTGGTCCATAACAAAAGTTTACTTGAGGTTATTTAAAAATACTAACAAAAGAAAATTCTTATTTTTAAAAAGAAAATTTTTTAAAAGAAAATTTAAGAAGAATTTCAAGCTAACATTAGGTATGAAAAAAACAGCCATATGGCTGAGGTTAACTTTCTAAAGTCCAACAAGCAAGAAAACCTTCCTTCCCCCCAAACAGCAATAGGACAGTTGCGCCATAACATTTGTGTGGTTCTTCCTACAAAAACCAGTTTACCACCGGTGGGAGTCCCAGCCCAGGAACCAGCCTGTGAATGTGGGTGGCTCGTGGCCCTGTTTTACGATGACAATTGGGGTCCTCCTGTCTCTTCCAGAAGGGTCTGTCTCAAGGTACATTTTAGCTACAAAGAATGGGCAGAGACATACACATTGGGTTAGTTCCAATGGACCTAAAATAATGACAGAATGAAAAGTCTTCCAATTAAAGTGATGAATCATATTTTCGTTGCCCCCAAAGTAGCCAAATGCTGTTCCATATGAATAATTCCTTATTGATTTCTCTCAGCTCCTATGGATTGCACGTGTCTCATGACTGCCTAAAAGTAAACTAAACTTTATAGAATAATCCTTATGGCATAATTTTTCTTATACTTTTCAGTAATAAAAAGCAATTGTGCCAGAAAGAACAGCATTCCCCAAAAGGAATTTTTAAAAACTTAGGTTATCACAGTTATAGAGGTTTCAACAATTTCCATATAGAACATTATTTCAGTGAATTTAAAATTTTCTGCACAAATTGATGTAATCGTATTCTAAATTAGGTAACAAAGTCTATTTTTCTTATTCTGAAATTCTTGAGTTTAAAAGACTTCCATTACTCTTTAGTTTTGAAAGCGAAAGCTTATTAGATTCTCCTCGGTTTTAATGTGCAGTTTTGAAGAATGTGCTGGAAAGAGCAGTCAGGGACTCAGACATAACCATTCAGGGTAACTGCCATCATTGTGCACGGGATATCGCTTACCAGACTTCAGAGATTCTGTTCTCTCGACTTCATTGGCATCTTTGCCAACCCAAATAAAAATCTGAAAAATGGAACAATAATAATATGTACTGTTTGGGGAGTACTGATTCGGTGCAAGCCCTAAGCCAAGTGCTTCTCACACGCTGTTCATTATACTCTTCACCACAAGCCCAGAAGTTAAGGATGTGAACAAGGAGGTGAAGAGAAGTTCCACCACTTTCCCAATGTTTGCCTTATCAGGAGACATCTAAATTGATATCCAGCCAGTTTGACTCCAGATTTCACACTCTGATATTCTGTGTTTACATAGTATTTTATAGACTTGCTCCAAACAAAATATTGGCCACTTTCTGCACCCACTTCTGGGATGGAGTGTGTAATGCAGTCATTATCTCTGTATTATTATGTGAGGACCACACTTAGCTTGTTTGTGGAGACCTCAGACTCCCTTTAGGAACCTCTGACTTCAGCCTGTAGTTTACACCTATAAAACTGTATCCTGTAACACTTTGGTAAAGGTGCTATAATGTTTAGTATTTCAATATTGAGGTCTTTAAAAAAATTTTTTTAATGTTTTTTATTTATTTCTGAGAGAGAGAGACTCAGTGTGAGCAGGGTAGGGTCAGAGAGAGAGGGAGATACAGAATCTGAAGCAGGCTCCAGGCTCTGAGCTGTCAGCATAGAGCCCTACATAGGGCTCAAACCCACAACCTGTGAGATCATGACCTGAGGCAAAGTCAGATGCTTAACCGACTGAGCTACCGAGGCTCCCTGAGGTTTTTTTTTAAACTGATATAATTATAAATTCTGTACATATCCTTCTTGTCAAATGTGTAGTTTGGGAGCTTCAATGCTGAAAAACATTCTTTTGAATTACTTATATTTAAATCACTTTAGAATAACTTGTTGGCAGAGAAATTTTGGTCAAATTAGTTTTGGCTGTATTCTAATTCACACTGGAAGTACTGAAATATCTGCTTGCAGGGCACAGAACACACCATGAAGCATGGGAATACAAATGAAAAATGTGATTAAAAATAAGTCATAAGGGAAATATTCTAAAGTATCTGTGACTATAGGATTGACTACAAATGGAAATACTTAAATTCTTCTGAATAAGGAAACCTCATTCTCATTTTAATTCTTAATACACAAAGATGTTTTGACATGAGGTTTTAAATTTCATATCGAGAGCCACCTGGGTGGCTCAATAGGTTAAGCGTCTGACTTGAGCTCAGGTCATCTCACCATTTATGAGTTCAAGCCCCATGTTGGGCTCGTGCTGACAGCTCAGAGCCTGGAGCCTGCTTTGGATTCTGTGTCTCCCTCTCTCTGTCCCTCCCCCACTCATACTCTGTCTCTCAAAAATAAATAAACATTAACAAAAAACTTAAGAAAATAAATTTCATATCCACAAATAAGTGATCCATTCACCTGGGGAGAGTCTGTAGCTAGATGTCAAATTCAAATATGATTAATTCCAGACCAAGAAGCTAAGGTGTAAAATAAACAAATGAGTTTAGCAATTAAGAACAGACCTAAAAGTAACAATTAGTGGGGTTAACTCTAAGACTAGGCCTAATTCAGGGATAAGGGTTTCATAATTGTTCTATACAATTTAATTCCTAATATATGTATTTTTCCCTTTTACTATTTAATGAATTTACATAAAGGTTAAAAAAAAAAACCTCAAAACCCAATTCTCATATATGGCATGCCAAATCACCATTCTTTTTTCCCCAAATATATATGTGTGTGTGTGTGTGTATAAAACAATATGTATTTTACTGTATAGATTCAAAACTATTCTGCGTTTGTTTCTTCCCCAGGGGAAAGGTGCTCTATGACTTCATGTCAGATTTCAAGAAAACTTCTGAATCTCTCAGTCTTCCCCTTGGCACTGTACCCCCATGGCATTGTATACACTAATGCTTTTACCAGTTAAATGAATAGATGAATGCATGAATAAGTTGGAGTGAATGAATTTTACAAATAAGTGAAAAATGGAAGTGTTTGTTTTTTGTTTTTTTGCCTAAAATTATACAGAAACAGATGGTAGCGATAGAATTATTTCCACATTAAGAAATCAGTTTCCTATACATATCAGTTTTACCTTTTGCTAAACTATCTTGGGTCTTTTTAAAATATTGCCTAAATCCATAGGTCTATTTACTATTAGACTTGCCATTTTTCAAAGTTGGTTTTGTGAGCTCCCAATGATAAGCACACTGTCTTGTTATGATCAAATCAAGTTTTACCTGTTCCCAAGCATCCAGTAACATGACATCATCTTCTGCCAAATCATCCTGGGTGAACTCTCCCGGAACTTCTTCAATCTGAAATGTATGAGAAAGCTTTATGATCAAACAGTAGAGCAGTAATTTTTCTAACATACAAGCTACAAATGCATTGTATTATTTTAGAGAACCACAAAAATAAAGTTTAGTAGTCATTTTTTTGTTGTTTTGGGGTAATAAAGATTTAAACAATTGTTTATCTGTTTACTCATGTATCACAAACTGATTGAATCTTGTCTGGGAAGCATAGTACTTAATATAAACACTGCACCTGAATGTCTTAGGTAGGCTATGTACAGTCTGACCACAGCTCTACGTCCAGTCCTAGTGACAAGCTACTTCACCGATTTCTGTCATCTTTGTAGTCCATAAAGGTATTTGAGTTTATGGTATAAGGATTAAGCTGTCTTTTATATTGTAGGTCAAGATTATTTTAATAAAATCGATAGGTCTGATCATTTTTTAAATCAATAATTTTTGACAAGATGATATAACAATATTCTATAAGCAAGGTTTTATTATTATTATTTTAAATGTATTAAATTGTATCCTCTATAGTTAACATCACAGGGCAATAGGGAGGGTTTGTTTAATGCACTCACCACTAGCGGGCAGGTATTAATCTGAAGTTCACAATGTTTAAAGGATTCTGGATAAAGACCCCGCCGGTATTTAGGAAGGTGTGGTAGATTGGATGATAGCCCTTCTGGTGTGTGACTTTGTAGTATAGTCAAGTAAGTGGAGGTAACCTTGGCCCTGGCCATGTCAATCAAGCAGGTTAGGGGCCCTCTTTTACTCCTGGGTTCAGTCTTGGGAAAAACAGGCATGAATCCAACCAAAGCCCAAAGGAGAACCTCCTAGCTGGGCCCAGCCTAGGTAAACCTGGTCCCAGGCAGCCTGTAGCCCTCTGAGCAGAATACATATTTGTTATAACCTGATGAGATACTGAGACTGCTATATAACAAACAAAAACTATTTACCAAAGGCAAAGAGTTTATATTATCTTTTTACAGAACTTTTACCAATCACATAGAGATTTTAAAAAGCAAAAACCTGAAACATCACTTATCCCATGCCAAAACCTATTCTAATCCTTTATATGTAACGAATGACTTAATATTCACAGTAATACTATAAAGTAGGTACTAGGATTATCCCTATTTTATAGATGAGAAAACTACAGCATAGAGAAGATAAGCAACTAGCTTAAGGTCACACAGCCAATAAGTAATATCACCAAGTAAGTGATATTGCACGGGCAAACTGGTTCTAAAACCTGTGTTTTTAACCAACATGCTCTGCTATCTTATGCGAATCTACAGGGCTACAGTTGGCTTTCTGATTGTGGCGATAAGATCAAACAAACACCTGTTAGTGACATTTCTTTTCCTTAAATTGTGAAGGGAAGAGTAGGAGTTCCAAATATCAAACAAGAAAATGAGTAGGTGTAGAGAAAAAGTATATTTCCATTAAATATGTTCATGACAAAGAAAAAAACAAACAAAAACAAAAAGACTAATAGATTTTTCCAAACTTCACTGAGAACAAAGCCTAGTTACTATTTTTGTAAGATATATCTTCATTGGAGACAAGACAAACATGTTATTTAAAGCAATATTAGCATATTTTGTATACTAAGAAGAAATTATAGAAGCATTAGTTGAATAAGAAGCTGGTTGGATGCCATATAAAATTAACAGTCAAAAGAGTAAAATAGATTTTTTTCTAAAAAGTTTCTAAAATACAGGGATTTCCTAGAAAGTAGGTGAGCAATTGTGATGCCCAACAACCAAATATTTGTCAAAACTCGAATTTTTAATTTAAACCTTTAACTTTTAGGTGAAATCACTTATCAAGTGTGGTTTGAACATTAGCAGTTTCTTCTTCAAAGCATTTTTTAATGTTTACTTATTTTTGAGAGAGAGAGAAAGAGAAAGAGAACAAGTGGGGGGAGGGGCAGAGAGAGAGGGAGACACAGAATCTGAAGCAGGCTCCAGGCTCTGAGCTATCAGCACAGAGCCAAATCTGGGGCTCAAGCTCACGAACTGCAAGATGTGACTGGAGCCGAATTTGAACACTTACCCACTTGAGCCACCCAGGTGCCCCAAAGCATTTTATTTCTAACAAGCTATGTAGCTGGGAAAAGACTTCGGCAATTTCCGTGTGAGTGTGAGTGTGTGTGTGTGTGTGTGTGTGTGTGTGTTGAAAAAAGCTTGTATTCACCAAGACATGCTGACCAAATCTTCAGATCAAATTATATATAGGAAAAAAGTTTGTCCTTTAAATAAAATATTTACATGAAACTCTAGCATGTCAAACAGAGAAAACCAAATTTTTATGGTTGAATTGAGATGAAGGGCTGTGGTCCAAGATATTTTGGAGCCCAGTATAAAATCAGTCTTGTACACAAATACTTTTACTTTGAAATGTCTGGGATTCAAAACCTGTGAATGATTATGAAATACAACATTTTTGCTGATTTCAGTTAATTTGCAGGTGCATGTATAGCTTTCTCTGATTCTGCCCAATGATCATAATATTTCCATAACATTTTTATTCAGTCAATGTGGTGAAACCTTTTATTCCCTGGGAAACTGAAGTGCAAAGTTGACATAGTTTGATCACAAACCACTACGGTTTCCCAGAGAAAGTGTCAAATTATTAAATTAGTAAATCCAACCACATGCATATTCATAACAACCTCATGTTGACACAGGTGCAAAGTAGCTGGTATTTTTAAGAGCAGTTTGATTTATTTAGTACTTTACAGTATTCCTATGCTTTCACATCCATTACATCGTTGACTCTTTTTTTTAATGTTTATTTAACCATTTTGAGAAAGAGAGAGTGTGCATGCATGCGTGCGGGGGAAGGGCAAAGAGAGAGAAAGAGAGGCTCTGTCTCACAAACCATAAGATCATGACCTGAGCAGAAATCAAAAGTCTGATGCTTAACCGACTGAGCCACCCCAGTACCCCACATCATTGATTCACTGACTCTTACATTGATCCTGCATAGAGCTAAGATTATCATTTATGGTTTGTAGATAAGCAAGCTAAAACTGAGAATCGGAGCACTAGCACGGCTGAAAAGTATTAAAGCCACACCGGAATGCCTCTCCCAAGGTTATTCAGTTCTACCCCTGTGTTCGGCAAGACACTCACAATGAATCTTCCAGTTTTGTTAGAGCAGCCGTAAAGCCGGGGTGGATGGTCTTCTGCCTGGGTTTCTAGTAGTGGAGAGATCTGGTATTCCTTCTTCCCTCCAAGGGAATTCCAGAACTCCTCTGTGAAAAACACAATGAGTTATCCAATGCATTTCCAGGAGCACAGAGTTGGTATTGATTTACATTAACAAATGATATTACTTTACCTTGACTGTAATGTTAAGAAATTACTTAAATATGGCAGGTACCATCACCCACTTTTGCAACTAATAGAAGGATTTTTAATGCCCTATAAACATTACAAAGGTCCTATTTACAAAAAAAAAAAAAAAAAAAGTAACACGATTAGCAATGATACCAAATAGAAGTCCTGGCTCTGTCCTTCACCCCATAGTACACACCTGGCTCCTTGCCTTCCGAAATCCTTGTGGTTTTGCATTTGAGGACACTTGCTATATACTCTGCTCCTTTCTCCTCTTCCCGGCTAGCGCCTTTTCCTATCCAGACGTAGCCATTGTTTTGCCGCAGTTTCAAGACAAAAACATCATTGGAATTCAAGGAATGTGCATCAACATCTACCTAGAGTACAAAGAAAAATAACACAGTGATTCCAATTCATTGCTGTTCCCTCAACAAACACGCCTGAGAAGCTGTGATGGACAAACCATCCTTTGCTTTCCGTCCTGATCCCAGGGTGGCATTACATAGGACACCACTATGGTCTTAGAAATATTGGGGCACCTGGGTGGCTCAGTCGGTTAAGTGTCCCATTCGTAATTTCCCTTCAGGTCAAGATCTCATGGTTCAGGAGATCAAGCTCCATGTTGGTCTCTGTGCTGGCAGTGAAGAGGTTTGGAGTCTCTCTCTCTCTCTCTCTCTTTTTCTGTCTCTCTCTCTTTCTCTCTGCTCGTCTCCCACTCAAGCTATCTCTCCGATTGTCTCAAACTAAATAAATAAATAAATACTTTTTTAAAATAAAGAAACACTAGTAGCACTTTTCTCTGTGTCACTCATAATGCTCAACTGCCTCCAGACAAGCATGGTGCACTGCAAATAAAATTACCCAAATGTAAGTGATAAGTAACAAAAATGATATTCAAAGAAACCAGAAGAACAAGTATGGGCTATAAATGATGGTTGGCAAGTGAGTGTAATATACACAAATGACACACATAAAGCAAAAGATGTTCAGTTTTTCTTTCCTCAACTTAAATAGGTTCTTCAAATAATCAAAGGGACCTACCCAAAGCAGCTAACAGATTTAATGCAATCCCTATGAAAATACCAAAAGCATTTTTCACACAACTAAAATAGACAATCCTAAACTTATTTATTTATTTATTTATTCATTTATTTATTTTTATAGCCAAAGTTTATTGAGAGACAATCTTAAACTTTGTATAAAACCACAAAAGACCTGAATAGCCAAAGCAATCTTGGAAAAGAAAAACAAAACTAGAGGTATCACAATTCCAGACTTCAAGTTATATTACAAAGCTGTAGTAATAAAAACAGTATGGTACTGGCACATAAATAGACACACAGATCAACTGACCAAGATAGAAAGCCCAGCAATGAACCCACAATTATATGGTCACTTAATCTTTGACAAAGGAGGCAAGAATATCCAATGGGAAAAAGTATCTTCAACAAATGGTGTTAGGAAAACTGGACAGTAACATGCAAAAGAATGAAACTGGACCACTTTCTTATACCATACACATAAATAAACTCAAACTGGTTTAAGGATCTAAATATAAGACGTGAAACTATAAAAATCCTAGAAGAGAGCACAGGCAGTCATTTCTCTGACACTGGCCATAGCAAAATCTTTCTAGATACACATCCTGAGGCAAGGGAAACAAAAGCAAAAATAAAATATTGGCCCTACATCAAAATAAAAACTTCAGCACAGCAGAGGACACAGCCAACAAAATTAAAAAACAACCTACTAAATGGGAGAAGATATTTGGAAGTGACATATCTGATAAAGAGTTAGTATCAAAAATATACAAAGAAGCTATATAACCCAACACCAAAAAAAATCAAATAATCTAATTAAAAATGGGCAGAGACATGAACAGACATTTCTCCAAAGAAGACACAGGTGGCCAACAGACACATGAAAGGATGCTCAACAGGGAAATGCAAATCCAAACCACGATGAGGTATGAGGTATCACCTCACACCTGTCAGAATGGCTAATATCAACAACACAAAAAGGTACAAGTGGTGATGAGGATGTTGAGAAAAGGGAACCCTCCTGCACTGTTGGTGGGAATGCAAACTGGGGCAGTCACTGTGCAAGACAGTACGGAGGTTCTTCAAAAACCTAAAAATAGAACTACACTATGATCCAGTAATTGCACTACTGGGTATTTACCCAAAGAATTTGAGAAACACAAATTCAAAAGGATATATACATGCCTATGTATACTGAGGCATTATTTATAATAGCCAAATTATGGAAGCAGCCCAAGTGTCCATCAATAGGTGAATAGATAAGAAAGAAGTGATATATATATTTTTTTCATAAATTACATAATGGAATATTACTAAGCTGTAAAAAGCAATGAAATCTTGCCATTTACAACAATACAGATGGAGCTAGAGAGTATAATATTAAGTGAAATAAGCCAGTTAGAGAAAGACAAATACCATATAATTCATTCATAAGTGGATTTAAACAAATGAACAAAGGAAAAGAAGAGACATACCAAAAAACAGACCCTTAAGTATAGAGAACAAGATGATGGTTACCAGTGGGGAAAGGGGAGGGATGGAGGAAATAGAAAAAGGGGATTAAGAATACACTTATCTTAGATGAACACTGAATAATATATGGAAGTGTTATCACTATATTGTACACCTGAAATTAACACAACACTGTTAACCATAATGAAATTTTTAAATTGTTAGAAACACCAAACAACATACAAAGGGACACCTAAAAATCCTAGAACAGGAACTGGAGTCCAATGTTGGCAAAGAGATAACAATGCAGATTTCACTAAAAGGTTCTCCAGGCTCAGATAAATCATAAGTCAAATTATTAAAGACAATAGCAGATTAAAAACACAGCACTGATATGCTCCTTCCTTCCAACCAAGAAGCCGTGGCCACTCTCTGGGACTGGCCAGGTGAGCAGAGTTGTGCTCCCAGTGGCCACAGAGGAATGAGAAGGACCCAGCAGGGCCAAGACTTTGGCCCAAGGGCGAGGCTGAAAGTAGAACCTTATGGTAAGACAAGCATGTGCAGTGTCAGGCCTGGTAGTGAACCTGAGTGTCCTAGGATGGGCTTCTGCCTTCGTGTCTATGACCTTGTGATTCTGTGACTCTGTGCTGGACTCTGTGAGAGCCTGTGTCTGGCCACATAACTATGTCACCGACAGTATGTGTACGACATTCTGCACTACTGTGGGGCTCAATGTGATGAAGAACCAGTGAGCAAGACTGAGATGGTGCAGTCATGAGAGAGGAAGAAAACCCAAGTGTGGTATTCTCAAGGCCAAGTTTAGAGAGCGTTTCAAGAAGGGGGTGATGCTCAGCTGCCAAATGATGGCACTTGGCTGACTTGTGAAGTGCCATCAACTAACGTAGAAAGCTGGATTTCACCAGGTTTGCCAGCACCCTGTCCCCAGAGAGAGCACTGGAGGAGGAAGGAATCACTGGAAGTTCTATTTTTTATTTTTTTAATTAAAATATAGTTGACACACGATCTGTTGGAAATGTTAAAGATGTGTTCCAGGGGTTGGTAGCATTCAGGGAAGTACTTATCATCCTTTTTCAGTAGAAACAGGGCCTCTTGGACTAAGAGTCTAAGGAATCTATTGGATGTGATGATGCAACTTGATAGGAACCAGGACTTCCAATTTCTCATCCAAATGTCTCCTTATTGGTACAGAAGAAGGAGCTTGGATGATAGACAGGGGACAATGGACCCACACAGGGACTAGTCTGACCTCAGGGAGGTAGTTCCAAAATAGAATATTATAAAATGGTAGCCTCCCAGGAAAGGAAAACAGAAAACCTTACAAACTTGGCTTTGACTAGCACATTTCCAAGAGCTGGGATTGTGAAGACCAGCCTTGAGAGGCTAAAAGGAACCACAGGAACTGCATTACAAGCAGCTTGCACGTCTCATAAAGATGTGCAAGGAAGAGACCAGGAATGCAAGGGTTCTTGTCAACCCTTCCATCTGAGATCAGCTGAGTGTACCTGTAGATGAGAGCTTAACGGTTAATTTTATAGATTTAAAAGTAATTAGTCATAGTCGAACACATGAGAATCTGCTTACAGAATGTTCTGGATGAGATCAGTATACATGATAGCATTTATTTTTTTTTAAATGTTTTATTTATTTCTAGGAGACAGAGAGAGACAGCGTGAGCAGGGGAGGGTCAGAGAGAGAGGGAGTGACAGACTCTGAAACAGGCTCCAGGCTCTGAGCTGGCAGTCAGCACAGAGCCCGACACGGGGCTCGAACCCACGAACCGCGAGATCATGACCTAAGTGAAAGTCGGACGCTTAACCGACTAAGCCACCCAGGAGCCCCCATGATAGCATTTAAATGACATGATTGAATGCATATCACCATGCAAAGGGCCAAAACTGAGCCTTGGGGGTTTTGGAAGACACACAGCAGAGGAGAAGCAGAAATTGGTTTGCTGTGAGAAGTGGAGTGAAAACACTCAAGAAGTTTGGAAGAAACCTTATGAGCGTGGTGCTTCAGAGGCCTGGTTTCAAGAAGCCAGGCAAGGGCAATTGTGGCAAAGGCTAATGGAAGTTTAAGGAAAGAGGTCAGAAAAGATGGTAAATAGGGGGCACTGGCAACTAGGTAACAGTGTAGGAGTGGCGGGAATGGATGCCTGAGGAGAGTGGCTTTACAGAGAAGAGGCTTAAACATGTGAGGGAGTGAGTGAGGGCGATGCTTTTGAGGATCTGGGCTCTTAAGGCAGAGAAAGGAAATGGTAACAGGGAAGATGGAAGTCAAGAGATAGTTTTTAAAGGAAGATAGGAGTGTTTTGAAGGCATGCTTGTATTTTGAAGTAAATGATCCAGAAGAGAAAAATACACTGATAATACACAAGAGAAAGGAGATTACTGCCAGTCACAATGATGAATGGGAAGTAAGACAAGAACATGGGACAGAGGGGATTCCAAGGAAGCCCATTGGAAGGCAAAAGGGTGGGAGGTTCTGGACAGAAGTTGGTGGTGGAAAGTGGTAGGAATTTGGCCTTAGGACAGAAGTCACATTTTGTTTGTTTATATAATATGTATTGATTTATTTATCAATAAATTTTTACAAACATTGCTTTGCATTATTAATTTATGGATAAGAGTATATCAATATCAACTTATAAAATAATGTAGTATTTATATATAAGTAACTGTTACAAAGTATTTATAAGTTGTTAAATATAAACAAATTTATTCCGTGTAAGAGGCAAGAAGGTGAATATATATGTACAGATGCAAGCATGTTGGTGAACTTGGGGAGTAGATAAGGTGACTCTTGTGCGATTAGGTCTATGTTCTCTGAGATCTCTGACTCAGTTCTCAATAGAGAGCAGGCATGTTGGGAGATCTGGAGAGCGAAGGATATGAAGGGTGTGACTGATGGTGAAGATGCATGGGTTCAGATTTGAGATTGCTGGGATATACATCTTAGAGTAAAAGGGCCAAATGACAGGAGATGGTTGCCAGAGATTAGATATCTGAAACAGATTTCTGAGGTGCTAAAGTAATTATCAATGGTAAGGTTTAGTACAGGACCACAGGAGTGTGAGATAAAAGGGGTCAAGGATAAGATTGTTGGATGAGAGAAGCCAGAGTGATGGAGAAAGTGAAACAATGGCTGAAGCCACTGACTATAAGAGGGGAAGGACTGGCCACTCCACGGTCAATGGCACAAGGAAGCTGAGGGAGGGGGTGTCTGATAAGGACAAAAGTCAAAGAGCCAAGGGTGGGCAAGGAGGGTACCCCACCCACCCCCATACCTGGGAAGAGGGCACTGGGGAAAAACACCTGCCACTTGAGAGGGGTATGGGAACCGATGTCCTCAGGGGACAGCCATAGTGCAAAAAGGGGGAGGGTGGTTTAGAGAACAGATGGTAGTGGAGGGATGCTATGACCCACCTAGCTTCAAGGGCTCAGCTGAATGGTTTGTGGGAAGGGGAAGGGTTGGCAAATGGGTCCAGGTGTGGGGAGTACAGATTGTGCAGGGCAGTTTAGGGGTGACCGGGGAGACTTGGATTTCAATGGTGACTGAGGTGTCTGGGTGATGAACTATGATAGACTGTCCTAGAGGTCAAAACACTCAGCCATTTAAACACCTGTGTCTGCTGGCCTGTCCATACCTGGAGGTCTTCTTCTCTTATGACCCACAATATGGGGTTTGATTTCTTTCACAGTTGCTGTCAGAAACAGTTTATTTGGCCAGTTGAGTTATGGTTCTGGCCCAATGTGTGCTGAAGCTTACCTTCCACAACTGCCACACCTATACAAAAGGGCTTTCCCTCTCGGATTTCCCCAGTAAGACTACCTGGCCATTGCCTGCCATCCATCTTCCTCCAGGCCTTTCAAGATAAAGCTTCCGCTTCCTCAGGCCTTTGACCATTTGATATGTTACATTGCTCTTAAAATGTATTTGTTTTGGTACAAGGCACATGAGAAGTGTGACAGGCCTGATATCTGGAGCTAACTTGGTTCTCCTGCTTTTAGAGATTTTTTATTGTGAACCAGGGATTAACTATCGAAATAAAAGGAATTCGCCAATTTTTTTGAAGCCTAGTATTTGTTGATGGCTCAGGTCCACCGGGAAGTCCATAAAAAGGGCATGTTTTATTGACTGGTATTACCTCCATGATTCTGGTGATAGATGCCAGGTTTCTCCGGACTTGAAAGAGGCGTGTAGGGGGAGCCGGTGCCTGACCTCCTTTCTTTGATGTTCCATTCTTGTAAGTAATGAGTGGTTTGTCTTTGAACAAACTCAGCAGGTGAGCAGGCTCTTTGCCTTGGGAGACTCGGATCTAGGGGCGGGGTGGATAAAAGAAATGTCATAAAGGATGCAATGAAAGAAGGCTGTATTTCCACATGTGTTATTTTCCTTTCTGAAAACAAAACAAAAAATAAATTAAAAATGAAGCACAGGAGGCATGATGATTAACAGGTTAATGCAAATCAAGCTCAATTTTCATAAGAATCTGCCTCAAGGATCTGTTACTCAGGACACAGCACCCTGAGCAGTTTCTTCTCAAGGGAAACATCACCATATTGTGCCACTCTCTGCTTCCAGAAAGTATAAGGAGGTAAGGCTGTCCATCTACATCTCCAAAAGAGAAAACACAACAAAGTGATGACGTATGCCATCATTTATAAAGGTTACTCATTTTCAACCAACACTTTGCAGATGTTTACTGATGCCTTTGTTTCTGAAATGTTTTGGACCTTGTTCAGAAGGGGAAGAGATGTGCATTTCAACTTCCAAAAATAAGACAACACCAAAGCATATTTCTTATTTCTACATCTCCATGACTATGAGATGAAAACATGTGATAATCTGGGGATGAAGAAAGATTTCAATCCAAACACCAAAAGCTGGGAAAAAAACCATAAATTGAATATATTTTGTATTTCTTATCTACAGAAATGGTAATAGATTTGCTAAATATAAGCACCTAAAAATATGAATTATAAGGACTCTTCAGGATAAGGAAATTGAAGAAAATAAACAGTAAACCATTTAACTTCACCTATTAGCTGAACACCAGACATTGGATTAGAAATGATTCTCCTGTTTCTGACATAAATTACTGATGTAAATTTTTACAGAAAGTTCAAACTTTGTGTCAGTTCTCTATTTTCTTCAATTATTTTGCACTATGTTAAAACTGAACTGTCTCAACTACCCTGGTGTGTGTGTGTGTGTGTGTGTGTGTGTGTGCGCGTGTGTGTTTTAGAAGCCAAGTAAACAGGAATGCGGATGTACATACCATAGCCTGGAGGCCTAGGGAGCACTGAAAATAACTAACTTCACAGAGATCTTTCTTTTTGTTTTGTTTTTAATTTTTTTTAAGTTAGTTACACACCTACCAAGGAGCTTGAACTCACAATCCTGAGATCAAGAGTCACGTGCTCTACTGACCTTGCCAGCCAGGTGCGCCCCACAGATACCTTTCAGTTAGCAGACATTCAACTAAGCAAGTATCTCCGCCCAACTGATGAATGGATAAAGAAGATGTGGTTTACATATACAATGGAATACTACTTGGCAATGAGAAAGGATGAAATCCTGCCATTTGCAGTAACATGGATGGAGCTGGAAGGTACTGTGCTGAGTGAAATAAGTCAGTCAGAGAAAGACAGATATCATATATTTTCACTCATACGTGGAATTTGAGAAAATCATGGGGGAAGGGTTGGGGGAAAAACATAGTTACAAGCAGAGAGGGAGGGAGGCAAACCATAAGAGACACCTAAAAACAGAGAACAATCTGAGGGAGGAGTGGGGGAATGGGGAAAACGGGTGATGGGCACTTGTTGAAATGAGCACTGGGTGTTGTATGTAAGTGAGGAACCAAAGGAATCTAACCCAAAAACCAAGAGCATGCTTTACACACTGTATCTTAGTCAATTTGACAATAAATTATATTTTTTAAAAAAGAATAAATGTTAAAAAAAAAGGAAAAAAAAACCCAAAAAAACCAAAAACAAAATAAGCAAGTAGCAACTTATACAAATGTCTTTTAAGTCACAGCTTCAAAGCTTGGGATGAGGTTAGCCAGGATTACCTAAAACTACTGCTGGCTTGGCATTTTCCATAACATTGAAAAAACCTCAGCTGCCAACTTAAAAAAAAAGAGGGCCACTGATTAAGATCCATTTTCCACTGCTAAATTACGATAAAAGAGCTAAACAGTAAGTTGAAAAATCTTCACTACTGTTAGTATACTCTGCAAAGGAATTTAAAACAGCAGTGCAAGACTGGAGTTGTTTATATATTATTGTAAACTACTGCCATCTAGTGATTAAACTAAACATTACCATTTCATTATAAATTTAAGATTCAACAGGCTAACAATGGAAATTCGTTCAATGGGTATATCAAACATTTTATTATGAAATATAGAATTTACAAAGCATAATGCATATGTTCAAGGTTTTTGCATAATTTGGTAAGGAACATTTTAAAGATAAATTAAATGACACTGATGTCAGTTCTTAGCTGGAAATATTTATTTCTTTTTAAAAAATATCTATTTATTTTTGAGAGAGAGAAAGAGAGAGGTCAGGGGAGAGGTGGAGAGAGAGAATCCCAAGCAGGCTCCCTGCTGTCAGTGCACAGCCCAGCTTGGAGCTTCATCTCACGAACCATGAGATCATGACCTGGGCTGAAGTCAAGAGTCAGATGCTTAACCAACTGAGTGAGCCATCCAGGTGTCCTTAGAAGTATATTATTCAAGAAGTGAATATAATAGTTCATGTGAAAGTAGATTTCAGTGCATTTAAAGGATTCAGTCATCTTGCTACTTTGTAAAAAAAAAAAAAAATTAAAAGTTGGGGAGTGTGGGTAGCTCAGTCAGTTAAGTGTTTGACTCTTGATTTCAGCTCAGGTCATGATCTCATGGTTTGTGAGATGGAGCCCCACATGGGCTCTGTGTTGACAGTGGAGTCTGCTTGAGATTCTCTCTCCCTCTCTCTTGCTCACTCTCAAAAATGAATAAACTTAAAAAGCTAAAAATAAAAGCAAATAAAAAGTTAACATGCACCTTTACATTTAGTTCTAATTTGCTTTAAATTTAGATCTAACTTCCATAGAAAGATGGAAAAGAAACCAGCTGGAAAACCAAATTTAACCTAGATTTTCTATACAAAAGTATATGACTTACTTCTCTATTTAATTATTACTTTTTAAGAAGTAATTACACTTTTACAAAGATTTGAAAGCTGGAAAGTTATCAGCTCTAAGTAATAACTTGGGTAGAACAGTTTCATGTCAAGTACCTGTCAATTCTTTTGGTTCCTTAGGTTTGTTAATAGTTTTTTTGTTTGTTTGTTTAATTTTGTTTGCTCCTTCTTGTCCAGAATCTGAGAGAACTACCATGACATGAGAGTAGGAACATTTAAATTCCAAAATGAAAAAAAAAAAATAGTATTTAGAAAATGTTCAAATTCCCAGCCCAACCTGAGAAGAAAGCTTTCACCAGTTATTGGGATAGCAAAACTTCAAAGTAAAGTGAAACAGCCTGACCTGCACAGCCTGTCCTCCGAGTGACCTGTCCAGCTGAACAGTCAGGAAGGCAGATGTCGTCAGCTCATCTCTTGTGGCATTTGCTCCCTGCCTAGAGGAACCAAAGCAAAGTCAATTAGCTTGTATTTGAGTTTAAGACCTTCTAATGTAGGCATTTCAGAGACTTAAGTCACCTTGAAAGCTCAAGATGAAACCAACTGTTCTGACATGATAGGTTGTAGAAGCTATCATTTCTTTTCATTTCTTTGAAGGTACAAACGAACATTGCGCCATGAATTGCCCTGTGTATTGTCTAGAACGACACATGATAATTATTTTTTATCCCCAATATATGGGAAAAGAAATCGAGGCCTGGCTCCTTACATAACTTTAGCTAAGTAATCAGGTCTGTCTGACTTCAAGTTGAAGCTGCCTATTTTGGGAATCCATCTCTGCAGTAAAAATAAGCCATTTAGTAGAACGTGAGCCTGATCCATTAGGCTGGCTATTAGAAGCATCCTATCTTTACATGAATGTTTGGTGACCGTAGTAACGAATATCTGGACCCAGAAAAATCAAGGAAATAATCATAAGAAGTAGGCAATGGAGAGGCCCCATTTTGTCTAGAATGATGAAGAATTACTAATAAAACCTTATGTGAGGTTGAACTACCAGCAACCCAGACAGGGATCAATAAATCAGTTCATCCAGTTCATTCGCCGTTTCTCTTCCTAACGTAGCTTGTGGCTAGAACTCCAATCACTGGCTTAACCTGTAAGGCAATCTTTGGGAGATCTGCTTTTTTGATGCGTTTGTGAGTGGGGGGCGGGGAAAGCCAAAGCACTGAGCATTGTTTGTTTCTCATCGATTCTCCCACCTCTGTCTGACTAGGAGTTAACAGGAAAAATACTAATTCTGAAACTGGATTTCAGAAGTTAACGAGATCTTTACTTCTGAAACTTTAGGAGTGACTTACCTACTTATCTCATACCCAGAACAGATTAGCAATAACTTTCTATCCAGGGCAACAGACACATACGTATACATATACACATAGAAACCCTGGGTGTGGGAAAACACTGGGTACAGGAAACATGCTTTGTTTATTTAATAATGTTTCACTAGACCAGCAGAATCAAGTGACATAAAAATGTTCTACAAAGGCCAGGAAGAAAGAAAAACAAGGATATGCTCATGCAAGGCACACATTTAAAAGAAAATAAAAAGTTATCCTTAATAAAGACATCATAAAAATATAGGCTACTTAACCTCCAGCCCCTCTTTCACGTGCTGTCAAAGAGTCCCATGCTCCCATCCACATAGATTCAGACTAATTTGTTTTATGGATCTATGACCTAAGGGGTCAAATACTCCACTTCAATCAAGACATAATAAACTTGCTCTTTGCCTCTAGTTTTGAAATCCTATGTTGGGAGGTGGAAGGGGGAGCAATCTACTTGGACATGCTTTCCTTTTTATAAACCATTGATGTTTGTTATTCATTAAAAATAAATGCCACATAAAAATAGAATTTACTGCTTTGAGAAATTCATCATTGCCATTGTTCAATGTTTGTTCAATTTCAATTACTTGACATCCCAGAGAAAAGATCATTGGTGAAATTATTTTTCTCCTATCCTGTTAGAATATAAGTGGTTTCAGAAATTAAAAAGTAAATTTGTATAGTCAGTAGTTGACTTAATTCTAAAATTTTTTTTAAATGTTTTATTTATTTCTAGGAGAGAGAGAGAGACAGCGTGAGCAGCGGAGGGTCAGAGAGAGAGGGAGTCACAGACTGAAACAGGCTCCAGGCTCTGAGCCGGCAGCCAGCACAGAGCCCAACGCGGGGCTCGAACCCACGAACCACGAGACCATGACCTAAGCGAAAGTCAGACGCTTAACCGACTAAGCCACCCAGGCGCCCCAGTAGTTGACTTAATTCTAGTCCTTCACCTTTTACTGTACCTCCTGGACTTAACCTACATATAGCCCTGCACTGAAATTATCACATAAATTGGGAAGTTGTTAGTTTTGAAAGCTAATCTTCAAGAGATCTGCTTATTTTCTAAATGTCTCTTCACTGCCTTTATAGAAGCTTTTGAAGTCCTACAAAACATACATTAACACACTCAAATGTTTAACATCTGTGATATTAAGTGGTAAAGACTCTCAAAAATAGGACTCTCAATACCTAATTTTTAGTCTTGATATCTCAGAAATCATAAATCGTCATCACAGAAACCATGAACACATAAAATTGGAAAGAAGAAAATTAAATGACCTCCCCTTCCTTCCCAGGCCCATCCCAAAGACAGGAGCTATGAAGAGTGTGGCATAGTCTCACATTTTCCCTTTGAATTTTGACAGTGAGGGCCCAACGTGTCCTCTTCCTAACTTTCTTATCTCAGTGACTCCAGCACTACACCCTTGTGTATGGACCAGAAATTTAGGGGTCACCTTTGATTTGCTCATCCTCACTATTTCACATAATTACTCTTTCAGATGTCAACTCCGTAACACTTTACAAACTTACTTTATGCGTCCCTTTCCTGTTGCCTTTACACTGAGTTCTGATAATCCCATTATCATCCAATTGGGATTATTGCAACACATTCCCAACGGCCTCCCTGCCACCAGTTTTCTCCCATTAGTCCATTCTTTCAGATGTCAACTAGAATAATTTCTTTAATATGAAACCAATCATGCTACTCCCCTAAGAAAACTCCTTGATTGGTCTCCAGTGCCCTGACAGTAAACTGCTTCCTCCGCAGGATGGTTACAAGGCCATTCACAATTACTCTCCTTCTAATTTCTCTGATTTTATCTTTTGCTTCCTAAGTTTGCTGCAGCCATGTCATTACCAGTAGGTTGGAGCACACTTACCCTGCATTGCTAAGAACAACTTCCCTATTTGCTTATCTGACTAGCTGCTACTTATGCTCCCACTTAGATGTCACTTCTTCTAGGAGCCCTTCATCAATAGCCTAGGAGTGGATTTGGGAGTCTGTCCAGAGCTCCCCAAAGACCACTCAGCTTGCTTTTATCTTAAAATCCTTCATACTTCAATGAAATGCTTGCTAATAATCTGCTGATTCTTTTTTTTTAAAGTTTCTTTACTTTGAGAGAGAGAGAGAGAGGGTGTGCATGAGTGCATTACCAGGGAAGGGGCAGAGAGCCAGGGGTAGAGAATTCCAGCAAAGCAGAGCCCAACATGGGGCTCGAACCCATGAATCATGAGATCAGACCTGAGCTGAATCCAAGAGTCAGATGCTTAACTGACTGAGCCACCAGGTGCCCTTCTTCTGGTTCTTTTTAAAGTATAAATTCTTGAGGCGCCTGGGTGGCTCAGTTCCAACATTGGCTCAGGTCATGATCTCACTGTTTGTGGGTTCAAGCCCCGCATCGGGCTCTGTTCTTAACAGCTGGCTCAGATCCTGGAGACTGCTTCAGATTCTGTGTCTTCCTCTCTTTCTGACCCTCCCCTCCTCATGCTCTCTCTCTCTCTCTCAGAAATAAATTTTAAAAAACATAAAAAAATTAAAAAATAAATAAAGTATAAATTCTTGAGACACATTGTATATATTTTTTTACCACTGTGTCTTTAGTATCTATCTAGTACAGTGCTTGACATATAGAAAGTGCTCAGTGAACACTTTGAAATGATTTGAGAAATAATAATTGCATTGAACATTTATAATCTGATTTAGTCTGTTTTAGTTATATTCACAGTTATTTAGGTAGGCTGCAAATTGTTAATTTTTCAAAATATTCTCTTGAATTGCTTGTTTAGTCTTTCTTGTTTAAGTGCCACAATCAATTACATTTTTTTTATATACAAAAGAGAATTAAGAGAAGACCAAGAAACAATATAGAAGAAGGTCTGACTGGGAACAACTGATTTATCCCTATAAATGCCATGCTTTGCACAAACACTGTTCAGAATTGAAACTGTAGAAAAGGAAACTGCAGAAGAACATAGCTTGTCGCAGGGGTAGCTGCTCAGCTGGAGAATTTAAGGAAGCTGTAGATCAAGGTATAAAATGCTGCTTCACTAGTTACCACAGTTGTGAATTTGGGTTAAGTTACTTAATCTGTTTGATTCCCTCCTCCCTTTTTGTCTTTTGAAAATAACCTGGTTGTGAGAAAGAAACAATATATGGAAACAACCAGCACTTTGCTACACAAACATGCTGCTCAAAAAAAAGTAAAAGAAAAGAAAAAGAAAAATCGTTGCTATGAAGATGACATCATAAACACACAGTCAAATAGCTAAATATGTTCATCTTTGATGGGATACAATGGGACCCATTGCCTAAGGCAGTGCCTGTCAATCACGAAAGTGCATATGAATCGTCTGGGGATCTTGTTAAAATGCAGTTTCTGCTTTAATGGGCCAAAGGAGAGTGCTGGAATTCTACATTTCCAACTAGTTCCCAAGCGATGCGATGCTTCTGGTCTCTGGACCACCCTTTGAGTACCAGGAACTAATAGGATAAATATAATCACCCCATCTTCTATACTTCATTAGGCTCAGTGCACTGGTCAGTGGGAGTCATAAGTGGTCACACTGTAGAGATGGGGGTGACTCTGTCATCTGGTGGGACCCTCACCATAGAGAAATGTCACCACATCAGGAGAGATCTGTCTCCAGGTACATTCAATACACCCACTGAAGGTTGCCATCAGGATGTAGGACATGCTTCACTCACCCTTCTACCTTCCACCCACACCTCTCAGTTTTAAGATCTTTTTTTTGAGAATTTTTTTCCCAGTCTTCTCAGTAAGATTTTACCTGATTTCACTTAATAAAAAGCTTGAGAATCCCACATTATTATGATTTGTTACAGAATCCCCATCCCTTTGAAACGGCTCAGCATGGCATGTGTAGTTAATTGATCTGATTGGACACTTCCCATTGAACAGGGCCTTGGCACGGACTCTAAGAAAACTTAACCTTCAATTAACTCAAATCATTATGCAAAAACATATAAAATATGGCCACAATGGCATTTTTTCCTCCTTTATTGCCATGAATTTCATGGGACCAAGAGTAAAAATGCATCAATTTTTAATGGAGTATGAATCAGAATAGTAAACTACATATATCCCTTAGAGGGTTTGCCTCACTGCAACTTTGCAGTTCCAGTCAGGATGGGGCTCATGAATTTTAACAATAAGAAGGAACACATGGTAGCCAGGGCGGGCCAGCTAGTGTTTGCTTGCATAGGAGATGAGATACTCAACTACATACCTACTAAAAGAACACTATCTCTAGATGCCAAAACGTTTTTCCTAGACTAGAAAGGACGATTTTTATACAACCTCTCCTGCTTGTGGACAGGAGCTATAAAATACAGCCAAAATCATAGTGAAAGAAAATATCACATGCATGCCATGCAAATCTCACTGGGGTAACTATACGATAATTCTACCCCATATCCCATGAAATTTAATGAAATGAAACTTTGGAGCAAAATCTGTCCTCCTTAGAACTTGAGATCTTATGAAAGAGGGACACCTACCATGTGTAGATGATCTGTCCTCTGGGATAAGTGTAGAGTATAATGTAGCAGTCTCCACCATAGAATTCACCATACGAGTTCCGGTCAATTTCAATCCTACCATTATTTTCTACACGCCAAATCTGAAAGGAATGGAATGTGCATACCAAAATTAAAATGTTCTTGATCTTATAGTACTTAGAAGTTAAAAATGTTTTCGGTTTAGATCTATCATTAAATAACTTTTTTCTGTAAGTGTTTATTCATTTTTGAGAGAGAGAACATGAGCAGGGGAGGGCAGAGAGACAGAGGAACAGAAGATCCAAACTGGGCACTGTGCTAACAGGAGTGAGCCCCATGTAGGGCTCAAACTCAGGAACCGTGAGATCATGACCTGAGCCAAAAGTGGACTCTCAACTGCCTGAGCCACCCAGATGCCCCAATAGCTTTTTAAAAAATGATTTTCTTCTTTGAAAAAGAAAGAGAGAGAAAGAGTGCACATACAAGCTGGGGAGAGTGGCAGAGGGGGACAGAGAACCCTAAGCAGGCTCCATGCTTAGCACAGAGCCCTGTGTAGGGTCTGATCTTATGACTACAACCTAAGCTGTAATCTAGACTCAGGCTCTTAACTTACTGAGCCACCCAGGTGCCCCTTTTGACTTTTTTACTTTAGAGCACGTGAAACAATTCATAAGTTACCTCTCTAGCTTACAAATTAAGCAATGAGACAAAATTTTATCAATCTGACAATTTGTTCATTGACTTTTTAAGCGCTTATATAGATTTTTTGCATCGTCCATAGTACTTAGCTCAGGTCTGAGCCTATTGATTAATACATACCTATTATTTGATTGATTAGTGAAAACAGCACTAGACTCCAGTGGAATAATGAACTAAAATATTCAGCTCAGAAGAATATCTCTTAGTTTGCAGAACATTTTTCATCCATCGGAAGATACCTTGTTTGTTTGTTGTTTAAAAAAGATTTTTTTCCCTGCACTTTAAGGCATGAGACTATTATTTTCTCAGGCAAAAATGGCAAACTGGGACCAAATAAGCAAGACGCCGATGGCATGACTATTTTCCAAAGGTGCCAAGTAGGCAAAAGACTGGAAAGACAAAAGTAGTCAGAACCAGTGTGTTTTCTAGTTTCTCATCCTCATCACAGATTAAAGACACTGCAAGCTGGAGAGAGCAGAGTTACAGATGAACCAGGAAAGTAACAGAAGAGCCCGCCAGACACTGTGTGCACGCACTCCCTCCCAGGGAGAGGCAGGTACACCCCTTGCTTCAGAATTTGGAGAGATGAGCTGGTGGAAGAGCCTGCCCGTGCCATCCTGGTGAGCAGAGGGGCAGAGGAGAAACTCCAGTGCTGCCGGGCTCAACCCAAAAGCCTAGAGAGAGCCCCAGATTTCAGCAGTCCTGGGGGGACACAGGACGACATCTCCGAGCTGCTGTGACCTGTGACAAATGGAGGTTGCAGCGGCGGAGACACAGGTGGTGCTGGGGAGCCAAATGTGCCACCAGGCCCACTGGGCAGGAGACAAACCCAGACCAGAAGCAGAGGCCCCTCTGTCATTGCTCCCTTTGAGGTTCCCACAACCCTAGACACCTTGGATTCTCACTTCATGTCTTTGAAAAGAGGAAAAACTACTTCATAAATCCCTTTACCCTATACTTTGCTCCAAACATAGGTGGCAAGTCTTGAGAATGCGAAGACAAAATACTCAATTCCTACCCTCAAGGCACTGATAAGAGGTCTAGGAGGAGAACATTCTAAGTAAATGAACAATCCTGCTTTGTAAGTTTGTAAGTTAATGAACAATACAGGGGCTCTGTGAAAAATATTCCATTTGGTTTGAGCACAAAGGCTTTCCAATGGGGAGGGAGGAAATGCTTCTCAAAAAGGTGCAGCTTGTGACTTCACTGAATTACAAATGAGAAGTGGGAATGAGAGCCCGAGGGAGGAGGGGAAGAGTCCTCAGGAAGTGGAAGGGTGAGGCAGGAAGGAGGGCAAGGATCTAGTCACAGAAGGCCTTGCAGGCCCAGCTGAAGATGGAGGTTCCCAGGAAGACTATGCAGAGCCACTAAAATATATATTTTTTTAATTATTTTTAACTTTTTTAACATTTATTTCTTTTTGAGAGACAGAGCACAAGCCAGGGGTAGAGGTAGGGTAAGAGAGAAAAAGAAGAGAGAGGAAGAGAGAGACAGAATCTGAAGCAGGCTCCAGGCTCTGAGCTGTCAGCACAGAGCCTGACGTGGGGCTCCATCACATGAACTGCGAGATCATGACCTGAGCCAAAGTCAGACCCTTAACCAACTGAGCCACCCAGGTGCCCCACCATTAGAATATTTTATAATCAGATGTGACATTACCCAGTTCTCATTAAGTGAAGTGACTCAAGAGTAGAGTGTGGTGAGAGATGAGTTAGGGAGAATTATTAGGAGGTTAGTAGCATGTTTTTGTCAAAAAAAAGGAGTAACATCAACCAATTGAAAGCTCTCAAAATATCAGTGATTTTAGCACATGTCCAATTTGCTTTGGGAATGTCTGTAAGCTACAAGGAAAGGACTAACTAATGATATTTGGTACATTCAGAGCTCACACTCTCACTGGACAATCCCAGTTCCAAGAGCTGGAGACATTCTGGACCAGGAAACAAGATGGCTGGGTTCCATGTGTCTAAGATGATAAGTAGATGATCTTG
Source organism: Hyaena hyaena (assembly GCF_003009895.1). Classification (NCBI taxonomy): domain Eukaryota; kingdom Metazoa; phylum Chordata; class Mammalia; order Carnivora; family Hyaenidae; genus Hyaena; species Hyaena hyaena. The sequence goes on along the minus strand of NW_024081202.1, from coordinate 553,058 downwards.
TGCAGATCACCTAACTTCTTGGAATCTCAGCATATACTTTGTAAAATAGGACTGAAGGTTAGAGAGCATCTCTTCCAGCTTTAAATTCCCTGATTTGATATATAGTCATGGGTCACCTTTATTAATAAATAAAATTCATAGTTTACAAAGTTTGTAGTTTCCTAAAGTTACATCTCCAAGTACACTGGCATAAATGGGCTTGATGAAAACAAAAACCACAAAGAGAAATAGCCAAATACCTCCACTTCGCCAGAACCATCATCCACCATATTGTGCTGGGCTGCCATCTGTGGAGAACTATGTAGTTTTGAGGCATCAAATGGAATTTGTTTTATACGAGCCACTTTCTCAGTGACGTATACTTTCCCGAAGCCATCACTCTGATCTTTATCCCTCCAGTCCTTAAAGAACTGTTTGAAGATTGGTGTTTCCCCTCCTTCTGGAAGAACTTGAATCTAAAATTTAAAAAAGATAATAATTATGCAAAGGGAAATAAGCGACTGGAAAAAAAACATTCAACCAGGAGTGGAGAAAAAAACTAAGGAAATGAAAATGACTATCTTGGTTTCTGTGATGACAGATGGAAACTTAGAAGCTGGGATCCTAAGGGAATGTAAAATGGAAGGTGACCAAATTTGAAGGTAAAACAATCCAATGCCTTTTGTCACAACTAAAGTGATTGCCATTGAATTCGGATGTTTGAAATATGAACAAAATTCTTTCAAATGTAACCATCAAGTCAAATACGTTTGACTGGTTTTTGCATTAGGTTTATAAGAGGTCTGTAATCTGGAAGAAATAATCTCATTATGTTACTTGTGCTAGTACGTAAAAACGAAAGAAAGAGTGAGTCTGAAAGACTCAGAAAAGAAAAGTAACTAGAATGTGTCTAGGCTAATTTCAGTGAAGCCAAATATTGTCTGGGTGTTAGTCTATGTCTGCACAGCTTGCTCTAAGGACCAACTGAAAAGTGCTCTCAGTTAACTCAACTGTGGCTGATTATCTTGACTGAAATGCTGTGGAGGAAGCAGACAGGGTCTTATTTGCATCATACAGTCCCACGGAAGGTCTGATCTCGTTTCTGCAAAATTCCATCCTCTACAAAGCTATGGGTCTAGGAACATAGGATGCCATGTAGCACACACATAAGTGATGAATGACTCCCATGCATATATTATTTTGAACGAAATTCTCGCATGACTTTTGTGGCAATATGATAAACTCCCATGTTCTTAATTTTTTCTTCTAGCCAGTTCATTTCCACACATACTTGGGTATTGGTGGAATAATTCATTTGCTTTAGGAATTCTTCAGCTGTCTTCATTGCAGCCTTTCTCTCCTGTGGATTAGCATCTTTACCTAAAATGGAAGATAAATTAAAAAGACAGAATCTTAGGGCACCTGGGTTGCTCAGTCAATTAAGCCTCTAACTCTTGATTTTGGCTCAGGTCATGATCTGGCAGTTTGTGGGTTCAAGCCCCGCATTGGGCTCTGCACTGTCAGTTCTTGGGATTCTCTCTCTCTCCCTCTCTCTCTACCGCCCCCTACCCTACTCTCACTATCTCACTGTCTCACTCCCTCAAAATAAATTAAAAAACTTAAAAAATATAAAATATAACATTCAAAAAAAAAAGAATCTCAGAAAGAGAAGATATATGATTAAGAAATACTTGCACACCAAGCACTGAACATAATTATAATTTAAATAGAACACAGAGAATGGTAAAAATTTCCTAGTGTGTTAAATATATTTAGTAACATCATATTGATCACTATATATATAGAAAGACTCTTTTCAAATTTCCCTAATGCTTTCTTTAACCCCATCATTCCTGGCAAATGATATCAGTCAGAAGAAGATATGGTGTTGATGTCTGCATTTTATATGAGGTGTTTACAGGCCAAGTCTCAAAAAGACAGGCTTTTTTTTTACAATCAGAAAAGATGTTTCATTTACCTTTCTACAGAAATGGCTGTATATCTGGAACACAGCCACAGTATGAATGGCATTTTTTACCTTTCCATACGAAAATTTGTTTTGCAGCACCGTGGTCCAAAATAAAGCATTCTTCAGAAAGCAGCATTGCCATGGAGAAGGGGTTTTCTTCTGCCACCATGGTCACTCTCATGGATCCAGTGGCATCTGAAACCTAATATAAAAACCATGAGCTTGTTTGCAGATAATAAAAATGTTTTAAAATTTCATTATGGTGATGGTCTGTAAATGTAATAAAAACCATTGAACTGTATATCTTAAATGGGCAGGGAATGTAAATTATATCTCAACAAAGTTGTTTAAAACAAACAAAGCCATGAGTGCTAATACCCTAATAGGCTTTTTAAAAGATTTTGGACAATTAACAAAACTAAAAGACAACCTACTGAATGGGAGAAGATATTTTTGAATCACATATCTGATAAAGGATTAGTATTTAAAATATATAAACAATTCATATAACTCAACACCAAAAAATCCCAAATAATCCAATTAAAAATGGGCAGAAGACATGAATAGACATTTCTCCAAAGAAGATATCCGGACTGCCAAAAGACAAATGAAAAGATGCTCAACGTCACTCATCATCATAGAAATTAATAATGGGTCACCTGGATGACTCTGTCAGTTGAGCATCTGACTCTTGATTTCAGCTCAGGTCTTGATCTCACAGTTGTGTGAGATCATGAGATCAAGCCCTACATAAAGCTCTATACTCATAGCGCAAAACTATACTCATAGTGCTTCAGATTCTCTCTCTCCTCATTCTCTGTCCCTCTTCCAAATGCACACTTACTCTCTCTCTTTCTCAGTCTCCCTCTCCCAAAAATAAATAAACTTAAAATAAATAAATAAATAAAAATTTAAAAAAATTTGAAAAGTTTTTTAGGGTAGAGATGCCTGAGTGGCTCATTTGGTTAGGCATTTGACTTCAGCTCAGGTCATGGCCTCATGGTTTGTGAGTTTGAGCACTGCATAGGGCTCTGTGCTGATAGCTCGAACCCTGGAGCCTATTTTGGTTTCTGTGTCTCCTTCTCTCTCTGTTCCTCCCCTGCTAGTGCTCTCTCTGTCTCTCAAAAATAAATAAACATTAAAAAAAAATTTGGAAGTATTTTGGGCTAAAAGCACCGCTGATAAAAAGCCAAGTTTTGATACTGGACCTAATACATCAGAAAGTCATAGTGTTAATAATAATAGCTAAGGTTTGTTGAGATTTCTATAAATTGTAAACACCAGGCAATGACGTTTACATGATTAGTTTCTAAATTGTATAGTGATCTTTTCAACTAGGTAATAATCTTAAACTCACTGCACACATGCAAAAGCTAAAGCTTAAACATTCATTCATTCAACATTTACTGAGTACCTACCATATGCCAAACATTGTGCTATGGAGGAACTGGCATATTTTAGTCTATGCTTATAGATTTTTTCAAATTAGGTCCTGTAATTTAAGTATATTTTATGTAAATTGTCAAAATAAATTTCCTCTGTCACAAATACTTATTAACTTAGACTCTTGAAGTTTAGAAATAACCACAAAACATTTTTTTAAGTTGGAGGTGGTCTTCAAAACGGAAAGTGATATTAATGCCTAGGTTAGAATTCACTGTTTTTCAAAGGGCAGCTAGTAAACTGCAAGATAATCATCTGGGCATTGGATAAATATTCCATGGACCTTCCTAGATCAGTGGTAGGGTTTTGCAGCATTGTGGTGGGGCTTGAATTCTGTTTTTTTAGAAACTGCCTAGGTGATTCTGCTTCCCAGCGTTGTTCTACAATTCCAAATTAAAGCATTTTCAGACTTTGCAATTTATATGAATGCAATACACTATATATCCACTAGAGGGAGCAATGTTACATTTTTCACATTTAAAAATACTTAGTTTATTATAATGCTGTCCAAGAGAGAGAACGTTATTTGATGATGTGGCATAAAATATATTTGTTAAGCTGTTGAAAACGGGTTTTAGAAAAAGTAATAAAAAAATCTGCCACAAAGTCCAAAACAACAATTTTTGTATGTCTTATATTAATATTTAGCAGAAGTGGTAACCACATTTTCCTTTGCCTTCTAGGAAGAAAAGAATCCACTTCCCCTTTATAAAATGCAAGTTATAATACACAAGTTAGTAACTTGATCTTCATTCAAAATCAGTTTCTGAGCTAGAAGTTCCCTTAAAGAAGAGCAAATGTAACTCCTTCCTGTGATGCCTGATGACTACTTGGCTCTGCAGGGAGATTAACCATCTGCTCCCAATCATGTACTTGGAAAGTTACAAGGGGAAGAAACTCTTGAAGGATCCCATCTGAGCAATCTCCTCAACTTGTGCATTTGTAGCTTCTGTTGCCTTCACCAACAATAAAATCATAAAATTGTGAAGTTGGAAGGAACATGAAGAAACTTCTAATGTAATGTCTCTCTCTGTTTTTCAGCTAAGAAAACTGAGGCCTACAATGGTCCCTTTGCCCAGGGTTATCACCACAGAGGTGACATGGAACTCGGTCCCAAATGCCCAGGACAGTGCTGTTTTTACCCTGTTTCCTCCCAGCTGTTTGGTTTGATAGCTTTTCCCTCCTGTAACAAAGAAAGGTTTCATTATGGCTAAACAGGATTTTTAAAATAACGTGAAGATTCTATAGTTTATCAAGACTTTATATGAAAAAGCTTACCACACTCGGCTCTACTCCTGAAACCAATACTACATTGTATGTTAACCAACTTGAATTTTAATAAATTTAAAAAAAGAAAAAGCTTTACCAACTATTTTTATTCCATGAAGGAAACATTTTATTAAATATCATATATCAAAACATACTGTTGCAAACTAGCACAGCAAAAATATATAATTTTATTTAAGTTGTAGCAATTATTTCACTTATTTGGTGTTTTTTAATAAAAATAACAAAAAGCGATAAAAAGAGGAAATTTAATAGACATACTAGAGCAAACAATGGATTCCACCTATACATTTCTCTTTGAGGGCAATGAGAATAATCAGCTATTGCAGGGAGTCCCTTCCACAACAGGCCTCCTGGCTGCCTCCAGTCTAGTAAAAACAACAGAATTCTCTAACAGTAAACTCACCATGTAGAGTTTGGCCATTTTCCTGTTGGTTATGTCTGCTATGGTGTCATCATCATCATCTCCATCCCTAAGCTCTGGCTTTGTCCCTAAAACCTGGGAAAAAAGTGAACAGATAAAAGATAAAGATCTCTCATTGAAGGATGCAGAGTTAAAAAAAAAAAAAGTAAATCTATCTTACATTTCTAAAGACATAAATTATAAAATATTTGTAATTAAAATGACCAGGCTCAAACATTTCTCAACAATCATACTGCATTGGCCTTTTCCCATGGACCACACCAATTGCATTAAGTAAACAAACACTGAGTTTGTTCATGATGGGAATTTCCAAGAAAATAAAAGCCTACACTTGAAAGTAAACATGTTCATCTTATTGAAGATGACCAGGAATCAATTAAAATATGAGTTCTAAATTCACTTCCATAACAATTTCTTCTTGTGACCTTTGCTTCAAGAATCAATCTATAGGTTTAATTACAAAGACTTGGATCAAATTACTATTTGAGGGTGGAGTACCATTATCATCACTGACATATTATAGCCTAGAAAAAGGACAAGTTCTTGACCACACAATACTATATTTCCTGCTGTATATTTGGCACTTATAACGGTGTTGGGAGCATAAGAGATGCTTGATAAGTAGTTGTCAAATGAATAAATGAACGCATCCATTTATTCTTTGCATATATAGTATAGTCCAAAAATTCAAGTACATAAAGTATTTAGTAGAAAAGTATATTTGAATCTGCTTTGATTTTCTACACACTTAAAATCAGAAAAAAAATAAGTGTATAAAGCAACTTACTTAATTAAATTAATCAACATAAATGTCAAAGATTGTTAAAGACAGGATAAAAATATAAACTTACTCTAAGCAATGTGACTTTTATAACAACATAAACATAAATTCAAGTTTAGAACATACAAAGAAGGTATTCCCTTAGATTCAGTAACATTTTGTATACAATGAAATTCCTTGCCTACTGTGTTTTATATCCATTAAAAATACATTGCTTGAAAATACATACTGCCAAAAACCAGGCAACAATAAAAATGTACATAAATTCTAATCCTTGTTCGAGCATGGGTACTGCCTGGAGTTTAGAAACTCATTAAAGAACTTATTTTCTCTGGGGACATGCTCATCCTTTTGTTGACACAATTAATAAAACACTTTATTGTACCTACTAAATGATTACAATATAGTTTTCCTTTTTTGCTAACAGTAGGATCAAGACAAAAATTACAACACTTGCAATCAAAGGCACATTTTAAAAACAGTTTTATTGTGCTAGAAGTTTGTATATTTTATAAGAGCAAGAAAGGGCTCTTCAAATACCCTTTTATAACTTTACTCCAACGAAGAGAGTAGTTTGGAACCAACGGTTTGGGTTGAGGACATACCTAATACTTGGAAGTTTCCCCGTGGGTCATGTGAGTCTGAGATTTAGTGCACGTTCTTAGTTTTTAGGCAACAATCCCCATATGAGGCAAGGATCTTAATTAGCTTCTCAAAGGACTATAGCACCATTGGGAATTGAACTCACAGGATTTAACAGAAACAGACCTAATTCTATGGATAGGGGGTGCTGTCCATTGTCAGGTACCCTCAAGAATCATTTTAAAATTCAGTTCAACAACTAGGCATTTACCAAATACCTCACTGGGATATACAAATGAGTTTCTAACCACTTAGATCTTAAGTACTTTACATCTTGCCTAGAAAGAGGAAAATAAACACGTTCACATTATCAACCATGCCATATGTTTTTATCTTTGAAATAAACAATAAATACAGCTTTTCTTTTTTTCTACAGCTAGGATAATATCTAAATTTGAAACGCTCACTTTACGTTTCTCAAGTGATTAGCAATTTAACTCATGAAATCCTTTGTGTGTGAAATAACATATATTTTGACAATTTAAAGAGGAAGGGACACGGAGAAGACTTATCTGAAGATGTTTCTTAAAAATTTCACCTATTGTTCTAGCCAAGATCAGTCACTCAAGCTTTGAGTTTCGCCATCCCTCCACTTCCTTCAATTATTTTCCATAAATTTCCACTTAAGAGTATATTCATCCTTTAACATGCCCCAAACTGAACTCAGCTTTTCACAATACCGACAGTTCTCAATTCCCAATTTGTATCAGTGAATCTCTGTTCTATTTACCTGGACTTAAAATCATGTGGCCCATTTTGAATACCTCCTGTCCTCCATGTTGAATCTCCTACCAACTTAGTCATTAAATTCTACTTGTTAATAATAATGTTTGGAGTCATTTATTCCTGTCTCTTCCTTAATTTCCACTTTACTGCAAATCTCTCAAAACCTGAGGGACATGTTACACCTACACCTGTTGTCAGTTCCCTCCTGCTGTCAGGTTCACCTCATCTTTTCATTCAGAAATTATCCTGCACACTGACTGGATAAAGTTACTTCACTTTACTCCCAAGTTTCAAGAACATGACTCAAGATAAAGGTTTATATCTTATAGTTGCATCAGTGATTCTTAAAGTTCCAATATGCTAATACAACATTAGTAACTCGGTAACCTGATAAAATATACATTCTCAACTGCCAGCCATTAAGTCATTATGTCTAGGGTGAGGCCCAGGAATCTGCACTCCAGATGCTGCTGAATTGGCTGCTTACTGACAGAGCCAAAACTTCTATCTGGATTCCAAAGCCCCTTGAGAGACTGGATGCTACCTACACTGCGTTATTTCTTAATATTCTCTACCAACTCCCCTCCCCATGATGGTGTTTTCAGTGTCCCCTGTGGGAGCCACACACTTTTCTCCCCCAGGGCTTTACCTAATGCTGTACATAACTTCTACCTAGGCTAACTGCAAGTGGTAGAAGCAAAACTGAGCAATTATTCTTTGGCTGGTTCAGCTCATCATAATTAGCACAGTAATAGTTACTGCTTATTGAACGTCTACTATGAGTCCCACACTGTATCAGGAGCTTTGGACACATATTGTTTCATCTTTATAGGAGATTCTTTGAACCAGACACCATTATCCTCATTTTACAGAAAAATGTCACTGATGCTCCAAGTCATGAAGTGACTGTTTCACAGAACTGTTCAGTGTTTGAGATTTAAATTCTGTCAAAGTCCCTTTAATACCCTAATTTCAGTACTTTTTATAATAATTAGTTGCCTACTTCCCTAAATCAAGGGAAAATAGGAAAGTCTGTGAAATGGACAAAAGGATTCTTTCCAAGGATGGTGTCCAGGGGCTCCTTCTGGTGATCTGATACCGTAATGTTATTTTCTTTCCTTTTCTTTGAGTAATCTTCAAGCCCAGAAGAAGACTGATACCAGCAAATGATTTTGTCCACAGACATGCACAGGAATTTTGTCTGGTGGAGATGAAAATAATTTCTGCCCTGTGAAAGAGGCCAGCTTTGCATTTGTCAGCAAATTCATCTCAATGCTGATCACCAGACCAATGATTTAACCCAATATTTCTATTCTAGTGGTTTATTATAAAGAAATAATTGAAATACATACAAAGAATCAACCTAATAAATATTCATAATAGCATTTCACAGTATTAAAAAAAACACAAACCACCTAAATGCCCAACATGAAAGGGATTAAAAATATTAGGCTGTTATCTATGGAATGGAAAACTATAGAGACATTAAAATATTATACAAATTTTTTGATGGTCGGGAAAATGTTCATAATGTTTCAAGTAAAAATTTATATTGCAAAGCATTATCTGTACTAGGAACTCTTTCTTATGCAGGGAGACACAGATGAAAAGAAAGATTATGAAGAATTTGGTTATGTTTTACTCAAAGGTGGGACTTGGGGATATATTCCTTCTCTATTATGACTATATTTTATAAAATTTCAATAATAAACAGGTATTTTTCTTTAATAAATAAAACTGTAAAGGCTTTTATTGAACAAAAAATATTGACTTCTTTTTTTATATTTATTTTCTCTCCCTGTGGAATAGTCGGCATTCCTTCAAATGGAGTAATTATAACTTCCTTTTAACTTATAATCTACCTTAAGCTTCCACCTCAGGCTTCCTCAATCAATTCATCAAAGATAGTAACTATTCCTGCTGGATTCCTAAATGCTCTAGGTATTTTGATCAATCCACAGTGGCACAGGGGCCTTAATTTTTCAACTCGGAATTAAGTGGTTTCAAAGGTCACAAGTACCATTTTTTTGCTATAGGGTGTGATATGAATAGAAACATGGGAACATCACTGTCTTCTCTGTTAGTCAGTATCATAATAGAAACGTCTAACAATTTAAGATACATTAGAGAGATTAGAAATTTGTGTAAATACAATTTTGTTCTATGCCTAAATAGATCTGTTCTGCTCTTCACTCCTTACCTTCAACAGTTCAATCCAAAGTAAATCAGAAGATATTTATCTTAAATCATGACAGCACATACACCATCTTGCTCTATTTATTTATTCATTCATTTACTTATTTATTTACTCTATTTCCATCTTGCTTAAATTCACAATCTCCTAGCTTCATATTTTCTGGGTTCTCACGATGTGGGTCAAGACCATCCATAGGGTCTTGTGTTTTTTCTCTATGACCCATTGTGACTTTTTCCTTTAAATATAAACAGGCCTACATGTAAATTTGTTTTAGAAAAGAAGGACCAGGAAGTTAAGAAAAATGTTGCTCTATCTTCATAATCCTTACTTAATTTTCACGTTTACATCTGCCTTTGTTTATTTTGAATCCTTTAGCCAGCCCCACCAAATAGGGATATGAAATTCCAACCTTTACAATCTTGCTCTCTTAGGATGCGGTTTCTCTCTTTTCTACAGAGAAGTCAGGATGTATGGATAATGTGCAGTACGTATTTGGAGTGAATAGTAGGAAAAGAGGGGGATAATGTGTGGCCTGGAGGAAGGACAGTACCTAACTCAAGACTCCAAATCATTTTGGATGAAAATGTTTCATGTTAGTGTCAAGTCCTAAAAGCACTTAACAGAGAGGGTCTTCTATGTTTCTCAACTCTGATTTCAGCTTGACAGATTAGGAAACTGAGGATAGAGAAGTTAGGAGTTTGGCCTTTGGTCCAAGTCTTATAAATTGTAAAGCAAAGGATGTAAACCCCAGGCTTCACAATTCCTCCCATGGTGCTCACCATAGCAAAGGAGACATCATGGTCGCTTTAATCACGTTAGTACAAATGGCTATTTCTACTCTCAGTAAAAATGAAGGAACCTCTCAGGTCCTAAGGGGTAAACTTTTAATTATCCAGAAATTCCTGTCTTATTTTCCTTCCCCAAATGGAAAAAAAATTAATTGATTGCTAACACATGGTAAATAGAAATAAATTATAAGGACGAAATATAGCCTGGTTAGTATGGTATATTTACTTGCTTCAAGGCATTTTATGGCTTAAGTCAGATAAATATTTGATAGCAGGAAAGACAGAGATATAAAATTACAGGCAATTCTGAGAAATGATGTGACTCCACTTAGCTGGCTCCACCTAATCTGATATGAGGTTCCAACATTTGCTGTTCCCAGTGATGTGCTTCTCTGCCTCTGAAATACCTTTATCCCTTTATGGAGAAATCAAATAAAAAGGGTAATTGAATATATCAAATAGTGGGTAAAGTTATCTTAGCTGAGAGAAAGCATGTGAAGTGCATGTTTGCATAAAAGGATAAAGTGAATTGCAAGTCTGCAAGAGATGTTTGGTTATTTAATAATCTGGGCCAGGACTGCCCAGTGGAATTTTCTGTAATTTAAATATTCCACATCTATGCTGTCCAATATGGTAGTCATTAGCTACATGCAGCTACTGAGCATCTGAGATGTTGTCAGCATAACCAGGTAACTGGATTTTTTATTTCATTTCAATTAATTTAAATCAGAACTATAATAGCCAGATGTGTCTGCCAATGCTGCATTTGACAATGTAGTTCTGGAGAACTCAGGGAAAGCTTTGGCTTTGGGGAACTCACCATGATGCAGGTCTGATTCTCAGTGATGCGGTAACATCACCAGATTAGATATTAGATTTAGAAGGTCCAATTCACAAGAAAGTTAACTCATAAGTTATAATGTGAAAAGCACATTCACAAGTTCTCATACTATGGGAACATACTTATAAGACACTATACCATGGAAAGTTAACTCACAAATTATTAAAATACATAAGCCAGAGTGCCAACTGATTAAATTAGAACAGTTGTTTCAACTGGCTACATTCTAGAACCATCTGGAGAGTCGTGATAAAGAGTACTAAAGTCTGAAACTGAGCCTAAGATTCTGATTGAAGCCTGGCATTGTTGTGTATTTTCAAAGCCTTCTGGGCCTGTTTAGTGTTTAGTGGCATTAGCTCTGTTAACATGGTTCATCCATCTCAATCATCAGGACAGGTCTGCCAAGCATTCCTGATATTCCAATAGCTTCCTAGGGAACCCCTTTCCTGGACAAATTGTCATGGCCTGGCAGTCATGAAGCTGCCTGGAACAAATCTCAAGTAAAAATTTTTAGTTCATCTGCCCTTTCTGGGAATCATTAAATGATTTTTGTTTTGTTTTGTTTTGTTTTTGGTAAGACCTCAAACCCATTTGGACATTTCTACCTGATTAGTGCTTGAATAGACAGTTTCACTGTTTGCCTCTGGCATTCCAAATTTGTATGTTTCACAATGAGCACATTCCTCCTTGTCTTTTTGACAATCCCTTCACTTGGCAGGATCCGGCACTCTGAGCTCGGAGAACCCACTGAGTGACTGTGATTTTCTTTCCACACTTCCAATGGTCTGATAATTAATACCACTCATAATCATCATGATGATTAAGTGAAATAATGTATGTGAAGTGACTGTCGCTATACCTGGCACATAGTGAGAATTCCACAAAACTTAGATCTTGCATCCTTTATCCACCTTTATATACATTGAATCAAACAAGCCTTTGTCAACGGATCATTCTCTTTCTTTGATACAACCCTGCTAATCACCACTCTGACTCTTTGCATGATGATTTTACCACTGAACTTCTAGACACCTCCCTGCGACTTACATTTATTCACTTATTACTTGTTTATGTCTTGATCTAATGACGTCATTAAGTAGTCTATGTCTTGACAGCATACCCGTGTCAAAGTCTTACATTTTAGACTTAAAATTACAACCAGTAGATCTAAATATCCCTCTTCAAGCAAAACCTAAAGAATAGTCTCCTGTGTATCAACAAATTAATAGTTAATAATGCTGAGAAAGAAAATAAAACTTAGTAATCTCTTCTCTTCTTTGAAGTTTCTCCACAAATGAGAATGCATGATGCCATTAGTCCTTGGTTATAAAACTGACTTAATGATCTTCCATGTGTTTCTGTCATATCTCCCCATTTAGTCCCGTACAAATGACCTTATTTTTTTGAGTCAGGATCCATCAGTTACAGTTTATTCATCAGTAAGGTTTATTTGTGGAGTGTCTATGATATACCAGCAGCAAAGGAAAGGGCCAGAACTGTAACAGCTAATAAGTTAGCTGTGGTCCTTGTCCTCAGTGAGCTGACTTTCAGCTCAGGGATGCTAACTAGGTTTCACCTGTGCTTCCTAAATCTCACTACAGACAGCGGCTGCAGGGAAAGGTTCTGAGTTTGCTTCCAAATTTAGTGAGAAGGTTTAACATGATCTACCAGCTATTTCGCTCCCAGAGAGGTAGGAGAAGTGGCAGCACACATTCCATTTCTTTTTAACCCCAAATATATGAAAATAGCTTGTAAGGACTCTCAAATTCAGAAATGTTTCAAAAGTAGACGAGTCCAGTGAGGATCACTCTCCTCCTCTCACGGCTGGCTCTCTATCATAATGCCTCTGAGCTTCTTCCCTCATAACTTGTGCTTATTTTCACCAACTTTGGAGATTACCAGAGGAAAAACTACCATTGGTTGGATGGGAAGAGGAAGGGAGAAGGAGAAACTGCCTTTCTTCTCCATTTTCTCCTTTTGAGGCAGACAAGGAGACAAGAGCTACATAGAGCTTCCCAGTATGAAAATATGAGCTAAATAAATCTCCAGAAGCATTTTTTTTATTATCCCTTTTCACCATATACACATATGCACATATTGACATAAACTTAGTTCATTTTATCTCCTTCTATCCCTTTAGGGAGAGGTCAGTAAATATGACTTACATATTATATTTAATCAGATTTTGTCATGTTTTATGGCAAGAGTGCTATGAACACTTCCTCTCTAGCTCCATAATTCAGAAATTTTCCAAGCTCCGAAATTTAACAGAGCAAACTCAAAGTGGCTTTCATATACTCCCAGGTACCTGAAAAATATTTCCATGATTTTTATACTCACATTTCAAAAAAAAAAGGATTATCTTTCCAAGAAAATGTCTACCCCAATTAACCTGTGTGACTCTCCATAGTAAGGATGAAAGGCTTTATGCTGACAGTAATAAATATGAAACAAATGTACTGAGTACAAACATTATGCTACCAGAGGGATTACTTATGACATGGAATACATAAAATAGGTATGACTGTCAAAAGTGTGTTGCAGGGGCACCTGGGTGTCTCAGTCAGTCGAGTGATGGCCTCTTGATTTTTAGCTCAGGTCATGATCTCACAGTTCAAGGGTTTGGGCCCTATGTCGGGTTCTGCACTGACAGTTTGGAGCCTGCTTGGGATTCTCTGTCTCCCTCTTTCTCTGACCTCCCCCCTCCCAAAAATAATAAATAAAATTTTGGGCCTAATTTTTGGAAGTTCTAAAAGAACTTGGCAGCAGATAGAATTCCCATCTGTCTGTATGTTTAAGACCACTGCTCTGTACTGAAGACAGCCTGCATGTGAGTTGTAGCTCTCTGTTCCCATTCTCACTTGGGCAAGTTAGGCAGCCTCCCTATGACTTACCTCCTTCATCTGTCAAGTAAGGGTATAGAGATGCCATTGGTGCTCTGCCCATCTCACCGTGGTCTACCTTGGATGTCATTTGTTGATGATTTCTTAAAGGTCAAAGCCTTCTGCTCTCTGATGGCATTATCGGGCCACTGAGCTGTACTGTATGCATATGCAAGGCAGGCTGGAGTTCTGGGGAGTTAACACTCCCGAGGAGTGACCCCCAACTAATGAAGGATGGCAATTACCATCTAAATCCTACACCTTCCTCAGCCTCAGCTGATTCCAAAGTGTGTTCCACACAGTTTCTCACAGAGTCCCTCTGGGATTAAGCCCCAGTTCCTTGTAGCAGTGAACCATGTATTCACAAATTATTGCCTCACTTTACTCCTCCTTGGTGCTTCCAGGATCATCTCCCAAATAACCACGTGCCTCTAAGCCCTTGTATAGAGTTTGTTTCTGGAGGAATGCAAACCAAGACGGTGGATAAGAGATGCATCTACTTCCTAGGGCTGTTGTAAGAATTAAACGAGCTCATTCTTGTAAAGCCCATAGAAAGATTGTAGGCGCTACATGTTTGCCATGATGGTGGCTGTTGTTACCTCCTCTGCAGCAAAAATAAATCCATCACAATTTTTTTCCTTAGATTATGGAATTTCTGTGTTAATGGTAAGTAGTATTTGTATGATATAAAGAAAAGCACAACCTGATAGATTAAGGAACAAACAACAAAATTCAGCCTGCCAGTGAGCCACTTGCCCTTACCCCACAGAACAACAAGATGAGAGAAATTATGCCATCACGCAGCAGTAAGGCTCCATGACAGTGAGTATTGCAGAAATGGGTATTTAATTGTAGTACATTTGCTACTTGCTTTGAAATAGTGTTTAATTAATGTATTTGTCTTGCCACATGCACTCTGTCAGACTTCATTAAAATCAGTTTTCAGTTTTGGTTTATGTTTTAGTTGCTAGAATTCATTGAAATCAGGCATTGACATTTCATTTCTCTGATATGCATGGCATAGAACTTCATTTCCCAGTATATTTGCATGGCTTTTGTTTGTTTGCGTGAAGCTACTCAGATATTTTAATATTTTTTAACCATGTGTTGGTACCTTTCTCCTGATTAGTAAAATGTTATGGAATACCCAGAACTGAGGTATTGCCTCTTGGTTTCCACTAAAAATATACTGTATTTACCTGAACAAACCATGCTTTCCTGAAAAAGTCACTTTAAAATCCTTTTCTATGAATATATATAATAATCGGATACATCTGTATACATTTATATCCTAAATAATGTAACTATAGAATTGGACTGGATACCCTTACAAACATAATAGTATTTCTAATAGCAATTACTGGTTTTTCATTTGCCCAAGGACTGCCAATAGATCCCAGCTCCACCGCAGTGTGATCCTTGGCTATCAATAAACAGGATTTAGAAGCACAATCCAAATGGTCCCGGTTTTAGGGAGTTCTTTCCAATATGTGAACACATTTACTCATGATAGTAAGCAAATATCAACTACAAAATGAATACTAGGTAAATTATGAATTGCTGAATCTTGGAGAGTCAACTTTTAATGTCTGGGCTTGGTTACTTCTTAGCATAAGACAGAAGAGGAAACGTGTAAAATTAATACTGTGGCACCTGGGTGGCTCAGTCAGTTAAGCATCTGACTTGATTTTGGCTCAGGTCATGATCTCACAGTTTATGAGTTTGAGCTTCTGCATCAGGCTCTGTGCTGGCAGTACATAGCCTGCTTGAGATTCTCTCTCTCTCGCGCGCGCGCTCTCAAAATAAATAAAGTAAACATTGGGGCACCTGCGTGACTTAGTCAGTTAAACAGCGCACTCTTGATTTCAACTCAGGTCATGATCTCAAGGTTCGTGAGTTCGAGCCTGTGTCAGGCTTTGTGCTGGTAGTGCAGAGCTTGCTTGAGATTCTCTCTCCCTCTCCCTCTCTCTCTTTGCCCCTCCCTGCTCTTTCTCTCTCTCAAAATAAATAAATAGACTTAAAATAAATTTTAAGTAAACATTTAAAAAATTAATATTACTGTTAATAATTATTAGTATATAATTAAAAAACTAATTTACAAAATAAATGCCAAGAAATTATGACTCACTAAATCTTAGAGATCTGGTTCTTTGATATCTGAGTTTGGTTAATTCTTAGCACAGGGGATAAGATGAAACTGACCTAAAACTGTTGAAGGAAAATAGTCTTAATGTTAGTTTTTTTCATTATATATGATCACTAATATCATAACAAACACAAGGAATGATATAAATACAGAAAATGAAACCTGCCATTCTAGTTCAATATTTATATTAGTTTATTGATGCAGATATAGACTGCACGGGATAGGATCTAACCTTCCATATAATCCATCTGTCCTAGAATTATACTATCTTATTTACAGCTTCTATCACACTAGCCTCCACTTCAGCTGCAAACGAAAGGAGAAATTACCTCCTTCAAAAGTGATTGCCAAGTGCTATTAATTTGAGTTCATTATACAAAACAGACACTTGATCAATAAGGTCACAAGTCTTCATATTGACCTTTAGTGTGACAAAGTGGAAGACTATTTGAAATATTATATTGCAGCATATGGTTAACTACACTATTGCTCTATTTCTTAATGACTGAGCCACCCAGGTATCCACTGTTGCTGTATTTCTTATCTTTGTTCAGAATATTTCACCTCTCCACACTGGATGAATTGAGTACCTGAATTAAATGAGACCTGAACTTAATACCAGAATCCAAATAAAAGACTCATTAAAATAAATGGCAATGATGAATGTTGCCTTGAGCAGTGCCTAGCACATAGTGTACTATCAATAAATGGTAAATAAAAATAGCTATAGCAAAAAAAAAAAAAAAAAAGCTATAGCAACCATAGTGTTCTTGAAAGTATTATAACGCTGTGGTATATGCTATTTGTTACTATAATTCTTTTATATATACGTACATATAATTTATTGTCAAGTTAGCTAACATACAGTGTATACAGTGTGGCACTTGGTTTTGGGGGTAGATTCCCATGATTCATCACTTACATACAACACCCAGTGCTCATCCCAGCAAGCTCCCTCCTCAGTGTCTATCACCCATTTTGGGATGTGAATATGTATTTGAGTATTATGGCTAATAAGCAAAATGGAAAAAATGATTCAGTTATAATGCAACAGAGAGAAGAAAAGGAAAGCTTCCCATTTTAGGGTACCTTTGATATTTCTCTCTACTCAGGACTAAACTAGAGAGAGTGGCAAATATTTTGAATCATAGTAAGTTAAAAATCTTTGGATGGTTAAGCCCATAAATGGACCTCCTCTTTCCACATGGCTCTCATTATAAAGTTATTTCAGACAGTGAATACTGATGAACTCTTATGTGCCAGACACCATGCTATAAGAATGGGAAATTACAAAATATTTAAGACATTGTTCAATTTCCCAAGAATTTACAAAAAGACCGTAGAAAATAATGGAAGGATAAAAAAAGGAAGCTAAAGTTACTTGGACAGCACTCAGGAAGTGTTTACCTGACAAAACCTTTGTCTCTTCGTGTCAAAGTGTTTACTTAGTCTATTGACCAAATTAATATCTAAGGCAACTCAAATTTCCACCCTTACAAAGTACAGTGTTGTGAAAAACAATGAAATCAATAAGAGGGGAACAGAAAATAGTTTACTAAGTGATGGGGGTGCTATTATACTCCCACAAAACAACCTTATGTCTTATATTTAAGGAGCCCAATATATCTATGTTTGTTCCCAGATGCTAAAAAGCAATGTGATTTTTATGTATTATTATTTTCCTCTGAATTTTCAGACCCTTTAAAAAATACTATATACTCATTGTTCCAAAATGGTCATGAGGGGAATTTTCAAAGCAGCTCCCTATTTCTTTCCTTTTTTTTTTTTTTTAAATGTTTGCTTAATTTTGAGAGAGAGAGAGAGAGAATGCGAGCAGGGGAGGGACAGAGAGAGTGAGACATGGAATCCAAAGCAGGCTTCAGGCTCTGAGCTGTCAGCACAGAACCCAACATGGGGTTCTAACTCACAAGCTGTGAGATCATGGCCTGAGCCGAAGTTGGACGCTTAACTGACAGAGCCACCCAGGCACCCCCTTTTTTTTAATGTTTATTTATTTATTTTTGAGAGAGAGAGGGACAGACAGACAGAGAGAAAGAGGCAGGGAGAGAGGTAGAGAAAGAATCCCAAGCACGCTCCACACTACCAGCACAAAGCCCAACATGGGACTCAATCTCATGAACCAGGAGATGCTGACCTGAGCGGGAATCAAGTGTCAGATGCTCAACTGACTGAGCCACCCAGGTGCCCCTACCTCCCTATTTCTATTTTTGGTATCATTTGCTACTCTTCTAAAGGTAAATGGGGACTGATTTATCTAATTAAAGATCATCCCCAGAAAATAGCTTCTCCCACTTTCTATAGCAACATTTTCAAAATGATCGTGCTTGATTTAAATATTCAATATTTTAAAGACTAAATTTTGATCCCATGGAAATTCAATAAACACAACATTATGCTTTGAAATAAACATTTCCACAGAGAAACTTTTAAAAAAAATTTTTATGTTTTATTTATTTTTGAGAGACAGAGAGAGAGAGACAGTGCAAGCAGGGGAGAGTCAGAGAGAGAGGGGGAGACACAGAATCTGAAGAGAGGCTCCAGGCTCTGAGCTGTCAGCACAGAGCCCAATGTGGGGCTTGAACCCATGAACCACGAGATCATGACCTGAGCTGAAGTCGGATGCTTAACCGACTGAGCAACCCATGCGCCCCTCCACAGAGAAACTTTCACAGAATTCTAAATTTCCAAATTTCCAAAAATTTCCAACTTTTTTCTTTCTTAATCTTTACTTTGCATGGTACAATGTATGACTATTCCAATGCTCAGGTTATTAGATGTTCAAAATCGCTCCCAGTTTTGCTTTTCTATAAATTTAGATTATATAAGAACTTAGGAAGCATTAATAATGTGCACAGCCTTTTGATGTTAAGTTTGGGGGAAAAGTAAGACAAATATATTGGGTGATTTCTACACTTCTGTAGTTCCTTGGAGTTCATGGGGCATATTCACTTCTAATCTAGTGATGTTGAGAGGCAGCACCAGGACTGTGGGCCACAACCAAGCAAAGTGGTCAAGGTCAACGGATAGCAGTGCCATGTGCTAGAGAGAGAGAGAAGTGGGGTTTTGTGGTAGCTGGACACTAAGTGGGGAGGTGACCTGACCTGAAAGGAAGGACTCTACAGATTAGAGTATCCAATTACAGCTCCCTAAAACATGCATTTTTATCATAGAATGAAAAGTTTTAGACACCAGCTACTTCTTTTTTTTAATTAAAAATTTTTTAAAAATGTTTTTTATTTATTTTTGAGAGAGACAGAGACAGCATGAGCAGGGAGGGGTCAGAGAGAGAGGGAGACACAGAATCTGAAGCAGGCTCCAGGCTCTGAGCTAGCTGTCAGCACAGAGCCCAACACGGGGCTCAAACCCACGAACCGTGACATCATGACCTGAGCCAAAGTTGGACACTTAACCGACTAAGCCACCCAGGCACCCCTTTTTAAATTTTTTTTAATGTTGATTTATTTTTGAGAGAGAGAGGACAGAGTGAGAGTGGGGGAGGAGCAGAGAGAGACAGAGACACAGAATCTGAAGCAGGCTCCAGGCTCTGAGCTGACAGTGCAGCACCAAATGTGGGACTTGAACCCACGAGCCATGAGATCATGACCTGAGCTGAAGTCAGAGCTTACCCAACTGAGCCACCCAGGCATCCCAAGACACCAGTTACTTATTTCTTAATGTGCTATCCTTTCACCTGAAGTACACGCCACCTACCACATGGGAAGGTATTGCCATCAATATAAACAAGCCCAAGACTCAGCTATTACTTTCCAAAAGGTTAGTTGTTAACTATCCATCTGCAGATAGAAGACTAGAAGAACATATGAATTGTACTTATCAAAATACCAACTGCTCTTCTATAAATGTAGTTGATTTTAAAACATTCAATAGGTCGTCTTTTTCATATCTTCACCAACACTATTACCTAAAACATTGTATCTCTTTTTAGAGATACTACTATCTTTAGAAAACAGAAAAACAAATGTAATGGGTTTCTGGTACCATGCAGTTCACAGTTAATTGTACTAATTATCCAAATATGAATGATCAAGTAGTTAGAGCTACAGAGGCAACACAGATATAAAGGCAGTGTTGTGTCTTCCCTCAAGGAATTCAGCCTGGCAAATTATAACACATACACTTTATTTTGAAAAATACTTGGGAAAAATAGAACTAAATTTTTACTCTTTGCCCAAATAGACATCTCTAAAGAGTAACTGAAGAAATACTTACACTATTTCACTCTAGATTTTATTTACAAGATACCCAGATGAGCATGTCATACACATCCAATCAACTTATTAAGAGAATGACTGAAAATGTTTTATTTTCAAGTTGTCAACTATGACTTAGAATAAGATGAATACAACCTCCTATTGGGAGATCCTTTGGAGGTTAACCTAGCCTATATGCTATTATCATATAGCCTAAAATACATGAGTTTTATCATGAGAAGGCTTCCAATAATGGTGGTATCCAACCATGCTTTCTGGTATCTGTGGGCCCTCACCATCTGCTCCTACTTTCTGACTTTATCTTAGATCTACTGCATGCTTTTCTTCTCAGACAATAAGATAAGTAATTTCTGAGGTTCATTGGGAACAAACACAGTGCTCTGTAAACACTTATTAACCGAGATGCAACATGATATTCCAGTTTTCTTTCTTATTGTCCAGAAGCTGAAAAATGATTGTGCAAGACTTCCCAGGAAGCCTTAGTAATTTTATAAAAGCAAGAAATCTAACAGTTCACCAATATAGCAGATGCTTACAATTTCCTTGTAGCATAGTTACTGCCAGTATTCCACCACTAGTATTTACAATGATTATGGACTTAATATGCTCATTAAATTATATTGAAAAAAAGTCTTTCAAGGTTAGAAAAATTAGTTGATTTTTGTTGTCATTTCAAAAAACTTTTGCCCATTCTACATTCTCTTTTTGATATCTACCAGATGCTGTTTTTTAGAAAATGAGTCTATAAAACAGATAAATTAGCAAACTTAGCAATTTTTCCTCAGGGCACTCTTACAGCTTTCCTCCTAATGTTTAGAGGATGAATAGGACCAATGAAGAAAGTATGGAACCTTAGGGCCAGTGGCATATTTAATTCTCCTTCACATTCATTGATTGTTTCTTTTCAGGAAAAGAAGAAAGAGAAAGAAAAAATCTTTACATAATTTATGTGTAGTTTTTCCTGGTAAATATATTTACAGTGATGAAAAAACATGTACAGGGTAAAATGTGATTTTACCTACAGGTTTTAGTTTAGTTCCATGGACAGAATAATTTTCATATTTAGGTAGATGAGTTTTTAAAAGTGTTAAAGAGACAAGAAAGAGGCTGAACATGTATCCTATTTTCCCAGACAGTCTTGTTAATACATGGTGTCTCCTAGTTTTGTCTAATAAGGGACCCCTTAATTACTATCCCAAGTATTTCAGTTGGAATGGTAAATTTATGATCATAAAGTTAAATCATATTAAAATTACATGAATAGTATTAACAGATAGCTAAATATCTAAAAGTAAATTGAATTCTTAAAAAAACTCTCAGTAAAAGTATTTTTCACTATTTATTGTGTTGAGCACTTTGATGTGTTATGCATATTTCAAATACTCAGCACCCAGTATGGAATAATGATAAGAGAATCATTTAACTGGTTTATAAGTCCTGGATTTTAAACCATTACTAAACTTCATATAGAGACCTTCAAAGTTTCTGAAGTAAATAAACTTAAAAGAATATCATTAAAAAGGAATCACTTAAAAGGACCATTTTAAAAGATTTTTAGGTTTTTAGAATCCTTTTCTAGCAATATAGTTTCATTAGAGTTTCAGAAAAAGAAATGAAATTCCATTGTCTTCAACAAGGAAACCTTGTGTGTGTGTGTGTGTGTGTGTGTGTGTGTATAACTTCTGAAGCCTATCAACCCCCTTCTAAAAAAAGTGCTTTTTAATTATGTGAAATAAAATGCAAAGTATTACAATGGAAATCTGTTATATTGGGGTACAACTATCAAAATGTATTTTCTGAATGTGATAAAGTAATATGTGAGTAATATATGTTATTTACTCATTAAATAACAATACTGAACAGCAGGTCTAATAACTATCATAATTACCAAGAAGTGATGAACAGCAATGATATTTTAAAATTATCTGCTGGCCATCTGGATGATGAATGGATCAAGAAGATGTGGTTTATCTATACCATGGAATACTACATGGCAATGAGAAACAATGAAATCTGGCCATGTGTAGCAACATGGATGGACCTTGAGGGTGTTATGCTTAGAGAAATAAGTCAGGCAGAGAAGGACAAATATCATATGTTAGCACGTATAGGAGGATTAGGAGGAACTTAATGGAGGACCATGGGGGAGAAGAAGGGCGGAAATGGTGGGGGAAAGGGAGAGAGGGAAACCATGAGAGACTCTTGAATGCTGAGAAACAAACTGAGGACTGATGGATGTGGGGGGGAGATGGGCATGGAGGAGGGCACTTGTGGGGATGAGCACTGGGTGTTATATGGAAACCAATTTGACAATAAACTATTTGTAAAAAAAAAAAATAAAAATAAAAAAATAAAAGAAATTGAAACCCCCCCCAAAAAATTATCTGCAATAGCGTAATCTGAAAAGTCACAATGCTGCTTATGCTACTGTTTAGTCAACTATATTTACAACTGGAGAAGATTTTTATGAAGAGGTTAGTGGAAATAAGGTAATTTTCTCCTAACCAAGTTCATGACCTCTTTGAATTTTATCGCTGTGAGTACAATTATAAGAAAGCCTAGAGAGGCACCTGTGTGGCTCAGTTGGTGGAGCGTCCTACTTCAGCGCAGGTCATGATCTTGCAGTTTGTGGGTTTGAGCCCCACATCAGGCTCTGTGCTGACAGCTCAGAGCCTGGGTCCTCCTTCAGATTCTGTGTTCCTCTCTCTTTCTGCCCTTTCTTCTCTCTCTCTCTCAAAAATAAATAAACGTTAAAAAAAAAGAAAACCTAGAAAGTCAAACTAGTTTATTATAGGTGCATGATTAATTTATCAAACAACTGTTCATCCTTGTGATCAGGCTACAAAACAACATTTGTAAAAACCAAAAGTCCAACAAATGCTTTTAGAAGGAAAATTCATTTGTAAATGAGACCTGTGAAATATAATGCAGTATATACTGAATGAACTGAATAGAAAGCAAAGTAGGTGTTTTCTAGGATATTTTAAAAACCAAAAATTGAAAATCTATAAGAATAAGACATCACATTTTATATTATGAATTATGTCCCTTTTCTCTAACATTAATATTTTAGAATCAAACTTATATTTTCACAATTTTTTTCTTCAGGTTTGCACTTCCTTTTAAAATTTAACAGTGTAGGGGCGCCTGGGTGGCTCAGTCAGTTAAGCATCCGACTTCAGCTCAGGTTATGATCTCATGGCTCGTGGGTTCGAGCCCCACATCAGGCTCTATACTGACAGCTAGCTGAGAGCCTGGAGCCTTCCTCAGATTCTTTATCTCTCTCTCTGACCCTCCCCTGCTCACGTTGTCTCTCTCTCTCTCTCTCTCTCTCAGAAATAAATAAAACATCAAAAATAAATAAAATAAAATAAAATTTAACAGTGTAATACTTAAGCTTTTTTTTTCTCCCAAAAGTCTGAAACAAATCCAATAAGCAAGTGTATTAAATGTACAGATGCACAGTTCAGGCCCTCAACCTCAGTGGCTTCGCTTCTTGCAACAGAGTAGAAAAGATTTGGTAATTAAACACAGAAACTGCCGAAGAGACAAGGTGGAATGATCCCAAGGGGACCAGAAGCCACCCTGTCCAACCCTTTACTTCACAAATGAGGAACCAGAAACAACAGAGGTTAAGGGACTTGCTTGGGACCCAAGATGACAGGAGAAAAGCTCATCTGAAAGTTAACACGGCACCTCCTCCACTGCTCCACCAGGGTGCATCTTACAACTGGGTCACACCTACTAAAGCATAATTACTGAAACAAGAGGTTACAATCAAGTAGAAATACATCCAACTTATAAATTTTTGCTTCCAAATATGAAACTTGAAAGACTTAAATGGTGATTACATGTCAGAACAGGGGCCTTTAAAGAATATTAAAAGTTAAAGAAGTTGTGTTTTGAAGAGTTTTCAAAGTCTAATTTATTAGCCATGTTATTATGACTATTCAAAAGCCAGTTAATCCCTAATTCTACTTTGTTTTTTTAATGTCCTTTTTTTCCTGATTATAAAATGAAAACACACATCTATTATAATAAATTTTGAAAATTCAACGACAAAAACAGAAAAAAATTAACAAGCAGTCAAATCCCAAGAGCCAAAGGCAATATTGTCAATACTGGCAATATTTCAGCATATTTCTTTCCAGATATATATGTATATACGAATATATAGCTATATACCTACATATAAACTTATATATTAAGATATTATTATATATAAAATCTTATATCATGCCTTTTCTCTTAGCATTTAACCTTGAACATTTTCCCCACTCAATAAAAGTCACTTCTCAAAAATCCCTAACATGAATATCTGTGTTTGGTGGTTATTAAAATAATAAAGTTTGAAGATATTACGATAATAGGGGCACCTGGATGGCACAGTAGGTTAAGCATCCAACTTCAGTTCAGGTCATGATCTAGTAGTTGGTGAGTTCTAGCCCCACACTGGCCTCTGTGATGACAGCTCAGAGCCTGGAGCCTGCTTTTGACTCTGTGTCTCCTCCCTCTGCCCCTCCCCTGCTCATACTCGCTCTCGCCTGCTCTCTCTCTCTCTCTCTCTCTCAAAAATAAATAAACATTAAAAAAGACATTGTAATGATAAAATTATCTCACATATAATTTTTGATCGGTGGATTATGGAGACTATTACTACATCAAATAACTCTCATGTATAAAAACACTGTAAATCAAAATTATTAAAAACATGTGTATGGAGGCACCTGGGTGGCTCAGTCAGTTAAGCGTCCAACTTCAGCTCAGGTTATGATCTCATGGTTCGTGGGTTTGAGCCCCATGTCTGGCTCTGTGCTGACAGCTAGCTCAGAGCCTGGAGCCTGCCTCAGATTCTTTATCTCCCTCTCTCTCTGACCCTCCCCTGTTCATGCTGCCTCTCTCTCTAAGAAATAAAATAAAACATTTAAAAAAATGTGTATGAGACAGTCATTAGAAAAATTTAGTGTAAATAGCTAAAATCATTGAGGAAAATGTATATTATCCCAGGAAATCAGAAAAATTAAAACTCAAAGAGATACCACCTTTAAATGCAGGAGGATTCAAGACAATATCATAACAGTAAATTTTGATGGGGTTCTGTAAAGTCAAGAAGAAGCAAACATTTGTACAAACATTTTAGTGCCTGACTTACCACAGGGGATTCAATAAATAATGTGCATTGAACACATGAGAAACAAGGTACCAATATGTATTAAGACACCTGAATATTACTATACGTTTGACCAATAACCGTAAGGGAAAATATAAAATATATACACTTTGGCACTCACTGCAGTTTTCTTAAAGGTGAAAAACTGTTCACAACTATATGTCTAAGACTGCTATAACTGTTAAGTAAATAACGTAGGTATAAAGAGCTATGGAGATAATTTTCAAATTAATTGAACTATACTAAAATCATAAGTGTCTTGCCTTTAATTCTCAGTTTAAAATAACTGAAGTATTTAAAATATTGGTATATTTAATCTCTTGGAATAAGATTTTGTTTCATTCTTTTAGTATAATAATTAACTTTAAAATTGAAAATATGCCTATATTAAAAAATATACATATTCAGAGGCTCACATGAAGAAACTATTATTTTACTTCCAAAATATATTCCTACAGTCAGTCTCAAAAGAGCACCCATCTGTCCTGTATGACAGAAGATTAAGTCAGCACATCCTCTGGTGGTCAAACCAAGGGTGAAATAAAACAGTCATGACTTTCTATTTTCTCTGTACCATCACTTAGATAATCTTGATGTTTCCTCTTACCTAACCTTAGCCTAGACCCAGTATTACAGAATTTGCTAAAATTAACACACACAAACGCGCACAAGCGCGCGCGCGCACACACACACACACACACACACACACCCCCCACATATACAACTTAGAGTGGTAAAACTTTAAAAAACAAGTTACAAAACCTTTTGGAGCACGGATGGTTCACTTCCATCTTCCACCACAATTAGCTGTGATCTTCCTTTCCTTTCATTGTCCCGAATGCCAATGGCAACCTGGCTTGCCTTCAGACGCTCATATTTGTTGCACGAGGAACCACACCACTGATAAATTTCCTAAAAGAAAGAGACAGATCTTTTGACCACAGAAATAGGTGGAGGACATTTAGCCCTGTTGTAATACTCATTGTATTAAAAGATATAAAAGATATACAAAAGATACAAAAAATAAAATTAAAATTTTCTATCACAGAAGTATATATGATTTTATACCTCATTCTATATCCTGTTGCTTTTGGTTAGCATTATAACAGCCATTTTTTAAACACAGAAAATATAAGTATACACTCACCAGTCTTTGTATATACCCACTAATTTTAATTTATAAAAGTAAAGTTGTATATATTACTCAAATTTAAAATAATAAATTTACCATAGTTCAGAAAGGTAGTCAAGAATCCGTTATAATAATGTGCTCTTGATTTATAAAAATTGATCTAACACTTCTATAAAGCAACCTAATGAATCTTATCAAGAGCCATAAAAAGAATTAAAACCTTTGACCCAGTCATAACACTATCTGGAATTCACTTGAATAAATTATTCATAAAGATTAGGGAAGACTATGTGTACAAGGGTGTTCACTGCTATGTAATTATATTAGTGAGGCACTGGAAAGACATTCAATGTTCAGGATAATAGGATATTATATGCTATTAAACAGGATAATAGTTCTATATAATTGTGATCCATTGAAAAAACAGATACTAAATATCAAAGTTAATTTTAACACAGAAATTTATAAAAATAAAAACAGAATGACAGTTTTGATGCATTGTAAAGTAAATAGATTATATTATCTGCAATTTAGATTAAAACATTGTATGTTTTAGACTCAGGTACAGTGTTTAGAAGGTATAGACACAAATGTAAAATAACAATAAAATACCATTTTCTACATTAAATCTGGTTTAATGAAAGAAAGAAAAATGTAATGGTACCTAGGTTTGGTGGGGGTATGAGAATGGGCATGATCACACTCTCTTTGGGTTGTATAAACTGACACAATCTTTTTCTGAGGGAAGTTTGGCATTTTATCAAAACATTATATGTGCCTTTAGGATCAGGAAATTCCATTTCTAGTTATATCACAGAAATATTCAAACATGGTTTCCAAATACAAAGAAACAAACAAAACAAAGCAAAAAAGCCACAAATGTCCATCAATAGGAGATGGCTGTGTAGGTGCTCTGCAGATATTGCAGACTATTTCTCAATGGCTAAAAACTGAGGAAAATGTTTAAATACTGACACAGAAAATTATTCAAGTTATACCATCCAGAATAAGATGAAGGCATAGAATAATATAGTTCTATTTAAGTGGAAACAAAAACATAAGCTCTGTTTCTGGGTTTGCAGAAAATGACTTTTAAAGACACACAGTTTTACCAGATGGAGAGAGGCATGTATACACAGAAAGTAAGCCTTCAAGTTTTACTGTATCTAAGCTAAAAGAGTTTTTTTTTTTCTTTTTTAAAGTCACTCACATTTATTAGGTGCCTATTATAAGCTAGATGCTGGGGAAAGAGAGAAGAATGAGAAAGCTAGCAAGAAGAAATTGATATGTAAACAACTAATGCTAATATATTTGCACTACACTTGGTTTTCAAAAGGGTTCCACATTGGGTTCCTGAAGGCAGTCTTGGAGAGCTGGCTGGCACAGTGTGGAGGCAGACCCCAGTGGCAACACACCAGCCATATGACCCTGTATTTACAGTTTTTAAAAGAGCACATCGATTAACAACAACAAAATCAAAGAGCGCCCAGGCATTCAGAGAGATTAGCTCTTTTCTCTGGTGATTAAGACATTTTCAGTCCAGAGTCATTTCTTTATTCAAAATTAGTTTACTGATTGGCTAAAATAGGCAGGCTCTCTTCCAGGCCCTGGGTACCCAACTTTGAATCACAAAGGCTTGGGACAATTTCTCTAATTCCTCACTCAACAATGTTCCTGATTCACCTGTTCCATATTCCTCTTCAAGAATAAAATACACGTTTTAGGAATTCAAGCCTTTATAAGAAGTAAAATACAGAAGACTATGCCTTACAATTCCTTTCACTCTAAAATCTGAACTAGTCAACGTAGTCAAGGGGCATTTCTTCATTGTTTTTAAAGGACTGGTACACTGCTATTGTTTCTTCTCTAATTTCTTTTCTACAGCTAGATGTCCGAATTTGAGACTCACATTTGGAGTCAATTTAAATACCATGCCCAGGTCATCAGTTAACAGAGTGAAAACAAATGGTCCCCAACAATTAGTCAATGTCTATCACTGAGCATTAAAATCAGATGGTGGGGAAGGAACGGTGATTTTTAAAAATACAGATACCTGAGCAATAACCTCTCAGGTGTGTTCTGGTCTGCCCTATTTTCTGAACACACCTCAGATGGTTGTAGCATTCAGCTCAGTGCTGCTGGGTGCCTTAGCACAGTGCACCTAGCAGGCATTTACAAAGAATCTGCAACATCTAATTACCCAATGTAGCCAAGCAGGCTTCTCTGCTACGTGCACCTAGCCTCTTGACTCAGATTTTTGTTCTATGCTATTCCATGAGGCTTTGCAAGTGATTCTTTTCTCAGTACGTCTGAGAAAACAAACTTCCAATATTTACATTACAGAGAAATATAGGATGTAGATCAGAAGATCAGATCTGTGGATTTCTCAGACAGGAACTTTCACTACTGACTTGCTCTACATTTATATAATTGTCCAACAGGTGTTTATGTTCTCCCTACCTTCAAAGAGGTAATATAAAATCACGCTAGATTTTATTAGCTTCTGTAAAGCATTATGGAAGCTTGGTAAAATGTGTTTAGAAATGAATTATAGATAATAATTTAATTATTATTTAATGTAGAATTTTACAATATTCCATGAAACCAAAATATTTTCTATGATATTACCTTGGGCTGGGAGTTTCTATGTGTAGTATCAGTTCACAGATAAATTTAGATATAGAGAACATTCTTCACCATTACTGATAGACCTCAGTTTCCACTTTTAAAATAGCAAAAAGAATAAAGCTTAATATACCACAATCCATGATGTCAAGATCTACTACAAAGCTACAGTAATCAAAACAATATGGTGCAAGTTCAAAAACAGACACTTAGAACAGAGAATTCAGAAATACACCCATGCCTATACAGTCAATTAATCTATGGCAAAGGAGGCAAGCATATATAATGGGGAAAAGACAGTCTCTTCAACATATGGTGTTGGGAAAACTGGACAACTACATGAAATTGAGTGAAACTAGACCACTTTCTTTCACCACACACAAAAATAAACTCAAAACAGATTAAAGACCTAAATGTAAGATCTGAAACCATGAAATTCCTTAAGGAAATCATAGGCAGTAATCTCTTGGACATTAGCCCTAGCAACCTTTTTCTGGATGTGTCTCCTCAGGAAAGGGAAATAAAAATGAAAACAAATAATTGAGTTGACATCAAGGTAAAAAGCTTCTGTACAGTGAAGGAAACTATCAACACAATGAAAAGGCAAACTACTGAATAGGAGAAAATATTTGCAAATGATATATCCAATAAGGGGTTAATATCCAAAATATATAAAGAACTCATACAACTCAACACCAGCAAAACAAAACAAAAAACAAATAATCTGATTTTTTAAAAATGGGCAAAGCACCTGAATAGACATGTTTTCAAAGACATACAGACAGATGTCCAACAGACACAGGAAAACATACTCAACATCACTCATCAACAGAGAAAGGCACATCAAAACCACAATGAGATATCCCCTTACCCCTGTCAAATGGCTAGAATCAAAAAGACAAGAAATAACAAGTGTTGGCGAGGATGTGGAGAAAAGGGAACCCTTATGCACTGTTGATAGGAATGTAAATTGGTGCAACCACTGTGGAAAACAATATGGATGTTCTCAAAAAATTAAAAAGAGAACTACCCTATAATCCATGAATTCCACTGTTGGGTATTTACCCAAAGAAAATGAAAACACTAGCTTGAAAAAATATATGCACTCCATGTTCACTACAACATTATTTATCATAGCCAAGCTGTGTAAGCAGCCTAAGAATTCACTGATAAATGAATGGATAAAGAAGACACACGAAGACACACACACAAACACACACACACACACACACACACACACCCAATATTACTCAGGCATGAAAAATAATAGGATTATACCATTTGTGACAACATAGATAGGCCTAAAGGGTAATATGGTAAGTAAAATAAGTCAGAGAAAGACAAATATCAGTATTTCACTTAAATGTGGAATCTAGAAAATAAAATAGAC
This sequence comes from Hyaena hyaena, assembly GCF_003009895.1. Taxonomy (NCBI): domain Eukaryota; kingdom Metazoa; phylum Chordata; class Mammalia; order Carnivora; family Hyaenidae; genus Hyaena; species Hyaena hyaena. The sequence goes on along the minus strand of NW_024081202.1, from coordinate 522,383 downwards.
AAACAAAACCCAGAAACAGAATCATAACTACAGAGGACAAACTAGTGGTTGCCAGAGGGGAGAAGGGTGGATGAAATAGGTTATGGGGATTAAGAGATACAAACTTCCAGTTGTAAGATAAATAAGTCACAGGGAAGAAAAGTGCAGCATAGAAAGTATTATCAATAACACTGTAATCGCATTATATGGTGACAGATGGTAACCACACTTATTGTGGTGAATGCTATGTAATGTATGGAACTGTCAAATCACTATGTTGTACACCTAAAACTAATATAATATTGTATGTCAACCATACTTCAATAAAAAAATTTTAATAGTGAAATCTTATTTAGGAAATGCTCGTAAAAATAACAAAACATTTAAAAGTAGAATTTTCCTTTTCACTCAAGATAACCAAATCACTAAAGAACTCAAGATGACCAAATCACAAAAAGAAAATTTCTTATTGGGCATGAAAATAAATGCTTTGTGTTATGCTTATTCTTTTATTATTTATTTTGTGCTATTTCTATAAAAGTGAGATTATCTTATTTACTAGACTTAATTTTCCATGGTTAATTGAGACATGAAATACAATAAAATGTACACTATGCTTATAAATTGCCAAAAGCCAGAATTGTTTAAAGAGTTAAATTAATTAAAAAATCCTTTTCTTTCAAAGTGGCTTAAGTTTGTCTGCAAAATAGATTTCATATGATCATGGCAGCAACGTGTTAAAACATCCTTTACATTTTAAACGAAAATCTATTTAAATTTTAAACAGAATTTTAGCAATCTGTTAAATTTGAGCAATTTAAATGCCATTATGGGTGGATGATGTGTTTAGGACGTCTCATTTTAACAAAGCTCTACTGTGCTGAAATAAATGTGTGCAGTACTATTAATAAGTTGTGCTGACAACACTTACTTTATTCAGAAGTATTGGTTAAGACCACTTTACCACTCTGTGCACAAGGAAACTCTGTACTCAATTGGCCTTGTGCTTGAAAGATTCTCCTATAATTTTACTCACGCTGATTTTTGGAAACAGTAAGCTAAAATAAAAACCCAAGAATGCTACACAGAGCTAAAAAAAATCCCTGAACTGATGTAATAGGTTGATATGTATTACTACAATAAAAAGTTTTCACTGTAATTTAAATTGTTCTATTTATTATATTTTAATGGGATTTATATAAAAAGTCTGTTGTAAATCTGATTTAAGTAGACTAAACATTGAAAATTACAAAGCAAGCACAGTTTCAGAGGCAACTATTTACCCTCTAGGACCCTAAGGAATTTGACAATTCAACACTAAATGTTACACTTCTTTGGGTGAAGGGACATAAAGCCAACCCCTTGTCAATATGGAAGCAAGCATCCATTTGCTTCAGAATGAAAAGCGCTTAAATTCTGGCCAATATTTGCTGAGGTACATATTACTCATGAACACTTTATAGCTGAAGTTTGTAAAATTATAATTAACTCTTAATATACAAACTATTAAAGGAAAATAACATTATTCTGGATAACTGGAAAAGTACATAAGAGAGTAAAGATAAATCTGTTACAGGCAATTCGTCTGGACCAGCAATAAGAAGAAATAAAAGCAAGTGAGTGAAATTTATGGAAACAACCACACTGAGGACAAACTAGAAGTTTCCAAAATTTCCTTTAAACGCCGTGGTCAGAGTTAACATAACATCAAAGTTCAGTCAAACCTCATTTGAGAACAGGAAATAAGAGCAGAAAAAAAACAATGCTTAATGATGCCCTTGAAGGGAAACAAGATTTCAGAAGCTGAGTTTAAGGAGCACCCACAATAGCCCATGTGATATTGACTCATAACAGGCAAAGAATTCAGAACAGACTTGTTATTCTTTTGTCTTTTTCTAAGTTTTTTATTCTAAATATATCTATGATTTTTATAAAAGGAGAAGAGGGGCCAGACCTCTTCCTTTCCCTTGCCTCTACTGGCTTTATTTTTACTGTGTGTAGTTTTCCATTAGATCTAGTTAACCAAATATAAAAGTTCATTCAGATATCCCTTTCTGCTAGAGGCTCTCTAAGAATAACTTAAACATGCTAATGGCTTGCGGAATACCTCCTCTTTTTATTCCAAAACTTTAAACCATGACTTTCTAATTATTTTTTAGCTTTTGGACGAACAAGTGTTTATTTACATCCTATTTTGTTGTTGTTCAAAGCCAAGCCAACCCAATAGGATTCACTGACACATATGTGTATTTTTAAAAACAGCTCTGATTGAAGAATGCAAGATGAATGGAGTGTGTATGCATGGCCACTAAAGGCTTGGTGACCAGAAGGAAGGGATTGCATATGAACTAGGGCACAGAAATGGTGACAGAGAACAACTGAGGAATACCTAAAAGGTGAAAGCCTATAGGACTGGTGAACAATGCCCTTTGGATGTTGCTGCAAGACCAGGAGAGGGGGACATGACTTGGGCCCTTCTTGCTTGGCTGCTGTTAGTGAGGTCACCTGGTGACAGCTTTGGGAGCACTGCTTTCACAGTGATAGTGGGAGGTGGTGAAATTATGTTCTCTATACTCTTCAGGGTACTTGGCAAATCAAAGAAGTTTTATAGTCCCTTTTCATCAAAATTTCTGCCACCCATGTAAGTTGGTGACTTAACTATTTTAACTATTTTTAACTGATTTACTGGTTTTTCAGATACATAACCCTGAATTTTCCAGCACCTTCAGACATTTTCCATATTGAAATGTTTCTCAATATGAACTGTACAATAAAATGACCCGGATTGAGGCCCAAAAACTACTTATACCCAATTCCACCCCAAAACTTTAAAACCAAAAATTGTAGGGGTCAGATCACACAGTCATCAGTATTTTAAAAACATATTCCTAGTGATGGAGCAACTGGGTGGCTCAGTCAGTTAAGCGTCTGGCTTTGGCTCAGGTCATGATCTCACGGCTAGTGAGTTCAAGCCTGGCTGTCGGGCTCTGTGCTGACAGCTCACAGCCTGGAGCCTGCTAAGGATTCTGTGTCTCCCTATGTCTCTGCATCTCGCCTTCTCACAGTCTCTCTCTGTCTCTCTCAAAAATATAGAAACATTTGAAACAATGAAAAAAATCTCTAGTGATCCTAATGTGAAACTGTGGGAATTAAAACATAAATCCCAATACCTTGGAGTTGTCTCTCCCAGTGCCCTTGTAATGTGTCTGTGTCTGCATTCCGGCACTTCTCACTTTCTACCTTGTCATACTCCAAGCTGTGTATGTGTCTGTGCCTCTCACCATTTGAGAGCACCTGAAGGTCAAAGGTTAGCTGGTTTTCACCTTTATACTTAGGTATCCAGCACACACTAAGTGTACAATAACTATCATTCATCCCTCTTTTGTTGCGGGGTAAATTTTTAGAGACTTAACATTAGGTTTATCTTTCCCATTATCTTTTCTTGCTGCCTCAAGGCTTTTCCCCCATCAGTCTAGTGGAATGCATTACTTTTGGGTAAGGACAAATTTATCCAGAACAAAGATTTTGTCTAGTTTTTTTTTGTTCTAAAATAAACATTTTTAAGTCATAGCAGACACAAAAGTCTGAAAACCAACATAGGTTTAATTTAAAAGAGCCTTGATTTTGTAAAAGTTCTCTAAAGGAAGGAATAAGGATACAGCAATTTATAGAAATTTGGTTTTGTACAGCAAGAACCAGAGTCTTGGCCTGAGGGGCTAGAGTGTACTGCAGGAACCACAGAGTAGGCAGCACTGTGAAATGGTGCCAGAATGATCTGTCAGGTCCAAAGACAGATACGTAGATGACAAGAAATTTGATCAGATACAATGAATCTTTGAGAAGAGCTCAGTACATTCTCCTCCAACACATTTGTCATTTATTCATCCATGATCCTGAGCATTAGAGTAGAAACACCAGTGTCCAGGCAATCAGACCAATGGCTACTGACTCACTGTGGGTACAGTGTCCCCACAACTGCCTGTGGTATGGAAAAATAAGGCAGAATTCCTGAAGAGCTACTGGAATGGTTGAAAAAACCAGAAAGGGTCTTGCAGTGGATATGTGGGCATACCAGAAGACCAAATAAGGCCATGGATGTTTTCCAGAAAAAATCTTCTGACAGAGGCCAAAGCCCAAAGCCTAAAGCCCAAAGCTCAAGAATGAATGAAAGGGCTGAGACTCAATAAATGACAGAGAGGAGTGAGGGCTAAAGCCTGCAAACCAGACTCATTTCCATTCTTAACCTGGTCTCCCATCCCCAGTCCATAATATCACACACGCATCCCTTGTACTTGACAGATGGAAAAGGGGATACATGAGCTAAGTATGATTTGCTTTAATGATAAACAAAGCTCACCTTAATAGGGCAAGATTATTTTATTTTTAACCCTTCTGTAGCAATAGAAGCTTAACTCTAAAGTCAAGTTGAGCCACAGTGAAAAAAGAGAATTATATCTCTATATACATGACTGCATGAGACTAACGCTCTATGTTGGACAGACATACATTTGTTGAAACATCTGCTGAGTGACTTTAAGTTCTGGGCTTTATACTATGGACAAAGTGAGTGAGTAAGGCTAATAAGGACAGGCAGCATGGAAAATTCTCAAGGCAAGTCTGCAAGGTAATAAGAAATATGAGATAAAAACTTGCCTAATTCTACAGGAGTGCGATGTGGGACAGGGGATGAAGGGAAGTCAAGGAACACATTATAAAGAAGCAGTATCAGAGTTAAATATTTAAGGAGGAGATGATAATGGGATGCTGACCAAAGAAAAGTGTTGCAGAGGAAAAGTGGATTCTAGGCAAAAGAAACAGTATGTGTAAAAGAAAAAGCATGGTGACTTGAGGGGAAATCTCATGCTCAGGGCAATGAGACAGTACCATGATGATGAAGAGCATGGGAAGGATTCAGGAGACACTTAGGAGGTAGAAGAGAGTAGACCTAGTGGTTGACTGAATGTGCAGCCCCTGGGAGAAGTCATCTGGATGACTTCTGGATTTGGGGTTGGAGGTCTGAATGACTGGTAGCTCCATTCAACATGATAAGAACAATAAGATAAGAAATCATTTTGGAATCAGAGGGTAAATATGTGGGTTTCATTTTTAGACTTGTCCAGTTTGAGGTTCTTGTGATACACACAAGAAATATCTGGGAGGTAGTGTGAAATACTGACATAGAGATTAGTCAAGAGGTCCAAGGGAGATCATAAAATTGAGATTTACCAATGGGTGAGTAGTTGAAGCTTTGGGTGAGGATATGTTTGTTTAGTAAGAATGAATAAAGAGACAATGATCAAAAGTAGAATCCTTAAAAAAAAAAAAGACTTGAAGGGGTGAGCACACCAGGAAAAGAAGGATGAGAAAAAAATGGCTTAAAAGGGAAGAGAAGAAGGGAGTCAGGGGAGGAGTGACGCTGAAGCAGAAGGGGTTGATCAACAGTGTCAACTGCAGCACAGGAATGGAGTGTGTAATGTGCAAAATGTCCACTAGATTCAGCAGAAGGTATTATTACCCATAAGATGAACAGATTCAGAGAAATGGTGGGAGTCAAAGTCAGGAAGTGTGGGTTGCAGACCAACTGATAAATGAGGAAGTGAAGATTGACGTTTCAAAGGAGCAGGAGGGAACAATGAGGGGGCGAGAGGTTATAAATAGCAAGGCGAGTGGGGCAAAGCTGCATAACTGACCAAACAAGTTAACAAGGAAACAGAACATGCCCAACAGCACAATTAGTAACTCACCACAGAAATTCCTCCTCCTGTGAAATCCAACTCTCCCCTAGTGGCTGACTCTGACACATATTTCTGAAAGAGCTCCAGATCCCAAGCTTTAGGAATAAGGACTTTTTTTCATTATCATCCGCCTTCTGTAGTTACTGATGGCTTTGTTGCAATATATTTAGATGTGATTTTATTAGGTCATTTCTACAACTACCTCAGCTACCTCACAGCTTTAAAAATAGTGGGGAAATGATGATTAATAAATTCACCAATATTAAAATACACAGTTCAAAAGCACCTCTCCAAAGATTCAGTACATTCCAGGTTCCTAAAATCTAGCCATGTTCCATATTATTTTATGAAAACACATTGAATATAACATAGTTGATTTAAATTATCTTCTAAAATGTCAATGATTTTAACTTTCAAAGTGATTAAATGGGTCATTTTACAATCTCATGCTTTTAATCAAGGTGGTTTAAATTGTCATATCTAGGAAATATTTACTGTAGTCCCACATCCTATAATAGCAAATGTTTCTAAGGTATATGGCATATCATATTAATGATAGTGATTATTTATCAAAAAGGTTGGCTTCCCACAAACACAATCAAAATACAGGATTTAGGTTATACCCATAACCTTAGTCTTGACCAGGTGGCTCTAGTTAGATGAGAGCTTTAGATGTCTAACCTATATTTTTTCATACTTGTATAATAAAACAAACTTGAAGAAAATGCACTGGCTTCTTTTTGTGCTAATTCAGAAAGTGCCTATGAAATTGTGAACTCAATTACACCTATTAAAATATTATAATAGAGAAAAATTTGTTCCGATGTGCTTCTTAGTTGACTGTGACACACCCCAAAAATAAAATCTCCAAGGTAATTGCAAGATCTTATCACCATTTAGAAATTGTTGGCAAAACACCAACTGGTTAAAGGTTAGTAACATAAAAAGAGATCATGTGAGTAAAAGAGTGTATGTAGTACTCCAATGCTTGTTTCCTACCAGGGTATCCCTTTGGGATGTAGAATATTTCTATAAATAAGAGATAATCCAACCCAACTACCTCTACAACAGAGTTACTCCAAATGTCTCTAACCAGGCATGAAAGCAAGAGATAGCTTGAAAGTCATTAAAGGTAATTAACTATATAAAAAAATATAATTTACTAATAAACAGATAAATGTCCTTGAATCTCCTAATACAGGCTCTGCCCCTATTTTATGAGCCTGGAGTCCTTGCAATAATACTGCTTTTTAAGATAACACTGATTAATAAGTATACATGAACTTAGAGGAGCCTCTCTTCCTGGAAGAAAATGTAAGTCAGATACTGCCCATTCCATTAAGATGATACTTGATATTTGTACTTGTGCCTTTTAACAACCTTAAAATAATTAAAAAGTGTGAAATAATATGGTGCACTGTATGTGTGATATATATACTATAATACCCCCTAAAAACTCCTCAGGCAGATGAACTCATTCTGTGTCCATTTGAAATTCTAGAACCTTTGCTTTCCGGGGAAATCAATTTTCGCTTCACATAATGTTTTCCCACACCCAATTAAGGACAGAAATAATTAGCGGAAGCTCTGTTCAGACACAAGGGTAAATCTATTAAAAATTACTCAATGCGTGTTCTATGGTAGGAAGAACTAAATCACTACCCCATTCTAAACCTATCAAAGAAAATAAAACTTTAAATACTTGCCAATTCGTCATATGATATGATTGCCTCTCTCATAAACATGACCTCTTTCTAGTGTGTAGAAAAGGGGATTATCTTCTATGGCAGGTATGTTGGATTTGATTTTAAGACAATTCGCTTTCCTTTAGTAGACTGCATGTGTATATGACTTACCGTGCCAAGGTCAATGATGAAGCAGTCACCCTTGTTGAAACTGTCCCAGCTAAGGGGAACTTCTGTGGCCCTGACCACTCTCCGGCCCTTCACATGCAGGAGCCTCTGAGCGGACAAGTCATTTGTGAGAACATGATTTAGCCCAGATGCCACACCTCCAGCCTGATCAGTGGAAGGAAAACAGAAAACAAAACAGAAACAGATGAGGCTTCTAACTAAATACAAAAACATAAAACCACAGGTGTACAAGCCAAAACTGCCTGCCAGGCCAATATAAAACAGCCACTTATGAGCATGTGAAAAATTAAGTATGCAGAAGAGAATGACTTGGCAAATCAACACTTTTTTAAGGCCTTTTGTCTTTCCTGTTTTAACCTTTCAATTTAACACTGCAAGTATTTACTAAAACCCTTCAGTGCATGAAACCTGTTACATAAATGAAAGGAAGCAGTAGCTCTTGTCCTTTGGGAACTAATGATTCTCAAATCACTGAGTGAGAAGACAGATAAAACATCAGGGAAGGAGACAGGAGAATCAGGGACAGTCAGAGATAACAGGACCAACACAGGAGAGAACTAGACACCCCAAAATTCCCATGTCACACACAGTGTTAGGACAGAAAGGGGAGTTGAGTGCTGGCCAGGTATGGGAGGATCCAACTTATGGTCTTTGTTACAACATTATTAAAAAAATCTTTTCTCCTTTTATTCCTGGAAATTCAGACCTGAGTATTTATACCCTAAATTTGGTTGCACATCCCAAAACAAAACAAAATAAAATATTCAATTAAAAAATATTAAAAGAGGGGTGCCTGGGTGGCTCAGTCGGTTAAGCATCTGACTTCGGCTCAGGTCAAGATCTCACAGTTCATGGGTTCGAGCCCCATATCGGGCTGTGCTGGCAGCTCAGAGCCTAGAGCCTGTTTCCAATTCTGTATCTCCCTTTCTCTCTGCCCCTCCCTCGCTCATGCTCTGTCTCTCTCTGTCTCAAAAATAAATAAACCATAAAAATTTTTTTTTAAATGTTAAAAGATTGGAGCTCCTGGGTGGCTCATTCAGTTAAGCATCTGACCTCAACTCAGGTCATTATCTCACAGTTTGCGAATTCGAGCCAGGAGTTAGTCTCTGTGCTGACAGCTCAGAGCCTGGAGCCTGCTTTGGATTCTGTCTCCGTCTCTCTCTGCCCCTCCCCTTCTCCTACTCTGCCTCTCTCAAAAATAAACAAATATTAAAAAAATTTAAGTAAAATATGTTAACGAAAATAATTAACCATATCAAATACATCTTCTTACATTATTTGAAATCAGCTTTTAACTTTTCTTTTTTTCTATAATGTTAGAAACAATAATCTTTATTTATTTCCATAACTATGAGGCAACGTGCATAATAAATACAGAGTGTAAGAAAATCACTTTTATTGCTCAAAGCCTCCTACAATAATATGGTAAGAAAATTAGCAGTATAGGAAACCTGTAAAATAATCCAATTTTCAAATTTATTACATAAACATACACAGTAAATTCAAAAAAACAAGTTAAGCTGCCTATGTAATCATCAGCACATTCTTGAAATATCCACTGAGTTTAAATTTTCACCATTCTCTAGGAAAAGACCCTCATGAATAGAAAGGTTTTATTACTATGGGCTAAATTCTGACTTTGAGACCATTGTAACCACAAATTTTAAGAAACACATAATAATTCCTCAGCCCATAATTTTACAAAAAATACCATAAATGAACAAACTAAGTATTATACAATAAAAATAATTACAAGTTTTCATCTATATACTACTGTTCTTGGTCATTTCACATTTTTTTAATATGAAGACTTTATTTTTTAGAGTAGTTTAAGTGTAGCAGAAAAGCTGAGGGGAAGGTTCAGAAATTTTCCATATATCCCTGACCCGACATGCATATCCTCCCCCATTATCAGTATTCCTCACCAGAGTGTTAAATTTGTTACCACTGATGAACCTATAATGACATATTATAATGACACATTATTATTAAGGACCCAAAGTCCTTAATTTAAGTTACATTTCACTTGTGCATTCTTTCAATGTGAACAATGTATAATGATGTGTGTCATTTTGCTTTTTTAAAAATAAATACATTATGATCTGAAAAACAGTGTAAAAACACTGTGATTTAAGAAAAGTTATAAAATACAAAACAGACTTAGACCGAGGATACTTACATAGCATTTAGGCTAGTGTCATATAGTGAATCAACAGACTGCTAACAGTCTGAACACTTAACATTATTTTAAAAATTATTTTTTTTAATATTTGATGTGAAAAAGGCACAAAAAGGAAAACTGTAAGTTACATATGTGCTTGTATTTGATAGTAAGTGCTTCTGGAATAGTGTTTGAATTAACCCTAGAAACTCCCAGTCTCTTTCTACCTTCACAAGGCAGAATGAAAGCAAGGTGCATGATCCTCTAAATCAGTGGCACCATAAAAAGTTTTGCTGACTGACGGATGTTTCATGGTCACTATTACAATCATGGCTGAGCTGGGTCTTGGTCTTGTTCAGCTTGGGAAGGGTGTGATTCACCAGAGATTTAATATAAGGGAGTAGTGGTAAATAATAGTTATCTATAATGCCCTCCCCAACCTGCTTAAAAACCTCATAAAGAAAAAAAAAAAACTCACATCATTTAAATGACATGAGAAGATGGTCTTAATGTTGCCTAGCTCAATCTTTACATTATACATGGCAACTAAATATGGCTGTTGTTGGCTTGGTAATGGTAGGCTTTGCCAAACTATGCCCATTCCAAACAGACACAATACCCTGTTGCATAGAGTAAGCTTAAGTAAGAAAATCATCGTGATATTTGAACCATTTATTTATGTTTAGAGCATCATAATATAATGATTGTCAGCTTAGGGACTGAAGTCATCTGGTCACCCAGGCACTTAACAGCTATTAGACCCTGGTAAGTTAAATCGTTTCTCAAAGATTGTGCTTACTTACCTTAATAGGGTGACAGTTTTAGAAACTGCAGCATGGAGCACTACTTGGATTAAATGAGATAATACACATGAAGTGCTTAGCATATTGTTTTAAGCATGAAATTAAGTATAACATAATAGTCTGCTATTCTGGGTGGCAAGTTATCTTTGCTTCCATATTTCCTACCAAGTACTTTACAATTGCACATGTTGTTATCTGCTCAATGTCACTAATGACATGACAGTGAAATGATTTTTTTGCTGATAAATTTGACCTCCATTTGGAAATATCTTCTTTCTCAAATATGCTGATTTGTGCTGATTTTGATATTGATAATTAGAAGATAATTATCTTATAACTATAAAACTGTTTTTTATATCCACTTTTAAATATATATCCAGAAGTTTGATTTCAGTAGTCCAGAAGAGGACTAAAGGATTAATATCACAAGTTCTTACTGATTGCATATGCACTATATATGTATTTTATTATTTAATCTTCAATCCTTATAACACCTGTATGAGGAAGCTTTTTTAATGCTCATTATGTATTTGGGGAAACTGAGCACAGAAACTTTGCATAGTTGCCCTGAGCTAAACAAGTTATATGTAGCAGAAATGGGTTTATCACCGAGATGATGTCATAGTATATGCTGTTAGTAACTATAAGACCTGGCTTATTCAAAATGTTGAGTTCATTGACATAAACTGTAGGAACTCATGAGAATTAAATAAAACGGGAGGTAATGGTTTCATATTTAGGGTTGCTCATAGCCTAGAGTCTGATTTTTAATAGAGAAATGATTTTAAGAGAGAAGAGAACTTGTTAAGTGTTTATTCTCATCACAATGGAATCACAAAATATTCACTAAGGCTCTGATCAGGTAAAAGTAGAAACAAATCTTGTCATTGTAGTAGACAAATTTAATATATATTCAGAATTCTGGTTTAGCTCTGAGGTTTTAGGTTTTCAGAAGGCTAACATGCTCAAAGGGTGAGGGGGGGGGTCTGCAGAACACTTGTTAGAGCAGGTTTGATTTTGAAAGATTGCTTCTAAGCTGTTGGTCTAGGGAGGTATTTCTTACGCTTTAACCGAACACTCTTGGGGGCCAGGAGGATTGTGAAGGGTGTCCAGTCTAGAAGAGTCACAGAGAGAATTCCAGAAAAAAGTCTGTCCTTCATTGAAGGTTGCCTTAAAAGGAGAAAACTATTTAACTTGTTTCTGTTTTTGATTTAACCAAAAGCAAAGCCAGTTGATGATTAGTGTTTCTAACCAAAAAACATAAATGGTGTGCATGTGTGTGTGGTAGTATATGTATATTTGACTTTGTGAGGCTGAACCACACATAGATTCAACTCCATGTTGTTTCATTTGTATCATTTCCAAGATCAACCCACACTATTTGGGAAATGTGCGTATAGCTCTTGCTATTAACTGGAATTATAATTGTTATATTGTATTAACATGTTCCAGAAAAACAGATTCCAAGTCCTGGGTTATTTGCAGTAAATTCAGAGGTTCTCTAGGATAGAATAAAAAAAATATTAAGGGGCGCCTGGGTGGCTCAGTTGGTTAAGCGCTTGACTTCAGCTCAGGTCATGAGCTCACGGTTCATGGGTTCGAGCCCCGCATCAGGCTCTGTGCTGACACCTAGCTCAGAGCCTGGAGCCTATTTCGGATTCTGTGTCTCCCTCTCTCTCTGACTCTTCCCTACTCACACTGTCTCTCTCTCTCAGAAATAAATAAAATATTAAAAAAAAAGTTAATACCCAAGTTGTCAAAACTTAATTACTAAAGTAACTCCACAAAATTGTTAAGGGCTTTCCTGTGACAACATTACTGAGAGCTCTTAACTTTATTAAAAATTGACCTATGAAATGACATTAAGTCAGAATATTTCCCATATTACACCGACTTTCCACAACTTTTATTGAGTACCTACTGTGTGTCCAGCAGGTACCGGTATAAATCAGTAAAGAAATAGATTGAAACAAAACCAAAGCAAAAAGCCGTCCTCCCTGAACATTCATTCCATGGAGTCATGAGGTGTGGATGGATCAGAAGAGAAAGGAGGTCATAAAAACAGTTCAGGGGTGCCTGGGTGGCTCAGTCGGTTAAATATCTGACTTCTGTTCAAGTCGTGATCTCACAGTTTTGTAGGTTCGAGCCCCACATTGGGCTCTGTGGTGACAGCCCAGAGCCTGGAGCCTGCTTCAGATTCTGTGTTTCTCTCTCTCTCTCTGACCCTCCCCTGCTCACACTGTCTCTCTCTCTCTCAAAATTAAATAAAACATTTTAAAAATTTGAAAACAGTTCAAGAGAGCTGCTTACCTTGTATTTCAGTCCTCCTTTGAAATAGCCAACAAAGTCAGTAGATTCATAGCCTTGGAGTTCTCTACTCTGCACCGGCTTGCCACCCAAATAGTCATCCATCTGAACAGTAAAGATGGCAGCAGCTGTGTATTCATCCTGAGTACACTCTTTTCCTGAAAATCCAAGGGACAGCCCCTCATTTATCAAGCAAGGAAAAGGACTAAGGCAGAATTTCTAGTAAGAAAAAGCTCTGATGTTCTTTGAGTTACATAGCAATATAATCAACCATCTTAGGCAGAACAGTCTTTAAACAGAAACGGTATAACATAAAAATATTATTTTGCTAATATCTAAAAGAATTGTTTTGCCCTTGTTTTCTAAATCTTTAAAAAAATTTTTTTTTAAAGAAATACTGCTGTCTCTATATGCTCAAGAAGATATAACAATATATTCTAGTAGGATTCAGATTCATTTGGTAGCCAGATCAGACTATGAGAATGTTTTCCAATTGTTTTAGCCTTTATTAACATCGATCTTTAGGCTTCCGATATGACAGTATGATAATATGTGTAATATTACAACTATGTGAATATAAACATCATAGGCCATAGATGAATACCTTTAGAAAAGCAAGTGGTTTGTAGAGTGGGAAATGAATGTAACTTGACCTTACCCCTCTTTTCAAGGACCACAGTCCCTACTTCATTATTTTATTGGTGTAAGATCATATTCTCTGAGGGGAAAGGGAGAGTATAGGAAATAGACGGTAACATCTATTGAAGGTGATGTTATTTTTTACCAGGAATTTAACACACAACACACACTTAATTTGCACAATACTAGTATAGATCCCATCTAGCTAATCTCACTGAGGTCAAAATACTTTTTCACATCCTTCAGGGTACACAAGAATCAGAACTGGGACAGTCCTGAGGGGAACTCAAATTTATAAAAGACATTTCAAAACCCTTGCTACATCTGAGCTGCGTGCAAATCATAAAGGATTTCAGAAATAATAATATAGCTAACATGTATACATTTAAAGTATCCTTGCACTGGGCCAGATACTGTGCTAGTGATTTTACATGGATGATCTCATTTAATCTTCAAGTAACTGCATGCAGCAGAAATATTTTCTACCATGTTACAACAAAAGAAATGGAGGCTTAGAAAGGCCAAGTAACTTCCCTGAAGTCATAAAGTTGACCTTTGGTAAAAACACAACCCAGAAGCAGGTTTCTGTGATTCTAAAGCACAGGCTCTTATAAACTACAATACTAATAGGTAGTTTTTTTTAAACCCAGATTCTCAGTAGCAGAAACATTTTGTGCTGATTGGGGTAGTTGTTTTTCTCCATGTATAACTGTGGTAGAAAAGTCTAGAGGCTATAGCAATATTACAGTTCACCTGAAACCCCAATACTGTGAGTATTCACCAAAACTGAAGAAAGGAAAACAGTCAGCTATATTAATGGAAGAACTGTATTTCTTGACATTCCTCCCTTACTCTTAAAGGGGACCTGTATAACACGTTATCTTCTCAGGGGAAAAAAATCCACTAGCTAGAAGAATATTTGACATGGTATCAATTTTGTGAACTTCTTTTGTGGTCAAAAGAAAAAAAGAAAACACATAAGCAGTCTTACAGTCCAAAAGAATACTAGTGTCATTCTTCTGCCCACTTTCCCATCCATAAATGAGAATACTAATAAAAGCACAGATGTAGATTTGCACAGAGATGTTTTAGAGGGAAGCTTAAATCAAGGTTAATATCAGAAGTGTTAAGATAATGTGTTTGACATAAACATTCTTATAGAGTACAAGTTGAAACACAGATTTCTTTAGACAGAGGTAAACGAATAGTCACGCAATTAGTGAATGAACTGGAAGTTAATTAAATTATGCTATCATTTGTCGATGCTTGCATAGTGTGCTGGGTCAATGGATATCAGTATTAATAAAGTAGAGGGTTTGCTCTAAAGAATTTGGAAGGTCCTAAAGAAGCTTTTGAATGTGAAAACTAGAATCCAATTCAGTGATACCATGATGCAATGCTAGCAAGTGTTCAGAAACTTATGTACTTGCTCGACGAATTTTGTTTATGACTTCATTTATTTTCCCTTTTCTGATCTTACCAGTGTCTTTCAAGTTATGTTACGTTCTTTTGTTATGTTCTTTTATATTATGTGACTTTATACTATACTTGTACATAGGCTGCAAACTTGCTAAAATCCTTTTGGGGATTTGATGATTTTATATATAAAACAGATTAAAAGGGAGGTCTAATAACTAGGTTAATCGAATAGCCATTCATGAAAAAAAACTCTTGCAAAGTTAGAAATCCAAGGGAATATCCCCAACTTAATAAACAGAATCTACAAAAAACTCACAGATAATTTTTTTTTATTTATTTCTGAGAGAGAGAGAAAGAGAGAGAGAGAGAGAACGTGAGCAGGGGAGGGTCAGAGAGAGAGGGAGTTACAGAATCTGAAGCAGGCTCCAGGCTCTGAGCTAGCTGTCAGCACAGAGCCCGATGCGGGGCTCGAACCCAAGAACCGTAAGATCATGACCTGAGCCAAAGTCAGATGCTTAACCGACTCAGCCACCCAGGTGCCCCGATAATACAATTCTTAATAGTGAAACACTGAATGTTTTCTCCGTAAGTTGTAACATGGGACATCCACTCTTACTATTCTTGCTTAACATAATATGGGAAGTTCTAACTATTGTAATAAGCTAAGAAAAAGAAATAAAAACATACACATTGGAAATGAGGAAATAATATGTCCCTATTTAGAGATGACAGGATTGTCCATATAGAAAATACAAAGAAATTCACACACACACACACAAAAACTCCCAGAATCTTGCATTCAGCAAGATAGCAGGATAAAGGTTAATCAAAAACAAAAATCAATCTCATTTTTTTTGTATACAAACAATGAACATGCAGAAATTGAAATTAAAAGCAATACCATTTATAATCACTCCAAAGAAAGATACATATTTAATAAAACAAGTATATCATCTCTATGCCAAAAATGATAAAATGTTGATTTAAAAAAAATCAAAGACCTTAACAAATATAGAGACATAAGATATAAGATCCCATATAATAAAGATTTTAATTTGCCCCAAGTTGATCTACAAGCTTAATGCTATTCCTGTCAAAATTACAGACAAGTTTATTATAGGTTACACAATTGGATTGTAAAATTTATATGAAAAGACACAGGCCCCGGAAAAGCTAAAACACTTTTGACAACAAAAAATAAGATTGGAGGAATAACTCTATCTGATGTTCGAGTTTACTATACAGCTACAGTAACTAAGACAGTGTGGTACTGGTGGAAGGAGAGACACACAGATCAAAAGACCAAATTTGCCCCAGTGGTAACATGTTTCAGACTACAGTATAGTTTGGAACGGTACAGTATATTAAAGCACAAATATATAAGCACAATAGGGCACAGAATGTAGATACCAGGATACAACCCTCCTATCTTGGTCATATTTCCCCAATTTCACTTGTGCTCATCTGAGTGTTTGTACATTTAGTTCTCTAAAATTTGATCACCTGTGTAAATTCATGTATTGATCATCCCAGTCAAGAAACTGTACAGTCAGATCACCAAAAAATATAAGGTGCTATGTTGCCTTTAGTGGCAAAGTGATAGAAGGATATGCTGCCCTTTTATAACTATCACCCCCTCCCACCTACACCACCCCGTCCCCACCCCATCCCTAACCCCTGATAACAACAAATCTAAAATTCTGTCATTTAAAAAATGTTATATACATGGAATCATATGCCAGAGAACCTTTTGGCATTTTTTTTTTCACTCAGCATAATTTGCCAGGGATTCATCTGAGTCATTATGTGTATCGATTGTTTCTTTGTATTGCTCCATAGTGTTTTCTGGTATGGATATACTACAGTTTGTTTAACTAGTCACCTGTGGAAGAATATCTGGGCTAATTCAAGTTTTTGGCTATTCAAATAAAGCTGCTATGGACATTTGTGCATAGGTTTTTACATGAATCTAAATTTTTATTTAGAAAATGAAATGCAATTTCTGGGTCATATGGCCGCTGCAGTTTACTTTTATAAGAAAGTGTCAAACTCCCTTCATAACGGTTGTACCATTTTATAAGACCCCCTCCCCACCCAGCAATGTATAAAAATCCAGTTTCTCAGCATCCGCACCAGCCCTTGCATGGTCTAAGTTCCTTGTACTGTATACTGTACACTGTAATCCAATTCTTTCGATTCTCAGTGCCTTGCAGGGAGCCAAGCACAGACTAGATACACCACTGGAAAGGAGAAATGACCAGGGTGTGTGGGTGTAGGCCCTGCATGTGACAGAGTAGCTTTATTACCCAGTCATGCCCACAGCCATGATGCTCTAAGAAACTAGAGGCAGAAGGTGGATGCATTTAAATTGCTAGATACAAAGCTAAAAAAAAAAATGTTTTTAGGAAGGACCAATACAACTTTTAAGTTATATGCAACCAATTATTACTTTGTAAAGTAAATAAAAGAAAAAATAATAAACGGAAATAATCTGAGGTATGCAAGGGCATTGGAGAAAGCCACTGAGGGACAGAGCAGGGAAGGTGGCTCTTGCTCTAGTCTTCTATTCCGTGTCCTGCTTCTCCCGGTTTCCGCTCTCCTCCTCTTACTTAACCTGTTTCTTTCCTTCTGTCCAATCCACCTTTTCCATCCCAACCTGGTTCTAATTCCACTGTCTTTCATCCTCCTTCCAAATGATTTCCTATAGTCAAACCTCCTTTCCCCCTAAACTTTCAGCTCTCCCTCTTGGACCATTTTTTCTCAGTCTGTCTCTCTGATTAGCCCTAATGAATTGATACAAATTCAAGTCTTGGTTAGAATATTTTGGATGAAATCCAGCTAGCTTCAGGGAACTAAAGTAGGAAGAACTGCTAAATAATTCCATCTAAAGACCCTGGTTACTGTTTTACTCTAAACTTTTCCATGCTCCACATGAATTTCTCATGGACTAGATTCCTCGCAATTACCCTCATTTTCCTTTTTTCTGTCAAAGCTGTTCTACTTCCCTGCTTCCCCAGAACTACAAACACTGTGTCTCTTTCATGGTGGGTTTAGCACATTTTATCTATGTTGTATCACTTTTTGTCTTATTGTGCTTTGAAATTATAAACTTTAAGGGAAGTCTCATAAATTATTCACATGTAAAAATGCTGTATACCATGCTGGGCACACTGAGTAATAACTGAATTCACTTATTCATTAACATACTATTAACTTCAGCTTTAGCAGATCTTTAAAATCATGAAGTGCTCTTGCGCAAGGCATTTTCTATTATAATTTTTGAAACTGGTGAGCCCTAAATGAATAATGTGAATAATGAGTTAATGTGAATCTGTAAACCTTAAAAAAACAATTTGCTTAGTAAGCTTCTTTGGATAAGAAAGAACCTATTAAGCAGGAAAAAAAATATTAAAAAAAAAACCCACCTGTGTTCACAGCCTTCTTGCAGCCTCCCGACAAAGTCAAACCTAACTCATGTTTACAGCAGAATATGAAGTCTTTTCACACTATAATTCACCAAAATTACAAATGTGGCATTTCAGACACTTATAGTCATTCCAGATTCAAGCTCTGAATAGAAAGATCCAGATGAGGACATTACTATTCTATCTGGCATCATTCATTCATGAATATGGTTTTATATTAAGGTTTCAGTGATTTCTGGTGTAAAATATAAATCAATCACTGTCTAATACGATAGGAATAATGACACTGCAATAGGAAACCAGAATGTGTCTGGAACTCAGCTTGAGCTTCGCCAAGTAAGCACAAAATTTTATTATCAATTGCTATAATACAAACAGCCCTTCCCCCTCTTTATATTTCTCATTTGGAGTGTCTGCATGAGGTGTTCACTACCATTGAGAACATCATTTCTCAATGTTTTTCTGCCATTTTATTTCTTAAAATATCTTTTTTTCTTCAAGTGTTAGAAATAAAAATGATGGCTTTTCAAGGACTTAAAATG
Organism: Hyaena hyaena; assembly: GCF_003009895.1. Lineage (NCBI taxonomy): Eukaryota > Metazoa > Chordata > Mammalia > Carnivora > Hyaenidae > Hyaena > Hyaena hyaena. The sequence continues at coordinate 503,499 of NW_024081202.1, read as the reverse complement.
TGTGTGTGTGTGTGTGTGTGTGTGTGTGTGTGTGTGGTTTCGGTGTTCTCCCCACAGGCTCAGGAATACAGCTAAAAATAAAGAAACAGACGTCTAGGGGAGGCACTCCAGTCTAAAAAGAAGGCAGTAAGTCTCAGATAATCGGCACGTTGTTAGAAGGGGTGTGCCCACTGGCACAGGATCTTACGGGGAGAGGTTGGACATTCAGGATGTTTACGAGTAAAAGTAGAAGGTGGAAAAAGTAGAACACACAAGGCCCAGTATTCTGACAGCCTGGCTCAAGTGCAGCCCAAAATAATTACTACTGCTGAAGGAGCTATTTTGTTTCCCACGGTGTCCTTGTTCAAGTAGATAAATAATACTATTTCTAAAATTATTATAATAGAGCAACTCATCTAAATAATATGCCATATAAAGCTATTTATTTATACCGACGATATCCGTATGATGTTTTTCCTCTCTTCCATCCAGGGTCGCCAACATCCTGATGAACAAGAATCTGTCAGCAGAACGTGTGAGCAAGTGAGTCATGATTTAAAGCAACCCAGAAATCCGTGGAGAACTAGAAGCTGGGGCCCAAGGGCAAAAACTAAAAATAAATTAATTAGAGAAAGGGCGGGGTGGGGGGGGGTGTACTTCTTGCCAGCTGCGGCGGATGCCCGCAAACTTGTCCCACCGCATCTCCTCGCGGACAGTGAAACCAGGCCTGAGCTCGTCAGAAGGCGAGCGGGACTCGGCCAGAGCCGGTGCGCTCAGCAGCCGCGCTGGGCGGGCGTGGGGTGCACACTGGAAGGCGAAAGCGGGGAGAAGCTAGAGGAAGCATCCTCGAAGCCCGGGTGACAGGCCTGACAAAGGTCAAAGCCCAAGGGGTAAGACTGCTCCCGACTTCGCCGAGCCCCGCGTCTGCAGCAGCGTTCGCACCAGCGGGCTCCGGTGCGGAGAAGGCGGCCAGCCCGGAGGGGGAGGCCCGGAGGGGGAGGTCCGAAGGGAGGGTGAGGCCCGGAGGGGGAGCGCCTCCAGGCTCGCCCGGTTTGTGGCTGCCCTCTCCCCGTACATCACCCGCACCTCCTCCTCCCCCTCGAGCCAGCGCATCTCAGCCCCCCGCGCCGGGGTCTCGCAGCCCGCACCCCCTTACCCAGCCAGAAGTGCAGGCGGTAGGTGAAGCCCCGTCTCGCCTCGGCCGTGTGCAGCACCAGGTAGGCATCCCCGACGTAGAAGTCGCCGTAAGCGCCCTCGGGCACCGGCACGAGCTCCAGCTTCTCGACCCTCCAGACCTGCAGCCCCGCCCGCTGGCCGGCCCGGGCGAACTCCTCGTGGTACAGCGCCGAGGCCATGGCTCCTGCGCGCCGCGCTCGGGGGAAGGGGCGCGGGACCAGCTCTACGTGGAAGCCGGACTCACCCGGGATGGGTAGAAGGGACTCGGTTCGCACTCTTTATAGGGCTCGCCCCACAGGGAGGCGGGGCTCGGAAGCGGGAGGGGCTAAGTACCCTAGGCCCGGTTGCTCGGAAAGCGGGGGATCCCCTCTCAATTTGAGCGAAGCGCCTAGTACCCACCGCCTACGCCCTCCTCCCAGTTAGCGGGAGAATCAGAATCTCAGAAATCGTGAGATCCGGAGGGAACTTAAAGAAACTCCTGGAAATGCCTCCTGGTCTAAGGAAGGACCTTTTTCCCCCCTGGCAGCAGATGGAGGAGATTAACGACTGAAACTCTGGTGGGCGCCAACGTTCTCTTAAAAAGAAAACCGATTACCCAGATAGCAATCTTCATAATCACCAACGCCATCGTTTCACTTGCCAGTCTCTCCATCTCTGATTGCTGAAATTTCTGTCTTGATCTTTCCAGTTAGATAATGCCGTGAAAAACAAAAATGTCAGTTTCTTGGAAAAGACGAAACCCTGGACGGCTGGTGGTCTTACGCAGAAGACAGAGCTCGGTAAATCCGCTGGGATTCGGGCGCTGTGGTTAAGCTCTTTGCTTCTTTTGGCCAGGAAAGACAGCAGCCCTCCCCCTGGGGTGTTGTTATCAAGGGCGCAACTTGCCTTGTTGAGTTGCCTGTTACCGGGCTTCAAGAGAGTGATTTCTCAGTGTTTATTCTACACTTTTCGCTTTTGCAGCCCTGTAACACGCATGTGGAAGTTTCCTTTTTACCTTGCATTCTTTTAACAGAAGCTGGTATGGCAAAAGCTTTAGTTATTGAAAAAGCCAATCACTAAGGATCTAAAGATTTAGAAAACTGATTTTTATGCATGTGCATTTTTCTTTCACTGTTTCCCAAATTACAACAGTCCCCAGAAGGTCACTAATAATATACAATTCGATTTTCCTTAATGAATTCATGTTTTTAAATAGGCATTACATGACTATGAGAAAAAATTCAAAAGTACAAATGAGATGACACAATTAAATGATTTGTGTCCGTTAGATAGAAAATGTTCACTAATGAGCTACTATTTTGTGACAGTAGGCGTCTTTTGCTCGTGATTACCTCCTCCATCCTTCTAAATCCTTTGGTCTTCCCTTAGGGCTGACTTGCATAGACTAAAGCAACTGGTCTTTGATGACCTCTAGTTTAGAATTTGATTAGAAATCAGAGGGAAAGCGGTCAGAATATTTATTTACTTGGTCCTTTCTACCAAAAGTCACTGTACGTTTAAAGACAACAACTCTGTTGCTTTCTCTGTTTTGTGTGTGTGTGTGTGTGTGTGTGTGTGTGTGTGTGTGTTGGGTTTTTCTTTCTCTTTTTCTTTTTTTTTAGTTTGTAGCAACTGCCCCTTTGGGTTCATTTTCCTTCTTGTGTTTTCTGTCCTTCAACTTCTATATATTCTATATATAGGCTCTTTAAGAAAAAACTCTTAGGATTTCCTATTTTGTGAATGTCATGTGTTTATAGGTTGAAATACTGATTGATAAATGTTATTAACTATATTCTCTTTCTTTCTCCCTCCTAAGCAAAACAATAAAAGGTAGGTATAATGAGGCTCATTTTACAGAAGAGAAAACTGAGGCTTTGGAACTGTGCATGGCCAAGGAGGAATTCAAGCTCACTATGCCTCATTCAGAAACACATGCTGTTTACTAAAACTCATTCTTTCAGTCCACTTATCTGGCTAAGATTTGCTCCCATAAATATACTTTATATTGTTACTTCTTCCAACGTGTCCCCAGAGAAGCTTCTGATCTAGCATGTCCCATGCAGAACCAAGAAGTTTAGTTTTAACATTGTCACTGAGGCATTATATGTCTTAGTTTCCTTATCTGTAAAGTAGGAATCATGTGTTCTCTTCCGTCTTCTAGTGAAAAATTATGAGAACCAGTGATCTAGACACAAGATAACTTAAAAATCAGAGTGACCACTTAAGTTTAGTTTCAGTTTTAGCAATAATTCCTTTCCTGTTAGTGAAAGAATTTCTTTTAATGGAGAAATAAGAATAAAAGGAAATAATTTCCTTCTAGTGAAGAAGTAAGAAAGAATTTTGATATGGAAAAGTGGAATTTCCTCTTGGTTAGGCCAGGGCTAGGGTGAGGCAAATGAGGCACCTGCTGGGATGCAAAATTTAGAGGGGCCACAAAAAAAGGTCCATAATCATGATCAATTCTCTTTTAAGACAGTATTTTTAACAAGTCAAAATTGATGCAAAATATCATGATAAAAATTTTTAAATTTCAAATAAAAACAGAATTGTTAATAGTGCTATCTGGGTCACATCGTAGGCAAAGGAAAAATACTTCCTTTATTTAAAGTTTTGAGATTTGGTTTGTCATTGTTTTGCATTAATTTTGGTATTTTTACAAGTATCGCACCGAGGTATTTATTATTGATCTTGATTACTTTTCAACTGATTGAGCTTGGAAAGGTTACCTAACATTGCTGTGTCTCATTTTTCTCACCTGTATAATGGGAATACTAATTTTAAAAAAGATGTTATAGAATTGTCATGAATATTAAATGGATAAATAAATATAATCCTGGAATAGCACGTGGCATATAGGAAATGATAGTAAATTTAACTGAAATTGCTAAGTAGTTAATCCACTTCTCTAAATCCACTCCTCTAAGAACGTCTCCAAGTCTAAGATAAGGACTGTCCATTTTTCTATACAAAAAAGTTTCCTAAAACCAGACAACAAATTCTTTTCCATGCCTTTATATTCTCTCTCTCCTATTCTAGGCTCTGAAAAGTGGATTGTTTTCTCCTATTCATGGTATAGCCCTTCTCCCATATTTGTCTGTTGAAGTTTTGCCCATTCTTTAAGGTTTAATTGAAGATATCCAGATACATCATCATTGCCCTGGCTGCACTGAATTTCAGCATCTTTTGTGTTCCCAGTGCTCTTGATGGACAGTGACAATACCGGAAACTGCAATCTCACAAGATTGTAGGCTCGCTCAGAAAGCAGGCGTCTCATCATTTCCTTCTCTGGCTCTGTAGTAATACATGCTGAATAGGTGTAGTTCAATAGTTGATTTTGGATTAAATTACTTTTTATTTATTTATTTTTTATCAATTTACCAATACACTCTCAGTCCAAGTTGAAGCAGCCAAGGTAAATATGTCTTTTACTGAGAATCAGGAGGTTTGAGGTGTGAGGACTGTGGTTAAATACAGGAAAGGTGTTCTTCTAGAAGACTATTGCTCAAGAAGAAATGTTGTGCATTTAATCTTTGAAATAAATAACAGTGTTAAAGAATATAATTGATTCATTGTGCAGTTGATTGGAATGAGTCAATAAAACAAAAATAAAAACATACAAAAAATTTGTTTCCAAGCGATCTTCATTCCTCAAGTTATAGAAGCTTAGAGTTGAGAGGATCTTGTTTTGTTTCCGTTACTGAGTTGTGACCACAGAATCATTGAAATTAAATATATATCAATGACAGAGAGTATATTTTTTTCCAGAAGAGGGAAATGCTTCAAGATTGGTATTTATTTGCTTTCTTTTGTCTATAATAATGAAATAATGTATTTAAAATTACATTTGTTTAGAGGCACATGGGTGGCTCAGTTGGTTGAGCATCCGACTTCAGCTCTGATCATGAACTCAGGGTTCCTGGGTTTGAGCCCTACATTGGTCTCCATGCAGACAGCTCAGAGCCTGGAGCCTGCTTCAGATTTTGTGTCTCCCTCTCCCTCTCCCTCTGCCCCTCCTCTGTTCACACTGTGACTCTCTCTGTCACAAATAAATAAATATTTAAAAAATTTTGATAAACAGGGGTGCCTGGGTGGCTTAGTTGGTTACGCGTCCGACTTTCGCTTAGGTCATGATCTCGCGGTTCGTGGGTTCGAGCCCCGCGTCGGGCTCAGTGCTGACAGCCAGCTCAGAGCCTGGAGCCTGTTTCAGTCTGTGACTCCCTCTCTCTCTGACCCTCCCCTGCTCACGCTGTTTCTCTCTCTCTCTCTCCTAGAAATAAATAAAAAAAATATATATTTTAAAAATTTTGATAAACACATTTGTTTTACTGGTAGTCCTGCTACATGGTAATAACTTTTATTTGATTTCCTCAATGATTCGAGGGTGTATTCATGGAACCTGGATTCGGAAGACCTGAGTGTTGTGAGGATCAAAAGAGATAATGTGTTCCAAAGCTGTGAGAACCAATCAATAAACACAGTTAATAATTAGCAAAAGTCCTTTACCCCAGTACCTATCAAAGCTGTGTGATTACTGAAAGTGAAAATGCACTCTAGGGAAGTATATTTAAATTGTTCTTGACCATACTAGACAAACTAGAACTTCAAAAAAAATTCACCATTTTTTTTAGCTTCAGTCAGGATCTATGACTTTCCCTTTCATTGATTAATTTAAAATTACACATAATACTATAAAGACATGGTCAGGGGTCAATAATGTGGTGAAGGTTTCATTGGTCTTGAATGTCTGCCATTTTGATAAATAATTCATTTCTTGTAAACCTACTTGCCACAGTGGGTTGATTCATCACTTTTTTCTTAATATTTTCATTACATATAAAAATCAGTTATAATTTTTATTATATAGGAAATAGCAAACCCCTGCAAGATTACTGAGAGAAAACACCATCTTTATTTTAAGCATTTACATTTTAAAGAATGCTTATGACAAAAGGAAAGGTTAAGGATCCAAAGTCTCACAGAGATTTATGATTTAAAATGATAAATTTTGCTTGAAGCTTGTGTTTATGCAGAGATCTGAAAATAATTCTGGTTTTAAAATATTATAAAATTGAGGCTAAAGCCTGAGATTGTAGCAGCTTTTTCTATTTGCCTGATTTCTCTAAATGTATCTATTATCCTAGTTAACATTCCATTCAGTTTTGTTTGGTTATAGCCCTAACTTTAGCAGCCCGTTAGAAATAACTTAAGATTTTTCAAGAACTATGTCAACAACTGCTTACAATATTTGAATGTCAGAACTGTATGACCATAGAGAATGATGGAAATCAGACGTGGTCAGATCATCATTTTGAGTGTGGGTACTTAACAAAAATAGGGTTAATTAATTGACCTAAACCAAATGGCAATTATTTAAAAGAGCCTTCATAGATTGAAGGTATGCTTCTCACTGACCAAAAATCACCTCCTTTAATAAATTCTCTTCTTGACTCAACATCTTTTTATATAAGTCTAAATTGAGCAATTTGGTATTCCTTTTACTTTTAGCTTCCTCTTATCTTGATATTTTGAGGCTTCCCTAAAATCACAGGCTTCTCTGGAATATTCAAAATGACTGGAAGGATTTTTGAAATTTTTTTTTTAAACGTATTTTAGAGAACACTGTTCTGAATCTGGAATGAATCACCCCCATGTCTACTCAGTCCCTCTCCTGAAATGACAAAGATTATAAATAAGCCATTCAATGACTATTGCCTGGACACTTGGTTTTCATGCTTCCAATTGACGCCCACTGAGGAAAACTGGAAGGCAGTTTGTGTCACCAAAGAAAGTGTGGGGCACTGGCATTCTTTCAAAGGCAAGAACCCCTTTTAATTTCTTCCCACTATTTTATTTTAATATTTATTGTGAATATTTCTGATTACAATAGTTACAATCACTGAAGACAATTTTGAAAGTACCAACTATGAAAAGGATTCTAATTATTGCACAACCTATAGTTAAGTTCTGATAACATTTTAGACAAAGTTAAGATCATGATATGAAACTCTATCTTTTGATTAATAATTCATTCTGTCACCAATAGTACATAGGTCTTTTCACTGGGTGAGTGGGGCTATAAACAAGATAGATTTCCACAAACTCCCCATCCCCCCTCTCCGAGAAATCCTGACTTGTTGGGTGTGAACAAATTCCAAGTTGTTTTTAGAGCCTTTGAAAGTATGTCATAATTTTAACTTTTATTTTTATTTGAAAAATTATAAGGGAATCACACTCACAACCACATCTTTCTTGCTCTCCATTTTAACAAAAATGTTATTATTCAAGAAGTGAATACCTGTTCTTAGCCCATTGAAGTCCACTTCTTAGAGGCTGCAACATTTTGCCCATTTGATGCATATCCTTTCCAAATGTTTGAGGTGATACAGATGTATTCATGCATCTTCTGTCTTTCTCTGTGTATCCATCCATCCACCTCTATCCATAGTGGTGAAGAGCACAGACATTGGAGCCAACAGTCCTGGGTTCACTTTCCTGCTCTGCCACTTCTAGCTGTGCAGCCTGTGGGGGGTTACTTGGAAGCTCAGTTTTCTTGTCTCTGAAGTGGAGACATTTGGGGCACCAGTACTTAAGCATCTGCTTTCCACTCAGGTCATGATCTCGCAGTTCGTTGAGTCTGAGCCTGCACTGGGTTAGCATGAGCCCTGCTTCTGTCTCTCTCTGCCCCTTGTTCACTGTGCCCGCTCTCTCTTAAAAAAAAAAAAAAAAAAAAAAATTGGAGGCATTTGATATGATAGGATTGTTGTCGATTAAATAAGTTATTACAGATAAAGTGCTTGAAAGAATTCTTGCCAGAAACTAAGATTCTCAATAAATGCACATTATTATTCACACACACATACATACATACATACACACATTTCACCCTAAATGGAGTGCACATTCACTGCATTTAAAAGTGCCTGCTTTTAAAAACTTAATAGATTGTGGGGCGCCTGGTTGGCTTAGTCGGTTAAGCGTCCGAGTTTCGCTTAGGTCATGATCTCGCGGTTTGTGTTTTCGAGCCCCACGTCGGGCTCTGTGCTGACTGCCAGCTCAGAGCCTGGAGCCTGTTTCAGAGTTTGTCACTCCCTCTCTCTCTGACCCTCCCCTGCTCACGCTGTCTCTCTCTCTCTCTCCAAGAAATAAATAAAACATTAAAAAAATTAAAAAAAACTTAATAGATTGTGAATACCTTTCAGGTACTTACATATAGATTTACCTCATTAAAAATAATAATAACCTCTTTGTATTAACATACGATTTTTGTAATTAATTTTGGTAGTTTTAAAGTGCATCAATTCAAATACTGTGTCAATAAACAAACTCCTGTGCATATTGTTCTTTATATGTCTATGTCACTATTTCTGTATGAGAGATTTCTAAAAACAGAATTTCTCGGTCCAATGATTTCTACATTTTAAAAAATGTTAAGTTATTATTACATTATATTCTGTAAAATAGTATATGAGAATATCCATTTTCCCATACCTTAGCACTAAATGTTAATCTTTCATTGAAAACAAATTGCTTCCAATCTATTGCATGAAAATTTTATCTCATCTTTTGAAAATTTTTATTTCTGTGATATTTGTGAGGATGAATACCTTTCAAAGTATTTATAACCTATTTGTATATCTTATGAGAATTGCATATTTATATCATTTGCATATATATCTTCTGAATTACACATTTTTTAATAGTTTGTAGGTGAAGAACATTTTTCCTTTCACGTGCATTACAAATATATTATTTATTTTCAGCCTTTACTTTCTCCTTAGGGAGTCCTTTATAACCTGATGTTAAATACAGCATAATATGCTATACTGTAATAATCTGGGGGCTTTGAATTTCCTCTTTACATCTTTTTAGCTCATGTAAAATATACTTTGTGTTATCATATAATGAGATATATAAATTTTTCTTCAAAAGTGATAGCCACATTTCTCAATATGATTTGTTCTATAACCAATAATAGGTATTGATTCAAAATATATTCATCATACATAAAATTATTATACCTTAGCTTTGTACTTAGTCTACTTATTATTCATTTATCTGTAGCATGCTTCTTTTATCATGATAATTAGTTTTTCCTTTTAACTTCTGCAATGTCAGATCTTCACTAAATATTTTTTCAAAATTTTCTTATCATTTATTACATATTTGTATACAATTATACATTATTACATATTCAAAAATCTGTTGAACATTAAAATTTTTTTAATGTTTATTTATATTTTAGACAAAGACAGAATCCAAGTGGGAGAGGGGCAGAAAGTGAGGGAGACACAGAATCCAAAGCAGGCTCCAAGCTCTGAACTGTCAGCTCAGAGCCCCATGCGGGGCTCGAACTCATGAGCATAAAATCATGACTTGGGCTGAAGCTGGACACTCAAGAAACTGAGCCACCCAGGCACCCCAAACATATTAGTTGAACATTAAATTTTACATAAATTTAGTCTACTATTCTGGGCGCATGATATAATCTTGGCATTTGGTCATGTCTTGGTTCATGTAAGTCAATAGAACTTCAGGATTTTAAAAAATTCTTATTCCTTAACTTTTTATAATTGAATATATGATATATTTGTGTCTCCCCATGTGTGCTGTGTGTATATAACTATATATATATATTATATATCATTATATTCTTGTATATTGCTAGTCTGATATTAGGCTCATCTTCAAAATTAAAGGAGTAAAAACTACACAATTACCTCAATGGATGGTACAAAAAGATTTGATAATGTTTAGAAGTTACTAAATGTTATATTTTAGAAAAATATGGAGGTATTAGAAAAGTTTTCGTAAAAACATTGAAAAAAATGCACGAATAAAAACTGATACATTCTTATGTGGTTAAATTATAAATAAACATATATTACTTTTGAATATTTTGTGTGTGCCATATACTGTGTGTTTTCATACGTAATACCAGTTTAATCACACAACAGTCATATTAGGTGGACAATGCTATTATTATCTCGATTTTCAAGAAGGGAAAACTGAAGTACAGTTGGGATAAGAAAAGTCACAAAGTTATGTTTGTACTCAGTGCTGAGCTGTTATCATGAGCTCACCATCTGAACCATAGGGAACCCTCAGACATCTACAGCTTCAGTTATGAACACATCCAGGCCCCAACCAGATGAGGTAGCCTAATTTATGAGGAATAGTAAATTGATTTGACATGAAGTTAGATTTACCTCAGCCAGACTGTTGCTCTTAAAACATGGAATCAAAGACAGAGATTGAGAGATAATGGGACCCTAGGGAATGTGTAGTTCTTGATTCCAGCAATTACATAAATATTTTAAAAATCAACATTATATTCTAAATAAATAAATGTCAATACATTTGATATTGAAAGGAAAATGGATATATTTCTAGAAAATGCAAAATGCCAAAATTAACACAAGAAGAAATAGAATATATAAATTGAACAATATATTTTAAATAAACAACATTGCTCTAAACCAAACATCTTCCTTCTAGAAGTTTTACATGTGAGTTTTGCCATGTATGTTTCCTATTTTATAGTAGTTTGTCTAGAAAACGGGGAAAAAGCTGCTAAAATTATTTTAATGATGCTATGACAGCATACTAATCCCAATATAGGCAGTTTAAGAAAATAAAATTATTTCAGTTTCATTCATGAACATCAATATTAATATTATGAATAAAATTTTATCCAACAAAAATCTGTTTTGTTTAAAATAATAATAATAATCTCGATAGATTAAAAAGAAAATCTCCTCATATTCACCATTCTTAGAAAAGTAAGCAGAAGGGGACTTTCTTCTTCTAACGACAAAATAACAAATGATAGCATTAACATATCAAATGAAAAATGTTTAGAAGGATTTCATTTAAGGCTGGAAAAAAATTGGAAAACCAGATATTTCACTATTATTCAACAGGACACATAAAGTCCTAGACAATACAAGACTAGAAAAAGAAATAAAAGGTATTAAGAACTTCTAGAAAGAATTAAAACTAATTACTTGCAGTTGATAATCTGAAAATCAAGAATCTAAAAGAATCTACTGGAATGCTTGGGTGGTTCAGCTGTGTGTGCATCTGACTCTTGATTTTGGCTCAGATCATGATCCTACGGTCAAGGGATTGAGCCTCACGTCAGGCTCCACGCTGGACATGGAACATACTTGGGATTCTCTCTCTCTCCCTCTCTCTCTGCCCCCACCCCATTTCACGTGCACAGGCACCCACTCTCTCTCTCTCTCTCTAAACAAATAAATAAACATTTAAAAAAATAATCTACTGACTGACTAGTAAAAATAGTAAGAAAATTCAACAAGATTGTCAATGATTAAAAGAATGCAAATGATATAAAATGAAATACAAATTCAAAAGAATTAAAATATCATAATTATTTAAATAATTTTAACAAATATTTTAATAAATTTTATAAATATAAAATGGGATTTCTCTATGATTTCAGAATAGAAAGAGACTTTTTAAACAATACTAAATATAGCATGAAATATAAAGGGAAAAATTGATAGCTTTACTACATTGAACTAAAGATGAGCCCTCAAAATAGAACAAATAGAAAATTAAATCATCGACAGTAGGTGTAAAAATCTCAATTTCTATTAAAAACTAAGGGTGTTAAGAGTATGTACAAGGAAAAGGGACACAACAAAAATAATGTCAAACAACCTTAAAGAAAAAGGAATATAAAGCTATAGAGTAATTTGAGTGGCTTCTGAATATATGAAGCATGCGCATTGATTTGAGCTTTATGGTCATTGGAGGAACCACATAAACAGACAATATTTGAGTGCTTACTAGGATCAGGCACTATTCTAAGTGCTTTTAAAATATAAATGTCCTGATTCACACACCTAATCTCTACAACGACTATGACTCTACTGCTGCTGTTATACAATGTTAGAGTCATCAGATTGCCAAAAATTTGAGACATAGTATCAAAGGCTGGTGAAAATGTGGGGAAATGAGAAATCTCACATATTACTGAGAGACATAGCTCTCATACAATGTTGCCATTTATAAAACATTGTGGCAATATTTAGTGAAAACTGTAGGTGCATAATCTGTGCCCCCAAATCTCACTCTTGGGTCTACACTCCAGAGATGCTCTTTGCAGATGCACCAGAAGACATGTATAGTAATGTCTCCCAAAGCATATGGTGGTAGAAAGTAGCTGAAGGCAACCTAGGAATTCAAAAGTAGGCATCTGCAGATGTAAAATGTGGTATATGGATAAACATAAGAGGAATCTGTACAGTGTCAGAGCCAATCAGCTGCATGGAAAAAAATAGCTGTGTGACCACATTGTAAAACTATACAACTGAATGAAACAATAAGACTTAGGATGTGACACCTTTTATGCCATGAAAGGCATACCTATGTTAGAAATAAATGCCTTGGACATAAATATTTGCAAATGACCACGAACTATGTGGAATGTTGATTGGAAGAATGCAAGTTAACTGCCTGTGACAGGGTGCCTGGTGAGTGTGGGAAGGGGCTAGATAATGGAGAAATGAACGGGAAGGATCATGAAATAAAACACTCATTGACAATAAAAATTTGGCATGACACAAAGAGCACAATCAATTCAATTCTGTGCACTTGAGATCTGAAATCCTAAAGCAAATAAAATAAATAGATAAATTGAAATACCAACAAAAATTTAAAAATCTACCTGATATATGTTTTTTAATATTGGTATGTCAATATATAAAAGTTATATAGATGGAGCACCTGAGTGGCTCATTCAGTTGAGCGTCTGACTTCAGCTCAGGTCATGATCTCACAGTTCATGGGTTCAAGCCCCACATCAGGCTCTGTGCTGACAGCTAGCTCAGAGCCTGGAGCCTGCTTCAGATTCTGTATCTCCCTCTCTCTCTGACCCTCCCCTGTTCATGCTGTCTCTCTCTCAGAAATAAATAAAAACATCAAAAAAATTTTTTAAAAGTTATATAGAAACTTAGATCTATTATAATAAGAAATTATGTAGGGATTTAAAGAAATTAGGGGGACTTGTAGAATTATGGAGATGAATATAGTGGTTCTAATTCTCTTTTTCCCTGTATATTCTTTTGGCTGTGTGACAGAAAGTAAAACCTTTAAGTCAGGAAGTGTTTCACATGAATTGTAAAACCTGGGTTACTAATTTACTATTTTATTACCATCTGGCTTAAGAGTGTGTAGAAAAATACTTGTTTCTATGACCTGAAAACTTGCAGCCTTATGAACTATCACTACAAAAACATTCAATGATTGTTAAGGAAAATATGCTTTATGTTGCACATATTAGCTTTTCTTATGGTCTAGTTTCAAAACTTATAATGACCCCAAAAATGTATTTACTTATTGAATCAAGAGAACAGCAAAGAGGAAAAAGCTTAGTGACTACTTAAAGTAAGAGAAGGTAAAAAAAAAAAAAAAAAAGGAAAAGAAAGAAAGAAAGAAAGAAAATATTTCTTTCAGCTATATTCTGATGGTCTTTATTACTATCCTCTTGCATAAATGACCTTTATTATGTGACTGCAGTATTTAATCATTTAGCAATGGCAAAAATGTTATATATATATATATATATATATATATATATATATACCTTAAAGATAAAGGCATAAACAACTTATTCTCTTTCCAGATATAGTAAAATATTTATGAATAAAATGACACAATGTCTGGAATTTACTTTGAAATACTCCAGAAAAGAAGCTGGGGAGAAAGAGAAAAAATGAAATTGGTAAAGTGATACTACTTGTTGATATTGAGTGATGGGCATATAGGGGTTCACTATTCTCTTAGGTGAACTTTTGTGTAAGATTGCAATTCTCCGTTTTAAAGCAATTTTCTTTAAAAAAATTAAATTTGAGCTTTGTGTGGTTTTAACAATGATTTTGCTATAAATGCCTTCTAAAATATTTATGAGATGAATAAAGCTCCTAGGGCTGCATGGCTGGATACAGTTGGAAGTGTTATGATGCCGTCCGAAAGGCCACACACATTCACGATGAGGTCTGGCCTGACACTTGTCTCTCATTTCCCTAACAACTGGCACGTGTGGGCTGCTTTTCCTTATGCGTGGCGAGTTTTCTTCCTCTCTGAGTTTATGTTTACATATCTTGCTTTTCCTCTCATTGAGCAATTTCCAAATTAAACTGGGAAACAATGAACATTTATTACTATCAAGTAACCTTGTAAAGGAAGAGAAAAGTTTCTTGGGCTTGGGTTTGGATTGATTGATTGATTGACTGCAATTTCTAAAACACATTACAGAGAACAATTACTCAAAAGATTAGTGACTGAAATTGTTAATGTTATTGAGAAAGTTTAAATCAAGTCATTTTATTTATTTTTTAAAGTTTATGTATTTATTTTTGAGATAGAGACAGAGAGAGCAAGCCAGGAAGGGACAGACAGAAAGGGAGACAGAGAATCCCAAGCAGTATCACACTGTCAGTGCAGAGCCTGATATAGGGCTCAAACCCACGAACCATAGATCATGACCAGAGCAGAAACCAAGAGTCAGACACATAACAGACTGAGCCACCCAGGTGCCTCCCCAAGTCATTTGTTTTAAGGAGGATTTTCTATACTAAACTACTAGTTGAAAATCAGTAACATGTGTTTTGAAGGTTTATTAAAATTTAAACGTTTTAAATTATGATTACTAAAATCTGAAGGAGAATGTTGAAAGCCTGAGGAGTACAGCTCTGGAGGTCTGTGCCACACAGGCTTCCCAATAGGACTATGTAACTAGTTGGCTTCTTTACTTGTCATATCAAATAAACCAAGTTCATTCTTTAGAAAAGGGTCACATCAGGGCTTCTGGGTGGCTCCTTTGGTCAAGTGTCCAACTCCAGCTCAGGTCATGATCTCACAGTTATGAGTTCGAGCCCCACATCGGGCTCTGTGTTGACAGCTCAGAGCCTGGAGCCTGCTTCAGATTCTGTGTCTCCCTCTCTCTCTGCCCCTCCCCTGCTCACGCTCTGTCTGTCTCTCTCAAAAGTAAATAAGCATTAAAAAAGAAAAAAAAAATTTTTAAAAAGAATTTTAAAATTCTTTCAAAAGGTCACCAGGAGGTTAAGTTTTTCGTGTCATTTGGCTGACAGGATAGATTTTCAATTTACATAGCCTTCACCTTTCCCTCTTGGGATTATGAGATTTTAAAGTGAATATTTTCTGCAGAAAGTGCTCTGCCCATCTGTTAAGAGAAGTTTAAAAGTTTTTTGATGAAGTTGGAATTTTCAAGTTTAAAGTTCAAGTTTAAAGTTCTGGCTCCGTAAAAGGAAAATAATTTGACATTTGAATATTTTTACTTTGTATTTCAACCAGTGAAAGACTGACTCTTCAACTTAAAGAGAAGAGTAAAAAGCATTTTTATGCAAGTGTGTCAAACTTTATAGACAAAACAAATATGCCAAATACTTATAGCAGTTTAGGAGGTAGTTTAGAAAAGTGGGTTTTCCAGTGATAAAATTAGAGATGAAAAGATACTTGAAGGCCATTTCCTGCTCTGTGCATGGTTATAACTCTTAGAAGAAGCACTGAGTAGAGTGGTTTCAAATGTGGACTTTGCATTAAAAAAGAAAAAAACAACAACACTTGGGTTTGATTCCATATGCTCCATTTATAAACAGTGCGGCCTTTGGCGACTCAGTGACCTCCTCCACATCTTCATCTGGAAAATGGTAATAATGAATATATGCTGAACACATGTATATAAAATCCATAGGCACACTGTTATAAAGGTTAAATTAGATTTTGCATACAAGGTACATAACAAGTAACTAGAACATTTATACAACGTGCCTGGTAAACATTAATTATTACCGGCTCTGGGATAGCATTTACATTTAATTTAAAATACACAGCAATCGGTGTGTATGATGGGCAAAATAATTGCTTTGAAAAGGAGTTTTTAAAAAAACACATGTGTTGTGCCAAATGAGGCAAAATGCAGGATATATCTGCACAGTGAATGATTCTGAATTTCCCTGAAAGTTCCTGAAAGAGATAGTTTTCTCAGTAGAAAATACTTAGATATTCAAACGGCATCTGGTTTGAATTAGCCTTGGAGATCACTGCTCCTTTTTTTCTAAAATAAGTGCTTGATAATCTCTGCATAACCCTGACGATGACATCATTCAATATTTTGTTTTGTTTGGATAGGCGCTGGATTGCTCAAAACCTTCACAAAGAGAAATATAAGCAGCAGGTTATGCCTGAATCTTTATGTATTGTTAATGCAACTATCTGACTGTAAGAATGTGAACAGGCTCATCTCTAGCTCACTATTGTTGTGAAACTGTACTCAAATATAGAACATTTTCCTCACTGCTTTCAGTTCTTAATTATTAATATTCTCACCAACCTCAGAATTATATCAATATTATTGAGTCTCCAGTAAAAAGTTTCTCCTCACACAGGTGCCAATATTTTCTCCCAAAGCTATTCTTTAGCTAATAGGAACTTAATGTATTATATTCATTGACTTTATATTTTATTCCCTAGAAGTAGTAACTGGGACCTCCAAGATAGAGCCCAACTACCTATTGTTGGAGAAGAAAGGGAGCCCAGGTCTTTACCAAAATCACAAGAGCTCTCACAATCTCCTGGATGGCTCAGTGGAGAATCTAGTATCTCTGGGGTTCTGAGAGCTTGACAACACTAACCACACTGAGTGGTCTGCTGTCCTATTTCAGGCTGGACCTGCTTAGAGAATTTCGATGAAAAGTTTAAGAGATGCAGATTCTGGAGACAAACTGTTGATATCAGTTTTAGTTCTGTTACATTTTTGTACCCCCTTTAACACATATATATTTTCAAAGCTCTCATTGAGTTTCTTCAACTTTTCGGTCTGGCTCAAACTTTCTTCTGAAAATAAAAAAGTTTAATACTCCATGTATAAATGTTTACCAGACACAAAGATCCTCAGTTTTGTAGGCCAGGCTCAAGAAAGAAAATATGAAATTTGATTCCCTATATATATATATATATATATATATATAATTCCTAATATTCCTAATTATATATATAACATATATATAATTTTATATATATATATATATATATAGGCACACTTGACAGTAATCTTAAAAGGATAATCTCTGATACAAATTTGTTTTCAGAGGAATGATTTTAACTCGGTTTTAATCAGCATTATTGTTTGTGGAGCATTTATTGTTATTAGCATTTATTGTTTGTGGAGCTTTCTGTCTTAGAAAGCACCAGACAAGTAGAATTTTATAGGTAATTCATACCACATATTCAAGGAACAGTACTCATTTCTAGTTTATACAAGTTGAACCAAAAAAATAGAAAAAGCGAAAAAATGCCAAACTATTGTTACAAAGCCACATTTTATTTCTGTTGGCCACATTTTCTCAAGAAGAAGTTTGCCTTTAAAAATCATTAGTCCCTTTAAGAAGCAAGGCCCTTTTTCATAGTTCCATTTCTATTTCAATTTTCGATTTCCATTTCAGTTTAAAAGGTCTTCCAAATTGTATTCTGTGATAATGAGAATCAGAATTACTCCCTTATGCTTTCTTCCTATGAAATAAGAGCAGTGTACAAACCAAACCTATAAAGTAGAAATGAGAGAAAACAAAAGCACTGAATTTTATTCCACTACAGATAATTTAATATGAACAACTTCTTTCCCTTATTAAATGTTAATTTACTTTTATTTTCATATAATTAACACAGTGTTGAATTAATTTCAGGTATATAACATAACTGATTTTTTAAAGGGTAAAGAAATAGTATGTTTCTATTACTACAGAAACTTTGTTTTTTTGTGTAGGTCCTTCCTATTCATTCTGAAAAACAGGAAAAAATGTTTTGTTTGTGTAAAGAAAAAATGATGTATCCTTAATTTTAATTTGCTTAGCGAATGTTTAGCAATCTAATTAATATGGGTTGGGAGAATTGATTTTGAAGTCATCCCTGTGTATAGCATAGTGGTTAATAGTTCAGACTTAGCAGTCGGGAAGTCTGGGTTTTATTTCCAGTTTTCTTTAGCAAGTTATATAAACTCTCTTCTATCTTCCACATGTCTAAAATGGTGATAATAGGTTAAAGAATTTTTGTGAGAATTACATTAGGCAACTAATATAAAGATATTTAGAGTAGCTGGCTCACAGTAATCTTCTGTGCATCTTAATTATCTGTGCTATGATAGATTTTGTTAGAATAGGTCAATTGAAATTTAAAGTAAAGACTGTAGCTAAAAGCTTAAGCAACATGATATATATGATAAATGAAAATGCCTTTAAAATAACTTTTAAAGACACATTTAGTATCCTAAATAAAGTCATGCTATAGAAAAATTCTATTTGCTATCATTCAGTGTCCTGGGAGTCAATGAAAAAGACTACAATTACTGGTTGGAAATGTTAAGTACAGTGACCCCAAACTTGGAAATAAGCCTAAAGAAGTATAGCACAACCTTTCAACATCATTCTGGGGTACTGTTTAACAGATTTTTTAAGTAATCTAAAACTACACTAATAGGGTAACCACCTGCCACATGTAGTTTCTGAGTACTTGCAATATAGCTAGTCAGAGTTGAAATGTACTCTAGGTATAAAATGGACACCAAAGTTTGAAGACTTAGTGAAAAAAAATGTAAAATATCTCATTAATAATTTGTTGTATTATGTGTTAAATTGATAAATATTTTTTCATGTATTAGGTTACATGAAGTTTATTATTAAAAATATTTTTGGGGCATCTGGGTGGCTCAGTCAGTTAAGCATCAGCTCAGGTCATGATCTCATGGCTCATGAGTTTGAGCCCTTTGTCAGGCTCTGTGCTGACAGCTCAGAGCCTGGAGCCTGCTTGCAATTCTGTGTCTCCCTCTCTCTCTGCCCCTCCCCTGCTCACATGCTGTCTCACTCTCTCAGAAATAAACATTAAAAAATTTTTTTAGTATATTTTACTTTTTCTTTTTTTTCAGTGTGCCTACTAAACATTTTTTTAAATTATTTATGTGACTGATATTTTATTTCTATTGGATTGTGTTAATCTACAGAATATACCCTTGTGTAAGTCGTTATTTACTGTTAACTAAGGTTCAGACTCTGTGAAGATACATGTTAACTGGTAGATTTAGTTCCAGTAGGCGTGCAAATGATTTCCCTCTGGCAGAAAAGATTAGAACTAAGATTGGGACTAAGAAATGAATCCTAGGGCATTTTCACCTTTCTACTCACATGTCCTGAATACATTCACCTGCCCAATGTACTTAATTCAGTATCAGCTACATCTATTTTTTCTAAAGAATATATTTTCTTTTCATGGATTACCTACTATGATTTCAGAGAACTTAAATTATTCATAACATCCTTTGGGAAATGATGTAACTCGTTGCCTCATCTTTCCACTTAATGTTGCTTATGTAAACAGAGCTATTAAATCCATATCTGACTTCATTCCAATCAGTTTCCACAGTGAAACTGGAAAGGAGAGGATAATTCATTTGATAAAATTGTGAGTGGCATGAAGTTCTACCCTTTTCGTTTTTCATTTGAAGTGAAAATTATCAAATCTTGATCAGAAACAAAGAAATTTCCAATCATTTTTTTCTTTCCCACAAAACTTTTAAACAAAATCTTGGAAAATTATTTTCATATGTTAAAAGAAAGACTTCTCCACCCCTATCTCTAGAACTATAAATTCTCCAAGCCTAATGATCTTCAAGGACATGTTTTTCTTAGTTGGAAATCTTTTTTGTAATATGTTTGAGTGTGTCAAATAAACTTCAAAAATATATTGGAAAAATTTGAAAAATAAAGATTCAGATTTCCATTCAATATGCCATAAATATGCAAGGTAAATTTTTATTGTTTTAGCCCATGCTGCTTTGTAGAAATAAACACAAAGTTTATATGAATAACTCTTGAGTTTTTGTGAGTTTTTTTTAAAGAAATAATTACTGTTACAAGCCATCTGGCATCCCAAAATTTCTGAAACAAAATCTACTCCTGGAAACAACTTAAACTTTAGAAAACCATTGCTGTAGCACAAATTTATATTCAATTTTTTTGGGGGGTTAACATCCCACTAGAAACATACCCAATTTATGTGAACTATTGAAATTCTGATTGCTACAATTTTCCTTTTTTGTAGGTCAAAAAAATTTTACCTTTCACCAACTATATCCCCCTAAAAGATATAATATTCATCCTTTAAGAGAATATAAGCTATGTATACAAAATTCTTATTACTATGAAAGATGCAAATAAAATTCACCATGTCTGTCTTAGAAAAGCTTGGTTGTCTAATTTAGTTGGCATTATTCTTACCTGCCTCTCTCTAGTTTAACTTGAGAGTAGAGCATCTCTTTAACGTTGGGCATTAACTGAAAATCCAAGTTTTATTAACTTTTCACTCATAGGTGCAAGATCTAACCTTCACAAATCACAAGTCTGATAACAATATTCTCGTCTATTTTGCAACAAAGCAATTTCAACTTAGGCAATTTTAGTTTGAAAAACGTATAGATTTAGAACTTTCTTATGACTTTGGGAGAGTGCTTATTTCAGTAGAATTCAGCATGATATCAAAATCCATTGATGCTATCCTAAGGAAAGGCACAGAAGATGAACCATCCTCATTCAGGAGAGATTTCAGGAAGCCCTAGTGTGAGACCAGGATTTCCTAAATCAGCTTCTATAAATGCGTGAAGTTTACCATGTACATCCCTCCCAGGACCAGAAACTTGACTACAAATGCTATACATCATGTGTTTGGTTCTCTTGTCTTATTATAAAGCCATTCATCTGAAACCAAGCTCAGAACAGCATGATAGCAATAGTAATCTTTGAGCATGATCACAGCTTTGATTGGGAATGAGAACTATACCGTATTGGTCATATAAGTTTATTTTTGGTTATTTATCAGAAAGTACGCATATGCCACTGTGATCTGAAACTCATTGTGTTTTGGAGCATCATGGTGAATAAGTGCTGAGAACATTCAGTTCCTAATGAGGACTTTGGTTTCCTAGTTCACAAAATTAGAATCATGAGGACACTAATGATGCCTAAGTAACTATCATGTGCTCTGGAGATAACTGAATACTGTGCCTATGAAAGTGATTGTACATTGCTGAGTTTGATTTGTAAAAGATGGCTAAACCATGCAAAAGCCAAGGTCTCCTAAATACATCGTGTATCACACAGTTAAATCTCCCTTCCATCAGCAGCCGTAAGGTGAAAGATACTGAGGGGTGTTACAGTGAACCATTTTATTTCTAATTTTTGGTAATCTGTACCAATTTGCTTCACAATGAATCTCAACCACTGTCTTTTACTCTCTCATTAAGCAAAGCTTTTTAAGTGCCACATTCCAGGTACTCACCTACAAAATAAAATCAGGCAAGAGCCTGGCTCTGAAGTTGTTTATTACCTTGTTGGGGAAAAGAGCAGTACATCACCCATCAGCATGTAATAAAAGTATGCTAGAGGTATGCTCTGGGTAGTGTTTGCCTATGGATGGATGGAGACATTGAAATAAAACAGGTGGGCAGGAAGGGGTAGAAGAAAAATATTGACAGGAAGATTCCTAGGAAATGACTGAAGCCATGTGAGGAGTTTGAGAAGAGTGTGCCCAAGGCTTCTCACTTAGGCAAGAAAGGTGGGGGGTGGGGTGGGGGTGGGGGAATTCAGTGAGGCAAGGAATACAAGTGTTAACCAGGTAGAAATGGGATCTTCCCTGTTGTCCGGAAATGAGGCAAAATCCCCAAAAGTGAAAATACAAGGAAAGAAGCTACTAGAAGATCTATTCTCACAGGAATTTTTAAAAGGTCTATTTTTCCATATCTCATACTCTCACTCTCTACTCTATCCTCATTAAGTAAATAAGTGATTAAAAGTATAAAGGCATGTTTTTCTTTCTTTAAATAACCATCATTATCCTTGGGGGGGTAAACATCACGGTGTACATATTCTTGTTCCTGTGAGAAAGGAAAGATGGTGATCCTTGCAAAGCCATTCACAAGTTCTCAGAGTTACCATTTATGGAGAATTGAGATGGTGGTTGCTAACAAGAGGAGGAAACTGGCAGGTATGGATGGCTTCTTGCTGAGCTTCAGAAAAAGCAGAGACCACTGTGGTGTCCTTCAGAACAAGGCAGTAAGGGAGTTCTTGGTGGAGGGGTGGTTTCATCTATATCCCCAGGAGATTTCAGAAGGTATGCATTTCTTCATAGAGAAGGGTGCCTACTTCCTACCTAGAGATTAAAAGAAGGGTGGCTCACAGTGTCAGGGAAATGAGAAAGGTAAATATGGGGCCATCTACATGCTCACCATTTGGTGGATTGTACACAGTGTTCCATGAACACAGAAGACTCATGAGCAAACTAGGCTTCAGCAATCTTATGGGAAGCCCTACCAAGAAGGCTGGCTGGACAGGAGTTGGGTCTACCTGTAAGAAGCAGCGGGATGGAATGCTGAGAATGAGATGCTGAAGGTTAGTCCTCATCAAAGGAACATGCAGAATGATGGGACTTTGTCCCAGTGCAGGACAAAGATGTATGTCCAAAATGGGCTCCACCAGCAAGTAACTGTTTGGACACCTGCCATACAGGCAATATCAGTGTCTGATGACAGCAGTCTCTCCTACCTGAGGCTTTTTCCCTGTTCCTTCCTTTGCCCTTCCCATTTCTCCCTTGGGCAGCAACACTTTGCAGATAAAAGGCAGACCAAAAAGCAATGGAATGTGACTGGTAGAAGAGGTAGAAAGAGAAAAAAGGAGATGATGTTCCTTTGTCACTGTAGAGCCCTGAGGCACAGGGCAGGCTTTTGTTGAGAACAAACTAGTTTTGAGATTAAAGTTTTAATTTAGAACAGATGAGGCCTTATATTTATATGTGAGATTTAAGGTAATTACAAGAAAACTTCCTGTTGTTAACTTTTTATTAAAGTTTTACATATATACAGCATAATGTTTGCATATTAAATGTATATTTCTATGAAATATCACAAATGCAATGCATCTACATTACCACCACCTGGATCAGGAATTGTTACACTTCCAGGACCCAGAAACTCTTCATTGTACTCCTTCCCTTTGAGTCAAAGGAAATCAACTTCCTGATTTCTTACACATAGGCAAGTGTTTCTTTTCTATAGAATGGAATAAAATATATTTTATTATATTTTATATACATATGTTTTATATATATAGAATTTAATGCATCTGGTACTTTTTTTTTACTCATTAGTATGTTTGTAAAACTCACCTATGTAGTTGCAAATAGCAACACTTTGATCACTTTCTTTGCTGTATGGTAATCCATTGTGTAAATATACCATACTTTATCCCTTCGACTATTTATTGGCATTAGGTTTGTTTCTAGGTTGAAGATTATAACAAAATAACTTTGCTATGAATATTCCTGTACATGTAAAAGTGCATGTATATGTCTTAGATAAATACACTATAGAATGAAATGTCATGTCCTACGTTGTAAACACACATTCAACTTTAGGATACATTACCAAGTAGTTTTCCAAAGTACTAGTCTCAATTTAAACTGCCTCAAGCAGTATAGGGGAATTCTAGTTGCCTCATACCTTTACCAATGCTTCATTTTTTCTATCTTTTTCATTTTAGTTATTCTGGTAGGTGTACAATAGTATTCATTCCATTGTGTTTCTAACTGCGTTTCCCTCATGACATACGAAGATGAGCACATTTTCATAAGTTTGGTCACTTAGATATCCTCTTCTGTGAGTTGCTTGTCTATTTCAGATTAATTTTCATGAGTGCTAGAGCTGCCTTTCACTCCCTATTTGTGTCTTTTAATCAATGGAAGATTGGAGTTTTAATGCTTAAGTAGGGCATTTATATAAATTTTTTCTATATGGATAACTTACCCCCCCCCTTTTTTTGGTCCTGTTTAAGATATCACTTATTTTCCCAAACTTATTTTAGAAGCATTATTTTTTCCCTTTCACATTAGGATTTATAATCCACATGAATTGGTTTCTTTATGCATGGTATAAGGAGGAATCATATATACATTTTTAAATGTTTATTTATTTATTTTGAGAGTGAGAGAGCGAGAAGGGAAGGAACAGAGAGAATCCCAAGCAGGCTCCATACTATTACCACAGAGGCTGAAGTGGGACTCAGTTACACAAACTGTGAGATCATGATCTGAGCTGAAATTGAGTCAGACACTTAACCAACTGGGCTACCCAGGCACCGTAGGAATTATATATTCCTTTTATTCAAGTCTGAGTTTTTTCATGGCTTTATGTGAACTGGAATTACAGAAAAGACATTATTGGTACAAATAAAATGATTGAAAAGCTATGGGATCTGCCAAAGATGTTCTCAAGCTGAAGAGATAAAGATCCACAGAGCACATTTGAAAGTCATGTTTGAGAAAAATAAGGCCATTTATCTGAACCATAAGTATATCAAATAGTTTTTAAAGGAAAAAATAAATGGGACTATGATTTCAGATTTTTTTTTCATTTTAAGAAACTTGTGGAATATTGAGGTAGATTTGTTCTTAAAGTTAAGAGAAGATGCTTCTAGTGGCAGCTAGGAAGGCTGAACTCTGGTGGAGAATGAAGGCATTTAGTTTAAAATGCTGCCATTAGCAGGAGTCTATTATTTTCTGGAACTAATTTAAGTAACTTAGTGATGGACTGCCCTGTCATTTCCTTCGTAAGTGGAGACTGTATTTGACTGTAAGACAGCAGTTAGAATGAAGCCCCTAATTAGTAAGCTCAAGTACAAAATCATCTATAGAGAATCTCCTGCTATTGCTTTGGTGGTCTACACTCTCATACACAGCAGGATCTTTGCAATTTGAAACAACCACTTTGTAAACTTTGTAAGAATAAGTCTACATCCTATGTCATTGGTGGAGTGATCTCAAACCTACCACTTGCAAACATAAAATACAGTTTTGTCCATTTGAACACAGTTTTCTGGACACTGATCTCTTTATATATCCATCTGTAATCTGAGAATATAGAGAAGCTATAAGCTGAGTCAGCTATAAGGTGACCACCCTCTTGTTTGCATCCGAGGACAGCATATATTATTCCAGTTTTACAGTGAAGAACTGAGGGAGAGTGTGATTGAGTAATCTGCCCAAGATCACATAGCCAGGCTGGGATACAAATCCAGGCTTTCTGCCTTCTAAGACCATTACACCACTGCCTTAGGGTATCATGATTTAGGTTTCCCCAGAAGCAGGCAGTTAGCTAGGACTCTGGTCTTACCAGAGGTGGTCCCCAAATGAAATGGTAAAATGGTGCCAAGGTAAGCATGTGTGCAAGTGAGATAGGACGGAAGCCAACGAAGTCAAAGTGGCTATGAAAGTACTGGAGTTTAGCCCCCTGGGGGAAAGCTGGGCAGCAGTGTAAAACAATTGCCTCCATTACGATGTGAGGGCTGCTGCGGCTGGGAGATATTAACCCCCAGCACTTCTGACTTGCTGTGGGCAGCTCCTGTGGCAGCCAGAGATTGCCTTGGACAAAAAGATGCAGATGATGGTTATTGGCAGGTTGGCAGAAATGCTCTAGAATAATAGAGCCTGAAGGGATATGGATAATTCCTGGAGTTGTGACAGTCAGTGGTAGTTTCCCAGAATTCCACTGAACCTAGGAGAAATAAGAAATAAGGAACTGCGTTCTTCAGACTCCACTTAAAATGGTTTAAGCATCATGCAAATACTTCATTTATAGTTCTTGTGATAGAGCTTGTGGGATAAAGAACATATTATTGAAAGGATCATTTGAGCAGCAAATCCAAGAAGTTAACGTGAGTATCCAACAACAAAACTAGAAGTTTTTGCCTACCTGTTCTTGCATGTTTGGATAAACTTTTCTTCTACACGATCCATAAATACACTGTATACATCTCGTTGCCTTCTATGTCTCTTAAGGAAGATGGCACAAAGGAAGTTAGCAAAAACAAACATGTACTGACTTTAATTGTTGTTTATCTTTTTAAAATTGCTATTTAAGATCTTAACTTTAAAAGCTTGCTCTGTGTGCTGCATACACATCTTGCTGTTTTTGGACATACGGGGATACAAGGCAGGCTTACTTGTCCAGGGTGGAATTTGAGCCCCGGTAAACATTTGCTTTCTTAACATCTTTCTCTGAGTGTCTGACAAAGTCTTCTTGTCAGGCCTTTTACTTGAGTATAATTCACTCAATGGGCTGCTCCAAATAAGGTGGCAGAAAATTTGGGGAAAATTCTTCACAGTACTCAGGCCTCAATATACCATACCAACTATCTTTTTACCAAGAAAAGAAAATCCAAAATTCTAAAAAATTCACTATTTGTATTTTAAGAAAAAGAAGAGATCTTTCTGCTTTATTCTCAAACATAAGAATATCTTTCACTATATATGCTAACAATAAATTAAAAATTCCTACGTCAAGACAATCATTAATAACAGTGTTGGAGACATTTTCCAAGAGCTATAGAGAAAGAGTCAAGCTCACCGTGTAGGAAGCTGATTTAATGGGCCATGGGTCTTTTGGTAAAATTAGCTTTGGGTCCCAGGTGCATTCATGAGGCTTGTAGGTGATAAATCTTTCCGTATTGTTCTTCTGTTTATCATCTTCCAGCGACTGACACTCATGTACTAGAAATATGGAGACAAATAAGAAACTTAACAGTTACGTAGGTCTTTGTTCATATCTCTCAGAATATAGTTGGAGATCAGAGCCTAGGAAGGAAAAACTGTTGGGCAATTTATAATGCAAATCTAAATAAAGTACTGCTTATCCTGCCCAGCATTTCTATGGAAATTAATGTTCTTCAAACTCTAATTCAAATCCCACCTTTTATTTCCCTGGAAATCTCCTTGTAAACTTCTCAGTAATGCTTTGCGACTTGAATGGCATATTTTGCATTCTAACTTAAATTTTACTTACAAATTTCTTGATATCAGAGTCTAGGTCTTATAAAGTTTCCTTGGCATTTTTTCCTGTAGTGACTTACATATAGTAAGGAAAGTTGGCATGTCCCATTTTAATTACACACATAGACAAGACTTTTATCAATATAATTGATGCGAAAATGTGGACATTATTTATAAATAAATTATCTTAATTTCATAATTGTGAAACTACTTGATTCTAGGGGTGTTTGGGTTAAGCATCTGACTTCGGCTCAGATCATGATTTCATGGTTCGTGAGTTTTACCCCTATGTTGTCAGCTGTGCTGACAGCTCAGAGCCTGGAGCCTGCTTCAGATTCTGTGTGTGTCTCTCTCTCTGACCCTCCCCTGCTCATGCTCTGTCTCTTTCTCTCCTAAAAATAAATAAATATTTTTTAAAATTAAAAAAAATACTTGATTCTCATTTTTAAAAGAAGAAAATAGATTCAACCATTTCCCCGTTACTCAGAGACCACCACCATTAAGATCGGTTTGATTTTTTGCTAACTGATATATAACTATAGTATGTAAATACAGTGTACATGTGTTATCACCCTTGCTCAAATAATAAACACTGGATATATTAACTCTGGATGAGCACTATTCACATGGCACCACAGTAATAAGGTGTGTATTTGTGTGTATTTACCATGTACCAGACAACATCTGCTACACACACATTATACATGACCTGCATGTGTATGATAGATTTAATGCTCACAATAATTCTATGATATAAATTCAGTTATTGCCATTCCCCTTTATAGATGAGTAAGCCAAAAAATAGACAGGTTAGGTAACTTGGGGCAGTGAAGACAAGATTCAAAGCTATGCAGCTTGCTTCTTGGTCTATACCCTGAAGCCCTTACTCTATTGGTTTTCTAAACAGAACACTGTGACTTAAAAACTCAATCTTCAACAATATACTAACAGTTGTATATAACTAACAGTTATATATTTGTGTATATATATATAACAAAGTCAGTGGATTGTTTCCATTAATTAACTGAACATTTAAAAAATTACCATATTATTAAAGGTGATAGGTTAAAAACACCATTTTAGTTACATGGTTTTACAAGATTTACTATTAAGATATAATGCAGAAAGTTTATTTTTTGCCATATTAATAACGTCATGATAAAGGCTTACCTGTACTTAAGTGTCTGGACTTAAATTTTAATCCAAAAGGGTCCCTTTCATAAGTTGTCACAAAGTTTGGTAAATTACATTGATACTGGATATGTAAAGAGAAGATTAAACATACATATTATTTATTACTAACATAATAATTGGAGTGTGATTTTATAAGTATTAATTATTCACTGGTAAAATGCAATTTTGATAATTTGCATATGAACATTTTAAAGAATAATCAAATTCAAGACACTGTATAACCAATTAATCTTTTAGTGGAACATAGTACTTCAAATATCCTTCTGTGAATAAATGAGAAATGACATTTTAAACAGCATAAAATTAAAGGAATCTAATCAAAATTTGCATTTAACCTTAAATGCAAATAGAGTTACATGTTATATTTCTGGAGCTGAGTTTATTTAAATGATGTAACATTTAACAAAGCTAAAATAATTCACTGTGACTGGAATAGAGTAATTACTTGTTATTTTCAACAAACTACACCACAAAGTACTCTTTTAAAGATGGTTTAAAATGAATTAATATGAACTGAAATAGCATCTGTATACTTCCAGAAGCTAAAATTAAATAAAACACCACAAATGTCTCTGTTTGAAAGCTGAATCAATGCAGCACAAAAGGGTGAACTCAAGCAGAATTTAGACAGAGTCTTCTTAGTGAGTGATTCTAGGTTCTGCTCTAGGCAAATAGGAAAATATTAAAAGTCCCAAAGGAAATCCTGATACAAGATTTTCACTCTTCAATCAAAAAAATGTGAATGAAGCACCATTAGGTAAAAAAAAAACCTCTACTGACATCTGGTGGTTGCACAATTTGTATTGCACTGTCTCCAATTCACTTTTTCATAAAAACAAATTAATTCAGCGAAAATTAAAATGTCTCCCATTCTTTAAACTTTATTTATTCAAGTTTTTTTTTTTAATATTTTTATTTATTTCTAGGAGAGAGAGAGAGACAGCGTGAGCAGGGGAGGGTCAGAGAGAGAGAGGGAATCACAGACTGAAACAGGCTCCAGGCTCTGAGCTGGCAGTCAGCACAGAGCCCGATGCGGGGCTCTCAAACCCACGAACCGCGAGATCATGACCTAAGCGAAAGTCGGACGCTTAACCGACTAAGCCACCCAGGCGCCCCTATTTATTCAAGTTTTATAATTGTAACTGTAACTAGTGAAATTTTTGAGTAAACCAATGACATTTGTGTTTTAACTGACTTCCCATCATTTCCAAAAGGTAATATACTTCATTTCCTGCAAATGTAAAGACATAGATGCCTTAAATGAGTAAAGAAGGTTATAGAACCAAGGCTTCTTGAATCTTCTAGCTTTTATCCTAAGAGCTCCTAACAGTTAACATTCATTAAATGCTTCGATATTCCAGACCCTGTTGTAAGCACTTTATGTATAACTGTCTCCTTCATTACTTAAAAGAGCCATATAATATGAAATATTGTTATCCCATGTTATAAATAAATACGAGGCTTAATAACTTGTCCAAAATTATTATAAAGTAAGAGAGTAAGGATAGAGAATCTGATCCCAGAGGCCTTGTTCCTAAATGTTTTTTATATTTTCCACTGGAATAAATTTATTCTTTTCTGTAGCTATTTTTTTTGTTTCTTTTATCAATCCTATTACTTCTCTCATTACTGAACAAGAGTCATATTTATGTGTTAAATTATAGACCTAAGTATAGAATATATTCGTATTCTAAAGGAATTACATTTTTAATCATTTGCATCTCCTTAAATATATGTTCTCCACCACTATATTATAAATCGAATTCTTGTCCACATATTATTTAAATGATTAAACCTGGAAAGCTTCGTGAAAGTAATGTAATGCCCCTTTGTCAATTTTCATTTATTCATCCATTCATTCCATGAGTTGATTTTGTTACTTCTAGATTGTAAACTAGCAATTGAGGTTGTTCTCCAATCACATCTAAGCCCCAACTGTTCTCAAAACTAAGAAAGGCCACCCCAGGTCATTCTTCACAGCAGATAAAACCACATCCCACATCAGAAATATTAACCATGGTCTTACCTCTCTCCTCTGTCATTTGCTGCTGAATCTGAATTATACTGTTTCATGGGAAATCAGGATGCAGACTTACACATACTATATGCACATACCTTTTTGCTCATGTAATAGTAGTCATAATTAAGAAATGAGTAAAAATAATATATATTTCTCCTAATCTGTTTTGTTTTTTCAAATTAAACACTCTTTTGTACCTGTCGAAAGTCATATGGTTTTGGATTGAGGTATACGCCATTTGGATATTTTCCACTCTTCACAAACATTAACTTGACTTCATTTGAATCCAGATGTGGGAATGTAGTTATAAACTCAGGAGATATGGCCTTCTTGGGATGATTCCTTATTTTGGGCAGGTGAAGCATTGTTTCTGGGAAATTACCTTTTTTCCCCCTCCCTTGTTTTTCCTTAATAGTCCTTGATGTTTTTTCTGGAAATCTCAAAGATGTATACAGTTTGTAACTGAAATCAGGAGGCTTTATTTCCCATATGTTGACTTCCATTTCAGATTGTGGTGGGTGCAGGACCTTTTTTTTTCCATTTGGAGTTGAGGTATTGTGTGGGATACTGCAAACTTTTTGTGACATCTCTGCTTCTGTTGTCTTTCTGGAGTGAAGAGGGTTTTCACATGTAGGAATCTGCAACAGACATGCCAATTGGTGAGGTTTACCGTGATAGCAATGGGATATTGAATATTTTTTTCTCCAGGCCAATGAAATTTCTGAAAGATTTGTGAAACAGGAAACAAGCTCAGAAATGATGAGTGCATCAAAAAACAAATACTCCAGTGAAGAAATGGGCAAAAAACATGAATAGACACTTCTCCAAAGAAGACTTCCAGATGGTTAACAGACAAACTAAAAAATACTCAACATCACTCATCATAAGGAAAATACTAATCAAAAACATGAGTACCACCTCACACCTGTCAGAATGGCTAACATTAACAACTCAGGCAACAACAGATGTTGACTGGGATGCGGAGAAAGAGAATCTCTTTGGCACTTCTCTTGGAAATGCACACTGGTGCAGCCATTCCAGAAAACAGTATGGAAGTTCCTCAAAAAATTAAAAATAGAACTACCCTACAACCCAGCAATTGCACTACTAGGTATTTATCCAAGAGATATAAGTGTGCTTTTCAAAGGGGCACATGCAGCCCAATGTTTATAGCAGTGCTATGGACAATAGCCAAAGTATGGAAAGAGCCCAAGTGTCCATCAATGGATGAATGTTTAAATATGTGGTGTACACACACACACACACACACACACGCACACACACACACACCATGGAGTATTACTTGGCAATCAAAAAGAATGAAATCTTGCCATTTGCAACTATGTGGAAAGTATAACGCTAAGCCAAATTAGCCAACCAGAGAAAGACAAATATCATATGACTTCACTCACAGATACAAAACAAATGAACCTAAGGGAAGGGAAGGGAAGCAAAAATAATATAAAACAGAAAGGGGGCAAAACATAAGAGACTCTTAAATATGGAGAACAAACAGAGGGTTGCTGGAGGGGTTGTTGGAAGGGGGATGGTCTAAATGGGTAAGGGGCATTAAGGAATCTACCCCTGAAATCATTGTTGTGCTATATGCTAACTAACTTGGATGCAAATTTAAACATTAATTAATTAATTAGTTAATTAAAAAAGAAATTATGGGTGCATGTTTGTGGAGCAGGGGAGGGAAGGATCATGGCTGCTGCAAACATCTATTCAGCACCCTTGCCCCAGCACTCACTGCGCTAGGTAGGGCTAGGAAGTCAAAGATAATTCACTTAAAATAAATATCCTTAGGTAAATGAGGGGCTATTTGGAAGAAAGACATGAAAACAAAAAATAATAGGGGCACATGTACCCCAATGTTCATAGCAGCACTTTCAACAATAGCCAGATCATGGAAAGAGCCTAAGTGTCCATCAACTGACGAATGGATCAAGAAGATGTGGTTTGTCTATACAATGGAATACTACATGATAATGAGAAACAATGAAATCTGGCCATGTGGAGCAACGTGGATGGAACTGGAGGGTGTTATGCTGAGCGAAATAAGTCAGGCAGAGAAGGACAGATACCATATGTTTTCACTTGTAAGTGGATCAGGAGAAACTTAACAGAGGACCATGGGGGAGGAGAAGGGAAAAAATAGTTGAGGAGAAGGGAAAAAATAGTTGGGGAGAAGGAGGGAGGCAAACCATGAGAGACTCTTGAATACTGAGAAGAAACTGAGGGCTGATGGGAGTGGGGGAGAGGGGAAGGGGGCTGATGGACATGGAGGAGGGCACTTGTTGGGAAGAGCACTGGGTGTTATATGAAAACCAACTTGACAATAAACTATGAAAGGAAAAAAATAACAAAAAATAAACCTATTTTTTAAACCTATTTATATAATCAATATTACAAAAGTGCTGTGAGAAGCAAGGAGAATGATCAGCTAACTCTATCAGGAAAACAGAAGTGACGTCACAAGAAGTCATTTGGACTAATCTTGAAGGATAAGTAAAAATATTCCGGGTTGTAAACAAAGTAAACAACATTCCATCAAGGCACAGAAGGTATGTAAAAATTGTTACAAGCTATTTCTAGGATACCTATGGTCACCTAAACCACCACAGGTGCATTGTAGTAATTGTTATTGGAATTTGTGGATAGAAATGGTGGATTTCCTTTTGGATGACCAGGGCAATGAGAGTATTGGCGCACTTCTAGGATTTAATGTGTTTGTCAATATGTTACTGGAAAATGCCAATGAATTTGAACTCTTCTTGGAAAGAGGGATACTTACCAATTAAATTATGTTTGGCTAGGTGGAAATAATATAACAATACTGGTTCTTGAGAATAAGAATATGAGGTAGTATGAATTTCCTTCCCTTGTACAATTCAGTATTGTTTGAAAATAACATTAAATAGAGGATCTTTAGAATTCTAAATATTAGTATGCAGTAAGCTAAAGTCGTAAATGAAGAGAAACTAACATTGGAAATACATTGAAAATGTCAATTTCTACAAAACAATAATAAATATTTTGTAAAATAAAATGATTATGAGTTGTTTTTCAAATTGTAATATATATATTTTTTTCAAAATTATTAGCACATTGAGAGAAAAACAAAAAGCACAGTGTGACAGGAATTTAGCCTACGTATGTGAGGAGACAGTGGAAAATAGCATGGTACATAAAACTAGAACAATCATGTGGGGAGCCATTTGGGTAGCTCAGATGGTTAAGGGTCCGACTTTTGATTTCAGCTCAACTCACGATCTCACATTTTCATGGGTTCCAGCCTCATATTAGGCTCTGCACTAGCAGTGCAGGTCTCTTCCAAATTCTTTCTCTCCCCCCTCTCTGTGCTGTTTCCCTGCTCTCTCTTTCCCTCTCTCTCCCTCAAAATAAATATGTAAAAACATTGAAAAAATTTTAAACAAAAATAATTTGGGGTTATATTAGCAAAGGTCTTTCATGTCACACCAAGAAATTTAAATGCATCAATGATAATGGAAAATTACTTAACCACGGTGAGAAATATAAAAGGAGGAGCAGTACATGGAAAAAGATCATCATAGTAAATAGATTTAAATTTAAAATATATGCATTATATAACTGTATTTATAAACCTGTGGCTAAGTCGGCTTACCTGCAATACTGCTATATAACAAACTATCCTAAACTCAGTGATTTAAAATAAAAAAAATATCTTATTTTTGTCAGAGGATATGGGAAGAGAGAATTGAGATTGACTTCTACACGTACAAGATTTTTTTGGGGGGAAGATGGACATGTTCTGGAATTAGATAGTCATGATGGTTTTACAAAGTTGTGAATATACTAAAAACCACTAAATTGTACACTTCAGAATTGTAAGCAGTGAAATTATGTGAATTTTATCCCAATTAGGAAAAGACAAATTTACTATTAAACCAAGTTGAATAAATCTTAATATACACAAAAGAAACTTTTTCCCAAAAAATGAAAAGAAGAAGACCATAGATATAACATAAAGGAGTCTATTTAAATCTTGGGGGGGAAAACCCAAAAAAATGAAAACAAAAAAAGTCAAAGAGAATGGGAAATATGCACAAAAAAAGACACAATCAGCATAGTGAAAAGCAACCTACCTACATAATGGGAGAAAATATTTGCAAACCATTTATCTGGTAAGGGATTAAATCCAAAATATATAAAGAACTCCTAAACTTTTCAATAGCAACAAAAACAAATAATCTGATTAAAAATTGAGCTAAATACTTGAAGAAACATTTCTCCAAAGAAGTTATGCAAATGGTAAACAGGACCATGAAAAGATGCACAATATCACTAATCATCAGGGAAGTTCAAGTCAAACCACAGGATAACATTTCACACATGTTAGTATGTCTTAACAATTTTAAAATTGCATTAAGTGTTTGTGTTGTTATGGAGACATTGGAACACTTCTACACTATTGGTGAGAATGCAAAATGGTGTGGTCACTATAGAGAACAGTGTGAAGGCTCCTCAAAAAAATTAAAAATAGAAATAACAACGATCCAGTAATGACACTTCTGGCTGTCTGCCTAAAAAAATTAAAATCAAGATCTCAAAGATCTGTACCCTCATGTTTATTGGGGGATTACTCACAATAGTTAAGACATGGAAACAGTCTAAATGCCCACTGGTGGATGAATGAATATCTTTATCCATGTGGTTCATACACAAAATGGAATATTTTTCAGCTTTACAAAGATGGAAATTCTTCCATATGCACCATGTGGATGAACTTGGAGGACATTATGCTATGTGAAATATGCCAGTCACAGAAGGACAAATATTGTGTGATTGCATTTACATGAGAAACCTAAGAGTCAAACTCAGAAACAGAAAGTAGTGTGATGACTGCCAGCATGGGGGGGGAGGGGGGAGGGCGGGGGAGAAGGGGAAATGGAGAAATTTTGTTCAACAGGTATAAAATTTCAATTAAATAAGATAAGTAAGTTCTGGAGACCGAGTGCACTGCATTGTGCTTAGAGTAACAACACTGTATTGTTCATTTAAAAAATTGTTGGGGCACCTGGGTGGCCCAGTCACTTAAGCATCTGACTCTTGATTTTGGTTCAGGTCATGATCTCACAGTTCATGAGTTTGAGTCCTGCATTGGGCTCTGTGCTGACGGTGCAAAACCTGCTTGGGATTCTCTCTCTCCCTCTCTCTGCCCATCCCCTACTCACTTGCACTCTTCCTCTCTCTCAAAATAAATAAATACACTTAAAAAATAAAAATAAAAAATTCTTAAGATGGTGGATCTCATTTTAAGTGCTCTTACTACAATACAAAAAAATTAACTGAACAGAAACAAAAAAAAGAGAGAGAGAATGTTCATTATCTGACTAAAAAATGTTACAAGTTCCCCTAAACACTCAAAAATATGTTTTCTTCTGTTGCTAAATAATAAAGTGAAACTAAAGCAAATTTGATTAATAGGGAGCCTCTTACATTCTCTGTAAATTTATTGTGAAATATATTAAACTTAAATAATCAAAATACTGCATTAATTAACCAAATATGTGGAAACAAGGATGTAGGGATATTAGTCTCTGAACAATGCCTAAAATATAAAGGGTAGTAAAATTAAAGAATACTTTAATATCATGTTTTTGTGTTATATTGTAAACAATAGGAATGTCTGCATAGAATTTTAAAGGATTTGTAAATAAAATATGTTTAAAAAGAGGTGGAGGTAAGTTTGAAGGTTGACTGTCTTTTCAAAGATCTTTTGGAGAGAAGAGTACTCAGCCCCACATTTGATATTTTTATTTCTGTTATCATAACTCTCTATGCTTAGGAGATTGATATGCATGATTTCTCATAAGCTGGGGCTCTTTAACATAAAAAACATATAATTAATTCTCCTTATTCAGATTCTATTTTCATCAAATCACCCTTAGATTGTAGTTTGACTTCACATGTACAGTAATCTACTGGAATATAATGAGCCAGAAAGAGAATATGAGTTAGTTTGGTTTATTTTTCATGTAGTTCAATAAGCTTATATGTTTGATATTTATGTTTGACTCTTCTGAACTCACCAGAAGTTGATGAAAATCAAGTCCTTGCCAGTCAGTGGTTAATTTATTCTAGGTGCACGGCTTTATATATATATATATGGCTTTATATATATATATAACTCTTGCCCCCCTAATGACCCTACACATTTCTATAGCATATATATTTTATATATTATATATTTTATATATATATATGCTCAAATATATATGTATGTGGTTCATACACAAAATGGAATATTTTTCAGCTTTACAAAGATGGAAATTCTTCCATATGCACCATGTGGATGAACTTGGAGGACATTATGCTATGTGAAATATGCCAGTCACAGAAGGACAAATATTGTGTGATTGCATTTACATGAGAAACCTAAGAGTCAAACTCAGAAACAGAAAGTAGTGTGATGACTGCCAGCATGGGGGGGGAGGGGGGAGGGCGGGGGAGAAGGGGAAATGGAGAAATTTTGTTCAACAGGTATAAAATTTCAATTAAATAAGATAAGTAAGTTCTGGAGACCGAGTGCACTGCATTGTGCTTAGAGTATATATATATATACTGAGCACTTAGGAGCATCTGAGGAGCACTTAAGCCTCAGCCTTGGCCAAAATTGTGCATGTAGCTAATCTCCTGCAGGGCTCAGAATTCTGGCTGCATAAGAATTCTGATTCATAGTCAGGGTTTTGTCACCTGTTGCAATGAAAAGACCCTGAAGTTGAGGATGTCAGTGAGTGAGATATGGAAGTTATCTCACCAAGACATACAGCTGGAAAGAAATTGATTCCAGGACAGTCGTAAAATGGAAGAATAAAAATAGGTCAAAACCCTGGAAGTGTAACTGATAAAGAAAAAAAAACAGCAAATACTAGGGCAGTAAGAAAGCTAGACAGCCGTCAAACCAAGAGGCTGTGGTTGGGGAGTGCAGCGCTGATCCAGATCTCTTTGTGAGTAGGTAGCTGGGAGTAGACACACCCATCAGTCACCTTGTTGCTGCGGTTGTGAGCCTCTGTCTCTACATGTTTCGGGACTTCCTGACTACCAGAAATTGTTACTCTGTCATATTTTATTTTATTTTTTTAATAATTTTTAAAATGTTTATTTTTTTTTGAGACAGAGACAGAGCATGAGCAGGCGAAAGGCAGAGAGAAAGGGAGACGCAGAATCCGAAGCAGGCTCCAGGGTCTGAGCTGTCAGTACAGAGCCCGATGCGGGGCTAGAACCCACAAATCGCGATATCATGACCTGAGTCGGAGTTGGAAGCTTAACCGACTGAGCCACCCAAGCGCCCCTACTCTGTCATATTTTAAATGGATTAAATTCTCTCCAGTTTTATACGTCATTTTGTCTTGTATTTATGAATTTAGTATTAAATACTATTCATTTGATTAACTGTACATAACATTAGGCTTTTATAGTACACGATTCATGTATTAGCATGTATCATGTAGCCCCTAGGTATGCCAGAAGTAGGAAATCATCTGAGGACCTATCTGAGTGATTGAAACCTGTGATGGTGATATCACAGCATCACACTTACTTTAAATGGGAAAAAAATACAATATAGAGAAATATAAAGTTATGAGATGTGTGGCTAAGAAATTAAGAAAAAATAAACTGGCAATATTCTTATTCAGTCAGATGTGTAGTGGTAAATGTTAATATTATAGAAGGTATTTTTTGGCCAAGATGTCTCACTGAAAATAAAAGAATAGCTTAGCTGCATTTAGTAAGCACAGTTACTGTTCATCTAAGAAATTATTCTTATCTATGAAGGACCAGCTTAAATGTCATTTCCAATAAAAGTGTTCCCAGATCCCCCTATAGGATTCACCTCTCCTTCTGAAGAGCAATGGAGCTTGAAACTACATTTGTCCTTGTTACTTATATTAAAACTAATTACCTATAAAGTCTGTCTGCAGAGGCAATCTGGGTGGCTCAGCCAGTTGTGTCTGACTCCTGATCTCAGCTCAAGTCATGGTCTGATGGTTCCATTAATGGGGTGGAGCCCTGCTGTCAGTGCAAAGTCTGCTTAGGATTCTCTCTCTTCCTCTTTTTCTGTCCCTCTCCCACTCATGCTCTTTCTCTCTCTCTCTCAAAATAAATAAATAGATAAACCTAAGAAAACCCAAAAAACAAAATCTGACTCAAAATTAAACTATAAAATTGTTGAGACAAGAATTTCTAGTTTTATAAATCCTACATAAGATTCAGCATATGTTAAGTTGAGCCATGTGAAATTGCTCTTATTCAACCATTTTTCATTCTTACAAAAATACAAATTTTGTGTGGTCCAATAGTAAGAAGAATAATAAGTGTTCTGTGTTTGCCAAAATCTGAAAATTACAGGTCCCTTTTTGAGAACTGTATCTAAAACCTCCAACATCTAATCAAAACTTTTTTCTAAATAATGGAAAACTTAATAGTAGTGGCAATATAAAAAAATAAATTTTCATTTAAATTTATTCCTCAAGGGGCGCCTGGGTGGCTCAGTCGGTCAAGTGTCCGACTTCATCTCAGGTCATGATCTCACGGTTCGTGAGTTTGAGCCCCTCATTGGGCCCTGTGCTGACAGCCAGCTCAGAGCCTGGAGCCTGCTTCAGATTCTGTGTCTCCCTCTCTCTCTGACCCTTCCCTACTCATGCTCTCTCTACCTCTTCTCTCAAAAAGTAAATAAAAAAACATTTATTCCTCAAATATTTTCAACTGAGGAGTCACAAAATATTTTTACCTGTTTTCAATGACCTATTAATTAAAAAGAAATACATTTCTTTGGTTAGCAAATGTATGGAAATGTAATCTTCTTTTGCTTACATATCTGACTTTAATTTTGTAATATTAAGTATTTGAGGTAATAGATATATAAATAGAGTGATCTAGATATATACCTGATACATAAATGCTGCCAACATAGGAAAAAGCATTATAAGGGGCGCCTGGGTGGCTTAGTCGGTTAAGCGTCCGACTTTTGCTTAGGTCATGATCTCGCGGTTTGTGGGTTCGAGCCCCGCGTGGGCTCTGTGCTGACTGCCAGCTCGGAGCCTGGAGCCTGTTTCAGTC
Source organism: Hyaena hyaena (assembly GCF_003009895.1). Taxonomy (NCBI): domain Eukaryota; kingdom Metazoa; phylum Chordata; class Mammalia; order Carnivora; family Hyaenidae; genus Hyaena; species Hyaena hyaena. The sequence goes on along the minus strand of NW_024081202.1, from coordinate 464,135 downwards.
TGTGACTCCCTCTTTCTCTGACCCTCCCCTGCTCACGCTGTTTCTCTCTCTCTCCTAGAAATAAATAAAAACATTAAAAAAAGAAAAGAAAAGAAAAAGCATTATAAGATAGTGTGCTATTATTTTTTTTTAAGTTTTATTGATTTCTGAGAGAGAGAGAGACAGCATGAGCAGGGAAGGGTCAGAGAGAGAGGGAGTCACAGAATCTGAAACAGGCTCCATGCTCTCTGAGCTGGCTGTCAGCACAGAGCCCGATGTGGGGCTCGAACCTACGAACCTCGAGATCATGACCCGAGCCAAAGTCGGACGCTTAACCGACTGAGCCATCCAGGCGCCCCAATAGTGTGCTATTATTAAGAGCACAGTGAACCACAAATTTGTGCATATTTATAAGATCATAAAGAAATTCAGCACTCTCTTCCAGCTTGGCTTTCTCTTTCTTAATATATTTTTCATAATTTCTCTTCTACAATACTATATATAAATAAATTGTTTCTTTCATAAATAAACTCATTTATCTAACATAAAATACATAGAATTCAAAGAGCTGGTCAAATTGACAAACTAGAGGAATTCAAATTAAAACAAAAGCAGGAAAATTTATTAGAAAATCAATAACTTCACTTACCATTTGAAACTGAGCGCTTTTTGTAAAAATTTCTAGGGCAGTATGTCTCAGCAAATCTTTTCTGCAAAGCCAAGCAAGACTAAACAAACACAAAGTTTATAAGGAAAACATTTAGCCTTTGCTTTACAAAAGAACTAGAAATATGTTTAAGTTTTAGCCATTTGGGTTGCTAAGAAACTGAATTAAGTTCTTAAAGGATTCCAGTCAGAGTAGGAAAAAAAGTGAAAGCAGGACCTCTAATTGTTGTCTAAAACGTAGCAACAAGGCAGTAACTCCCTTGTTCTTTTTTGAAAGGTTGGAAAATCAACATATTTGGAAGCCAAATACTTAGTAAATATTGAGAGAAGAGAGAGAGAGACAAATTAATTGCACTCCAGTACCGTTTACTAAGTAGTAAGTCTTTACAATTCACCCTTTGTTATTTGTTTAGTAATCTGCTTTATAAGTCAACGTGAGTTTGAGACTTGATATAAACATGATTTGAGAAGTTGTTTCAACTCTCTTATTAGCTTGGACTTAAGAAGGTTTGAGTAAATTTCTTCAGTGTTCATTTATAAGGCAAACGGAGATTATAAATTCTTCTTTCTAACCCATGACTTAATCTACTGGTTTCTGTGAAATAATCTATGGAGAGAGCTCTCTGTTTTTAATAATCAAATCCTGCCGGAGGCGGAGCCGGCTCCTGCAGGTCCAGGGGTCCCTGAAGGATGGACTGTGTCGGCAAGAGAGAGAGTGAGAGAGCCCCGGAGATTCTTTCTGATCACCCAGCAGGCATCTCTGTCCTGTCGGTTTTTGTATCTTTATTTAAAGGTTCAGCAACAAGATGAAGTCACAGAAAGGAATTTCTTACAATGGGAGGCCTTTTGTGATATCAATTGCAGATTTATTCCAACCAAGGAAATAACAGAATGTTCTTAGTGAAAAATAGGATAGCATATAGGTCAAATTGTATATAGATAAATTAGGAGTATTTTGTCTGGCTCTCAAGAGGATGAAATGTTTCTGAATTGGTTTGTTTGTGGAGACTAGCATGGGGACCCTGAATGGTTCAGTCTTTTGCCCCTGGGTTATGTTTTAGCTTCTTTTATCTATCCTCATCCCAGCTGCCAGTGTAAGAGAAGGTGTTTGTGGAAAGTAGGCCTTGAGGAAGGGACTGTTATGTTTCACCAATTAGCAAAGATATATGTGGTAACTATGTTTTGCTCTTAACCCCAAAATAGGCCCTTGGTCTCAGGTCCAGGCTCAATTGTAATTCTTGTGTTCTTAACCCCCTAAGTCTCGGATCTGCAAGGCCCACAGGAATAGCCTTTTGACAATCGCCCACAGAGTTTTCATCTAAAATCTCTTTTGTAAAGGCAGGAATATGCTTTTCCTTATGAGGTATCTGTATTCAGAATATGGGTCTGATATGGAATATTGTGAGGTTTGGTCAATACCAGTAGGCTTATATCCAACATGAGCCAATAGTAGCAGAAGGAGATACCAGTTTTCAGTTCTCATGGGAGAAGCTGCAAACATTGTCACTTCTTGTTGTGACTGCCATCCAGAGAGGCTGGTGGGGCTCCCGGCAAAATCCTATGCTCAATGGTAATATATGTCCTGGGAAAATTTGAAAAAAAGTTGTTAGAAAAAAATTTCAAACATGAATAGAAATAAACAAGTCAGCTTTAAAAAGTTTCAGTTTATAACCTGTTTCACATATAGCTCCAATGTATCTCCCCCCATTCTGTGTATTAATCTGATGTACTTCATCATTTAATAGTGATTATCTTGTAATGTTTACTCTAAAAGATAAAAAATTATTTTACTTTTAAAGCATAAGCCCAGAACCACTACGACATCCAAAAATATGAACAACAATTTATTGATATTGAGTATCTAAGCAAAATTCAAGTTTCCAATTATCTTAGAATTTTGGTTTTGCTTTTTTAAAATTTATTTGGTTGATTTGAACTAGATATATACTCTCATTTAGTTTGAAATTTCCTATGATTTGAGTGTTCACTTTTTCCTTCATATTTTTCTAATGGGGTGTTAAATTTCCTGACCAGAGATCCCGAATGGCTGGAGTCTTTTGACTCTATAAACCATTATTTCATTTTAAAGTGAAAGTTTGCCACTAGATGGCAATGTGTTACTTATAATTTTATCCCCATTTATAACCTGAACCACAGAGATAAATTTGCCAATATTGTTTTTCCCTGTGTTCATTTTCATTGTTTTTATTCATGTAAATGATAGTAGAATTGAACAAACTCAATTTTCTACAATTTTTGAAATAAAATTAACCTACATTTATGCTATCTAATTTTCTTTTTCTTGCATAGACATGCATGATTATTTCTCAAAAATATATGTTTAAGTGACTATTTGTATTTAGTTTACTAATATTAGTCGTTTGAGTTGCCAAAATATGTATAATTCCCCCAGAATTCAAGAAAATAATAATTGGCCAGACGATTTACAGCCTATAAGAATACATCACATACTCTACATAGAAAACCCGACAGACTCCACCAGAGCTGATCCATGAATTCAGTAAAGTTGCAAGATACAAAATTAATGTACAGAAATCAGTTGCATTTTTATATACACCAACAATGAAGCAACAGAAAGAGAAATCAAGAAACTGATCCCATTCACAATTGCATAAAAAACCATAAAATACCTAGGAATAAACCTAACCAGAGATATAACAGATCTGTATGATGAAAACTATAGAAACCTTATGAAGGAAATTGAAGACACAAAGAAAGGGAAAAACATTCCATGCTCATGAATTGGAAGAATAAATATAGTTAAAATGTCATTACTACCCAAAGCAATCTACACATTCAATGCAATCCCAGTCAAAACTGCATCAGCATTCTTCTCAAAACTAGAACATACTATCCTAAAATTTGTATGGAACCACAAAAGACCCCGAATAGTCAAAGTAATATTGAAGAAGAAAAACCAAAACGGGAGGCACCACCATCCCAGACTTTAGCCTCTACTACAAAGTTGTCATCATCAATACAGTATGGTATTGGCACAAAAACAGACACATAGACCAATGGAACAGAATTGAGAACTCAGATTTGGACCCAAAAATGTATAGCCCACTAATCTTTGACAAAGCAGGAAAGAGCTTCCAATGGAAAAAAAACAGCCTCTTTAACAGATGGTGCTGGGAGAACTGGACAGCAACATGCAGCAGAATGAAACTACATCATTTTCTCACACCATACACAAAAATAAACTCAAAATGGATAAAGGACCTGAATGTGAGACAGGAAACCATCAAAACCCTAGAGGAGAAAGCCGAAAACAACCTCCTTGACCTCCACCACAGCAATTTCTTACTTGACACATCCCCAAAGGCAAGGGAATCAAGAGCAACAATGAACTATTGAGACCTCATCAAGATTAAAAGCTTCTGCATGGCAAAGGGAACAATCCATAAAATTAATAAACAACGGACAGAATGGGACAAGATAGTTGCAAATGACATACCAGATAAATGGCTAGTCTCCAAAATCTATAAGGAACTCATCAAACTCCACACCCAAAAAACATACCATCCATTGAAGAAATGGGCAAAAGACATGAAGAGACACTTCTCCAAAAAGGACATCCAGATGGCCAACAGACACATGAAACAATGCTCAGCATCCCTCCTCATCAGGGAAATACAAATCAAAACCACACTGAGATACCACCTCATGCTGGTCAGAGTGGTTAAAATGAACAAATCAGGAGACTAGATGCTGGCGAGGATGTGGAGAAACGGGCACCCTCCTACACTGTTGGTGGGAATATAAACTGGTGCAGCCTCTCTGGAAAACAGGTTCCTCAAAAAATTAACAATAGAACTCCCCTATGACCCAGCAATAGCACAGCTAGGAATTTACCCAAGGGATACAGGATTGCTGATGTATAGGGGCACATGGACCCCAATGTTCATAGCAGCACTCTCAACCATAGCCAAAACATGGAAAGAGCCTAAATGTCCATCAACGGACGAATGGATTAATAAGATGTGGCTTATCTATACAGTGGGATACTACATGGCAATGAGAAAGAATGAAATCTGGCCATGTGTAGCAACATGGATGGAACTTGAGGGTGTTATGCTGAGTGAAATAAGTCAGGCAGAGAAGGACAGATTCCATATGTTTGCATGTATAGGAGGAACTTAACAGAGGATCATGGGGGAGAAGAAGGGGAAAAATAGTTGGGGAGAGGGAGGGAGGCAAACCATGAGAGACTCTTGAATGCTGAGAACAAACTGAGGGCTGATGGGGTGGGAGGGAGGGGAAGGGGGTGATGGGCATGGAGGAGGGCACTTGTGAGGATGAGCACTGAGTGTTATATGAAAACCAACTTGACAATAAACTATTAAAAAAAAAGAACACTATACCCACAATGTTAGAATGCATGTTCATTTAAAGTGCACATGTAACATTTACCAATATTGACCAGATATTGGGCAATAAAGAAAAAAAAGAATACATCACAAAACAAGGTACTAAATATCAAGAGATCAGTCCTGACAGTTACCCTCATGAAAACTAAAGAGGATAGATTGTGGAAGTTTGAGAACATCTCTGAAGATTTCTTAGAGCAACTAAGATCAATTCTGATCCTTGATGACACCAGAATTTTTAAGAAAAATGAGAGAAAGCAAAGGTAGTTTGGATGGACAAACAGCATACAAACTACTGGAATTCTATTTAATGCTTCCATGAGTGCCTTTCCAAAATATTGTGAGCAGGAAATATTATCTCATAGTTAAGTGTCTTGATTTATATGTGGGAACATCCAAAAATCTACTCTTTGGTAGATAATTTTGAGTTTATAATAAAATTTTATTGCACACGAATATCTGTGGGATGTCCAAGGATCTGTTGCTTAGCCTCCACAAATCTGGGGAGCTAACACGTTATGGCAAAGTAAAACCTCAAAACTCTATCACATTTCCAGGTACTAAGGAATATGTACACTTTTGAAAAGGTTACTAGAAAAACATGTTACACAAATGAATAAACTTAAAATCCACTAGAATAATCTTATCATATAGCTAGTAACTGCAGTTCAAAATATACCATAAATTAAGAAGGAAGTAAAATGGGTTTCAAATTATGCCCAGTATAAGAAAATAAGAATGAGGGAATTTCTTTACTTGGACAGAAAAAAATTATATTAACCTATGCCATAAGGTAGCTAAACAGTTTAGCTTTTATTTCATCTCCTTTCTTTATCAAAGGTAATAGCTTCCACACTGAAAATAACAAACATGATTAGGAAAGAATTTAAGCTTGATGGAGATGAGGATAAAATAACAGTTATTTACATGAATTCAGGTCCATAAAACTCTATGCATTACATTTAAGAAAAACGGGAGAACTGGCAGTAGGAAACAACGTGGCATCTTTTGAAACATTGAGGGACAAAGTTGTGTAAGAGTAGATACTGGAGAAGTGGTGCCTGGGTGGCTCAGTCGGTTGAGCTACTAACTTTGTCTCAGGTCCTTGATCTCATGGTTCGTGAGTTTGAGCCCTGCTTCAGGCTCTGTACAGACAGCTCAGAGCCTACAACCTGCTTTGGATTCTGTGTCTCCCTCTCTCTCTGCCTCTCCCCCCACCTCTCAAAAATAAACAAACATTAAAAAAAAGAGTAGATACTGGAGATTAGACAGGCCTGAGTTTATCCTCTACTTAGTTGTGCAAGGCAGGCCTCTGCAAGTTTGCCACCTGACATGTCACACAGTGCAGATTAGAGAATAGATTTTATTAGGGCAAAAAAATATATAAGCAAAGACCAGGGAAAAAGAGGACTTGAATTTTCTGATCCCCTAGTATCCCCTAGAGAGATGATGAGGGCCAGGGCCTGCTTTTGGACACACGGTGAGTGAACATTCAGGGTGATAGGAGTTCCTCCTACTGCTCTTCTCTTCCACAGGGCAAGTCTGAGAGCAACTTCATCAATGGGGGTGGGGCCAGTGGAAACTGACTAACAAATTATCTGGGCACCAGTATTACTGAATTTGGATGCCAGCTGTTCATAGGATTGTCCAGGAAAGTCAGCTGCTCAGCATCTGATGACTGGAGGCCTGTGCGAAGCTACATTTCTATTTTTTGAGGGCAAATGCTAAGGATACAGTGGGAAGCTAAGATTGGAGCAACCCCTCCTGTGGAAGAAGGAAGAACCCCCCTATGCAAACTATCTCATTTTCCAGGTAGATCAAGGTGAGCTCTCAAGGACATTTTAAGACAGTCATGCTTGTTGCACCAGAGGAACTCAACAAATTTTAGGATAGATTTTCTTTTTTTTAAATTTTCTTTAATTTTTATTTATTTCTAGGAGAGAGAGAGATAGCGTGAACAGGGGAGGGTCAGAGAGAGAGGGAGACACAGAATCTGAAACAGGCTCCAGGCTCTGAGCTGGCAGTCAGCACAGAGCCCTACGCGGGGCTCGAACCCACGAACCGCGAGATCATGACCTAAGCGAAAGTCTGACGCTTAACCGACTAAGCCACCCAGGCGTCCCGGATAGATTTTCTAATATGATTGTGATTGCTGTAGGGAAGTAGTGCTTTCTGATCACTACCAGAAATAGAGATACATGCTTGGTAAGTTTATCTCCAACACAGGGCCATGTATGAATAAAGTAACTCTAATGATATGTGATGCCTTCACACCGTGCCTACACTGGCTGCACTACCCTACGCATGAGAATGCCTGGGTTGGTGTTATTGATGTTCAAAGCTTGTCTGTTGATTTGTGTTTTGGGTATTTTTTTCCCCTTTCTCCCAAAGGGCCTCTCAAATTTACTATAGTTATAGACTTTCTCCTTCAATCATCTATGTTCAAGTCACACTAATAAAAACATTATCCCTTGATAAAGTGGGAGTGATGTTTCAAAGAAGGACTTAGCTGGTTCCATATTTAATTCCCGGGCTAAGCACCGGTAATGCTCAACAGTGCCCCACAGCTGAAACCAGGACCCAGCAAGATGGCGAACACTGCCTTCTCACCTCTCCTTCTATCATACTCCCTCAGCACTTTGGTATCTTCCTTCACTCTCATCTTCAGGAGCTACTGACTTTTGAGGTTCCTCTCTCTGGTGGTTACTAATTCTTGTTCTACCCCCTCAGTGAGTGTACTGCTTTTTACTGAAGTCAAAATTACTTGCCTACTTTTATGCCAAATCAAAATGCTAATCTTGTTTGTCATTCTAAACTAAAGCATACTTTACCTCTTTTCTCAAAGTACCAATATAGAATTTTAGTTCTATTTGTCCAATTTTAAAACAGTAGAAAATTCTATTTAAGAAATAATCTTCCATAGAGTGGCAATTAAAATATTTTCTTGACTTATTAAATATCTGGGCCTATCAGGTCTTTGCTGTATGCTAGACACTGTCTAGGTGTTTTACGCTTGTTAACACACTCAATCTCACAGCAAGCTTTGGGAATAGTACTTGTATTATATGACAGACAAGGACACACTGAAGGAATGGGTTTAATGACTTGCTCAAGATTATACAACTAATAATCAGCTGACTGACAATGAAAACCTCTTCAGTTTGGCCTCAGAGGTCAGGTTCACAGCCTTTACGATACAATGATCTCAATCAGTGGTTCCCAAAATGTGGTTCCCAGCCACCAGCATGAGTACCTTTTGGAAACTTGTTAGAAATGCTGATTCCTGGGGCACCTGAGTGGCTCAGTTGGTTATGCCTCTGATTCTTGATTTTGGCTCAGGTCGTTATCTCAGTGTCACAAGATGGAGCCCTGCATTCAGCTCTATGCTGGGCATTGAGCCTGCTTAAGATTCTTTCTCTCCCTTTCCCTGTGCTCCTCCCCAGCTCGCACACGTGCGTGCTTTTTCTCTCTCTCAAAAGATGGAAAAAAAAGGTAATTCTCAGGCTTTACCCAACTCTAGTAAGTAAGAATCTCTGGAGGTGGGATGTAGCAATCTGTGTTTTAACAAGCCTCCTAGGTGATTCTGTTGTCTGTTTAAATTTGAGAAGCTCTGCTTTAGAGAATAGCAAGGGAATTACTAGTGTAGATTATAAAACTTCTTTCATATGTTAGCAAATCCTTGCTTTTTTAAAATGTGATTTTATAACTAAAATTATTATAGAAGCTTTAACACATGATAGTACATGTGGTACAACACTTGAGAATACTGGTAGAACTACAGAAATTTCTTGGAAAACTTTGCATTTGAAGAGCAAAACCAAAATTTATTAATAATCGAAAGATGATTTCAAGAAAAAGAATTATCATTTTATTTTACTTCCATGAAACTAGGAATTGAAAAAACTATAGTAGCCCATAATGGGGAAGTAATATTTTTAAAAAGGGACATAAGCACAGACTTAGGAACGTTTTAAGGTAATTAGTAAAAACAAATCACAATCACTAAGAGTCTGTGAAATGCAAACAAATTTGAAAGTTCAGAATCATCACATAGAAAACTGAGTCAGTAAAGTCCCATCCTTTCTAATTTCCATTAATTCCATGGAGTATCATTTTCATTGTCTTTATCACCTCTGTAAAAATAATTACCCTTAGGGAAATTAGAGAACAGTATTTGGCACACATTGAAAGAGGATTAATTGATAGAACTTATGTATTTTGAGCATAAAATGCTGTGTGCTCAGTGATACTATAAGGCATCTGTTGTTATAATTTTCCTGTTAGAAATTAAATATTTCCTTACATTCATCTTTTCCATGTAACATGGCCTCATAGCACAGTGTTACAAGAATTCCATTAATGACTGATTTCCCTCAACTTGAAGCATGAAATTGGCTGTTATTTTCCATGTGTCAGGGAGCCTCTGTACTGAGGAATCTGTGACACACAGCAGAACTCCAAACAAAAATTGCAAAGTTAGTGTAATATGTCTCTATGTCCCATTGTCCCTGGGCGTCATACTGAGACCATCCCATTCAAGTCAAACACACAAAGAACTAATTTTCCAGAGTGCACATCCTTTTTTCCTCTACATCTTTTAATCCTGAAATTACTTATGTGAAAGTTACTGGTAATTTTCCTATTTGTCCTTTCAGTAAAATCTAGGAAGCTGGTCTTAGAAAATGGAAGGAATTCTCATATAAGATTTTGCAATTCTTATTATTTCAAAAGTTTGGATAGATATGTGTGTGTGTATGGGAGGAAGGCTTTTTTAAATGTTTATTTAATTATTTTTGAGAGAGAGAGAGAGGACAAGTGGTAGACTGGCAGAGAGAGACAGAGGGAGATACAGAATCTGAAGCAGGTTCCAGGCTCCCAGCTGTTGGTGAAGAGCCTCACATGGGGTTCAAACCTGCGGAACCATGAGATTATGACCTCAGCCAAAGTCAGACATTTAACCAACTGAGCCACCCAGGCATCCCTGGGAGGAAGACTTTCATTTTCAAAAATTTTGCTCTTTAAGTAGTGCCAGAGAAGAAGTACAAGATTTGCTGAATTTACTTGGAAAAGCCTTCTTTCTGGTAACTTATTTCTCATGGTTAAAACTAAAATTCCTTATTGATTAATTAAATACACATTGTCTAGTGTTGAGATGAGTAAAAGAGAACTGTGTCTATGGAGGAAGAAGCCAGAAGAAATAGAACAAACACAGATGTTCTCAAACTCATTTTCTGGTTTGAAACAGCTGTGATATTCCCATGCAAACATGTGGACCTCTCAGTGTGCCTACATAATTGACTCTCAATGTTTATTTATTTACTGAGCAGTGTACATTTAGTCTTGTATTGTAAAAGACTTCATCTGCATATATTAAAAGTCTTCTTTGACATAATATTATCTAGAATACACAAGGAAGATAGATCAAATTCCTATTTGTGGATTTTAAGTTTCATGAAAAGTCTTCATGGGATCTATGGGTTTTCCTTGCCTTATCTGAGTCCTGAAAAATGAGGCATTACAGAAGCATACAGATTCATGATAATCATGGTGCCTGATACACTAAGATGCTTTCAGAGAAACTTTCCTGCTCCCAGCCCAACTGAAGCTACAGGGAGCCCTAGGCAGACCAGTGGCTTTACCTTCCAGATTGAATCTGATTGGTTCAGATTTGAACCCCTCATCCAAGTATAGCCAGTACCTAGGTTTACCAGGGATCCTGATGATGACCTGACAACAATGACAGATGTGTAATAAGATATACCTTAGAAAAATTTGAATTGACAAAAATAAATCAGATCACACACACCAGTATGTGTTGAAGTATAAGATAGAAAGAAGTCATGAAGTAGAGTCAAGGTCCAGAATGGTAGAGTCAGTTGTATTTATGATAATGTAGGAGATATGTATAAGCAGGAAAAAATATGTATTTTCTCAACCACATACAGTGAGAGAAGAAAAAGGAGATGTGCAGAGGAGAGATTGACTCATAATATTGGATGAGCATGAGAAGAGTTTCCAAAAATTATGGCTGTTGAGCTCTATCTATAGAGTTTCCTTTTACTCAGCTGACTTCAGGTTTTATTTTTGGATTTCCATGGCAGTGTTTCTTCTTTATCATTTCATGTGTATTCCATATGTCCCTTCTTACATTAGGTGACCACATGCGAATCAGTTCCTTTCAACCAAAAAAGTCTAAAGGAAAGGTTGGGCTGTAACTTGAATGTTTTGTAATGGAGTAGAATTTCTTTTAAATGCCCTAAAAAATTTCTCCCAAGAAAGACTTTACATTGATAAGAATATATTTTTAAGGCTCCAGTTAGTAGCATTAATATTCTGTCATGCGGTGGAACTGACAAACTCTGGTCTGTAAACAAGTTGCATCATAATTGCCTGCATTGTTTACAGTATAGATTTTTGGGTCTCATCCCCAGAGACTATATTCAGCAAGTCTAGGAGAAGCCTGGAAATCCACAATTTAAACATATTCACCAGGCAACTTTGATGCACAATTATGTTTAGAAAAAAATTAGGAATTCAGATTTAGAAGGCAAGATTCAGGTCTAGATAAGCAACCAATTCTTTTGTCTATTCACATTAAGATTTCCTCATATTTGGTACAACAGATAATAATATTCTCTACCTGGGTTATGATGATCAGTGAGATAACATACACAAAAAGTAAAGCAATTCTGGAATAAAAAGTTAATTACCTGATTAGTGGAATTCCTCTGAAAGGCATGGTGACTTTTCATACAGACTTGATGAAATCTTGGAATGCCTGCCATGTTGCAGCCCCATCCCAAGGAATTCCCAGCCAATGGCATCATTACAAGTTTCCCAGGCCAACAGGCTTGTTCTAAGGACTCCCATGCCCATAGACCTATGTCAAGGAATTCTGATGCCAAAATTTTTCAAGGCATTAGTATCAATTGGGTTACTCATGTATAAATAGTGATAATAACAGAAGATTCTCCTTGTTCGTTAACTATAGACTTTTTCCATTTCTTTTTTTTTTTTTAAATATAATTTATTGTCAAAATGGCTAACCTACTGTGTGTAAAGTGTGCTCTTGGTTTTTGGAGTAGATTCTTGTGGTTCATTGCTTACATACAACATACAAGATGCAGTGCTCATCACAACAAGCACCATACTCAATGCCCATCACCTATTTTCCCCTCTCCTCCGGCCATCAACCCCAGTTTGTTCTCTGCATTTAAGAGCCTCTTATTTTGTTTTTTGTTTTGTTTGAGTCTTCTCCTTTTTTTCCCTTCAATAATATAAACCTTATTTTCAACTCTACCGTTCTCTTTGTTAATGGAGATACAGGTTAATAATAGATGAATGGTTAAAAACAAATTACAGAGGAGCTTGGGTGGCTCAGTCGTTAAACATCCAACTTGGGATCAGGTCATGATCTCAAGGTTCGTGGTTTCAATACTGTGTTGGGCTCTGTGCTGACAGCTCAGAGCCTGGAGCCTGCTTCCAGTTCTGCGTCTTCCTCTTTCTCTGCCCCTCCCTCATTTGTACTCTGTCTCTCTGTCTCTCAAAAATAAGTAAATAAATATTTAAAAAATTAAAAACAAAAAATTACATCCATAAAATGAAATATTATGAAGTTGTTACAAATGAAAATTTCACACGTGTAATTTACATAAAAATATAGCATAAACTATATATACAGCATGATCTCCATAATGTAATAAATTACATCACACACATGTATACTTTAAGTGCATATATGTGTACATGTATTTCAAATGTTGGAAGAATGCATGCAAAAATTTTACTGTGATTCTATCAGTTTCACTTCTTACATTTCTTATTTTTCCAATTTTTTACATTAAGTATGTATTATATTACAAGTTAAAAAACAATTATTAAAATTATTTTTAAATGAAAAAATACATGAATATAATAGAGGATATAAGTGGCTCAATGGTATCAGACCTCAATATGAAAATACACTGGCTTTAAAGACATAAGAGCCATATGAGAGCCATATGAGTTCCATGTCATGACAGCCTATGTAATTCAGGCACTGCCACTAGTGAGACTTTGAGCTTGGTCTTAGAAAAAAGGGGCCATGGGGCTTCCCCACAATGGGGAAGACTCAACAGTTCATTCTATAACCTAAGGAGTAGGTCCCATTATACAATTGTCCAGAACTCAGGCTGTAAACATAGTGAATACCAGTTTTTCCCAATAGAGAGTTAGTTTTACCTGACCCATAGTGAGTGAGACTGGCATGGTAATTTCCTGGAGTCAAGTGATATTAAATTGTAAATTGGGGCACCTATGTTTCGACTACTTCAGACTATTAGTAAACCATATATGAGACAAATTTAAAAAAAAATGATTTGAGGAAATAATAGAATAATTCAGAGATTTTGAAATATTTTTCAGTTGACTTTTTAAGAACATAATGCAGAAAGCCCATACAATATTATGGATTATAGATTAGAACATTGTTTCTTATCATAAATTTTGGGATCTAAAGTTGCTATAAATAATAATGGAGAGAAAACCAAATGAAAGTACACTGGCTTTAAAGACATAAGAGCCACATGAGAGCCATATGAGTTCCAATTACACCAGTGAGTATAGATGACGGATATTAGATATGTGTAAGGGCCTCTTCAGACCTTACTTCTGAATGCAGAAATTCAGATAATTCCACTGCCTACTTTACAAAATGTTCTGAGAATGAAGCAAATGATTGTGTGTAAAAATATTGTATAACATTAAAAAAACACTCATGTGCACACACATCTAGTATTTTTTTTCATCCTTGTAATTTCTAAGTCACCTACTCACAATTTATTTACAATTAAAGTAACTACGGGTCTTTTTGTTTGTTTGTTTAGGAGCCAGTGAGGGTTCCACAGATTTAAAACATATATTGAGAGATGTAAGATATGACAGAAACTATTGCTCTTTCCTAAAGCAAGATTATTCAAGATCCTTAAAGAGCAGAATCCACTCAAATCTGCCATCATGTTTCAAAACTTTTATCTTAGATCTTCCAGTCATTTGCTGTTGCCATACCCTGGACAAAATTTCCAGCTGGAAGACACTGATATACCAGTTAAGGGGTTAAGATAAGACATCACTGAGTATTTTTCTACCTGGACTTCAATGTCAACAACCTCGCTCATATTCTCTCTGGGCAGGAGATTAACACTTCAAAGGATGGGAAAATATTTCTTCATCTTATAAGAAATGGAGACCCTAGATTGTGTGTGTGTGTGTGTGTGTGTGTGTGTGTGTGTATGCGTGCACATATGCTAGCTCTGTTTGCATCTTCCCATTTACCAACTTGAATTAGGAACTGAAATCAAAAGCAAAGTTAGGCTTTAATCTGCATATCTGGGTTCATCGCCTTGACATCATACACTTTCAACATATAATTTGCATTTTAACCATAGTTACACTAATGATACTCTGAAAAATAGTTATTTTTAACCAAATAGTCAAATTGGTTATACTGTTCCAAGTCTTAGACTGAATCGGTGTGATTTTGCTCATCTAAAACAGAAGATTCTCAATGACCTAGGGTAAACAGGTAACAGAACTAGTTTGGTTAACCAAATGAAGTCTTATTTTTTTCTGATTATTTTTTACACAACTGCCACTCCACTGCAAATATTAATTATTTAAGTGTATTACTATCATAATATTTATATATTTTATGTATATATGTATTTACATACATTTTAAGTATAGAATTCCTGGGAGGAAAAAATATCCTATCCATCTAACATCAAAATTAGGGCTTCACATGTCCTGGGGGTAGGAGAGGAGAAGGAAATTGCCAGAAAGAGAGCACACAAAATACATAAGTAAGCAAAAATGAAACATAAGTCTATTGAATCCATGGCAAACAAACACACAATATTTAACATTGCTTCTGCTCTTCATTGAATTTTTTTCAGGATTGTTTGTATTTCACTGATTCTTTTTAAGGCAGAGAAGTCTCCTGAATGGTTGTTGGAATTTAGAATTACTCAAGATGATTATAACTGAATGTCCAGAGGGAAATGCCGCCATTATGTCCTTTACCACAAAGAAACACTGACTTCCATAAGGAATACTGAATGTCATATTGGCCATAAAGGCAGCAAAATAAGAAATAAAGAAGCAAAAGAATGTTATCACTGTTTTTAATGCATTTATATGGGCTTCTGTGCTGGCATTTCTAACACCATGAGATCTGTTTTTCATCCGATGAGTGTGCCTGTAGAGAGAAATGAATAACATAAAAGTGCACATCACAAATATGGCTAGCGGAAATAGTAATGCCAAGTTGAAAAGAAGCATTTCATTAACTGGCTTTATCTTGAGTTCAGTTTTCTTCAGCGTGGCATTCTTGAGGAAATCATTATTGTCCATGTTTTTAGGATAATCTGCATCGATGCACAGAGCCGCAATGCTCATGGAGGCCAGCAGGCTTCCCAGAAGCAGCAAAGGCATTAACTTGGAGATCCTGAATTTCAGCCAAAGAAAATAAGATTGAGTGAAGCCTGATATCCTGAGGCAGTAAAATACAGAAAGACAGGTGGCAAACCAGAGACTGACAGAGCTAAAAAACATCCAAAAGAACAACATTGCTGCACCAAAAATTTTTGTCCTGTAAAAGAGTGGAAAGAACACAGAGAAAAAGCTTTGTACCATTAACACCATCAGCAGACCAAATCTCGACAACCCTATACATATGCAAAGGAGTTGCATTGGTGTTAGCTTTCTGCTTTTGATCAATTCTTTACAGTTGATGATTATAAGAAATCCATTTACTGTAATCCCTGTGATAAATTCTGCTGACATGATGATAACATGAGGAATCACTGACAAAGAGGAGGCCATGTTCCCTACCACAAATCTTAGCTTTTTCTTGTGGACGATGTTAAATACCTCCTCCAGATGATCTTGCAGATAGGAACACATAGCACTGAGATATCTGATCTTCTACCACCTCCTGGATCGTAAGTAGACTCTTGCACTAGATTTTACCCTAATGAAGAAAATCAGAGGGACTACTTTTTAAATCTGGTGCTCTTCAAAAGAACCTGTGGGAATGCAAATCCAAAGATTTGAATGACGGTTAGGTCTTCCAATTACATTGGAAATGCCATATTGGCATTAACCAGTTCTCACTCATTTTCAGTTTTGCTGAAAAATATTATTATAAATATGTTTTATTTACCTAATGACAAATAATACATCCTCATGACAGACAATTATTTTTATTATTGTCATAAGTATCCAACCTCAGATGTGACTCTTTCCTCAGTACACTTTTTTCTAATAATAATCCCAAGACACTTGAAGAAATTTCCTCCTCCCCATTCTCTACTTCCCCCACTCTACAAAGGCAATTTTTTCTCCAGACTTGAAAATTATTTCCTGAAATGAAGAATCCTTCAATTCCTCCCAATGATCTCTCATATTTTTAAAGATTTATTTGTAGAATTCTGACCTCAGCTATCACAAACTGCAGTAAGAAAAGTAGTGCCTAACCAGGAAAAAATTCTCATGTTTAATCATCTAATGCTCCTGTTGAAGAATATCATTTCAAAAGGTTACTGAATCTCTTATTTAAAAAAGATTTTCAGGAGCATCAGAGTGGCTCAGCTGGTTAAGCATCCAATTTCGCCTCAGGTCATGATCTTGCTGTTTGTGAGTTTGAGCCACACATCAGGCTCTGTGCTGACTACTCAGAGCTCAGAGCCTGGAGCCTGCTTGGATTCTGGGTCTCCCTCTCTCTCTATGCTCCTCCCCCACTTGCACTCTGTTTCTCTCTGTCTCTCAAAAATGAATAAACATTAAAAAAAATTTTTTTTTTAAAAGAGATGTCCACGTAACCTTACAGAACTTTAAGTGCATTACATGTACTAAATCCCAAGAAACAAAACAAAACAAAAAAAACCCAATTTGATTAAAAAATGGACAAAATATCCGGATAGACATTTTTCTAAAGAAGACATATAGATGAGCAAAACATTAATTATCATGGAAATGCAAACAAAAACCACAATGAGATATTTCATCTGTTAGAATGGCTACTATCTAAATGACAAGAAATGACAGGTACTGGCAAAGATGTGGAGCAAAGGGAATCCTTGTTCACTGATGGTGGAAATTTAAATTGGTACAACCACTATGGAAAATGGAAAACAGTATAGAGATTACTCAAAAAAGTAAAAGTAGAACTACCATATGATCCAGCAATTCCACTTTTGGGAATTTATATGAAGAAAACAAAAACACTAACTCAGAAAGATACATGTACCCTCATATTTATTGAAGCATTATTTACAAAAGATATGGAAACAATCTAAGTGTCCGTCAATGGATGAATGGATAAAGAAATTGTGATACATATCACACAGACACACACACACACACACAGGCACACATACACACACACACACACACACACATTGAACAATAAAAAAGAAAGAAATCTTGTCATTTGCAACAGCACCCATGGACCTTGAGGCCGTTATGCTAAGTGAAATAAGTCAGACAGGAAAAGACAAATACTGTATAAACTTTCTCATATAGAGAATCTAAAAACAAACAAACAATTCCACCCAAAACAAAATCAAGCTCATAGATACAAAGAACAAATTGGTTGCTGCAAAAGGCAAGAAGTAACAAGTGAGAGAAATGGGTGACTTTTTCATTTTTTAGTTAAATAAGTTGAATATTTTTTTAATTTTAGAAAGAGAGAGCAGGAGTGAGAGAGAAGGGCAGAGAGAGAGAATCTTAAGCAGGCTCCATGCTCAGCGTGGACCCCAACACAGAGCTTGATCTTATGACCCTGGGTTTATGACCTGAGCCAAAATCAAGAGTAGGGCACTCAGCTGACTGAGCCACCCAGACACCGCTGAATAAATTTAAAAAAAAAAAAAAAGAAGAAAAGATAGTAAGAGTATTAAAAATCCAAAAAGAAAATAAATGAATTTTCCACCCATTGTCCACAAACATTCATGTATTTTCTTTTTTAATGTCTCTTAGGGTCATTGCTAGAATGTACATCCACTAACCCATGAAGGTAAATGTCAGTGTTACCTCTGAAACATTCCCCTGAGGGCTTTATCACCTTCTCCACCCATTTTCTACACACCATAGCTATTCAAAATGCAGCAGGATTTATCCCATCCCTATCTTTTCTAAAATGCTTATTTTGTGATCTGTACATCAATTTTGCCTCTGGTTTCTGAACTGCCATCCTGCTTGTCTATAAACTTTTACTTTGCCCAGTGAAAGGTACTAGCTGGCCCCATGGCCCCCAGGAGTCTATTCCAAATTCTAGGTACAAGTGAAGAAGTTTCATTTCAAGTCTAAACTCTAGACTAGTCTCATGATTGGGATGAGGGAAAGAAAATGAACTTTGTACAGTTTACAGTTTTGCATCCTAAGTTAATCTCTGGGGCTGGATTGTATGTATTGAGTGAAGCATTTCAAATGATCTCATAACTGAGTATTCAAATGCTGTTGACTTCTACAGGATCTAGTTCTTAGTTAAACTAGAAATCAAATCAATTAGAGAGTTTTCCATTTCCATGAATTCTGTTTTAATTTTTTTATGTAATTGTGTTTCACTGAATGAGCTTGTTGAATTAAAGATGACTGAGAAAATGATGTGAACAATTTAGCATACACATAATCAGTCAATTGATATGTACTTGACAAATTATTAATTGTGCAATGTTAGACTAAAAACCTTAAAATGTATACTGACTATTGGGGAACTTTTTTATTATCATAAATGTTTACTCCTTTTTGCCAAATTGGTACAAGGTATTATGGAAAAGATGTATAAATATACCTGAAATATATCCTATTCTAGTGCAGCAATGGGGATCTTTTTGTATTTCAAATATCTTCACCATGATAATAAGCATTTGGAGAGACGGTAATCACATTATTTTCTTCATTTTCCATTATTTATTTTCTATGGTCCTCTCAATTTTCTATGATAAACTAGGATAATAAAATATGGAGCGATATATGGAAATGCTAATTAGCCAAAAATCCCACAAATTAATTGTAATCAAAATTAATTTCTTATAATAAAGATTAATTACAATTATAAGTCTATTTTTAAAAAGCATTTTATTTTTTAAAATGTTTATTTATTTATTTTGAGACAGAGAAAAAGAACATAAACAGGGGAGAGACAGAGAGAGAATCCCAAGCGGGCTCTGCACCATCAGCACAGATCTCATGAACTGTGATATCATGACCTGAGCCAAAATCAAGAGTCAGATGCTTACCTGACTGAGACACCCCTGGCACCCCAAAAACACTTCATTTTTAAAACTGCATTTATAACAGCTACTTCAGAATGCACTAATGCTATAGAAACATAAAACCTTAAGAAAATATGAAATCACACAAAACATTTAAAAACAGTTATTTTGAATCTCTTGTCTTATACAAATACATAACTCATGAACTGGAAACTGTTCCCGGTGAGTCTCCAAGTGATTTCACACATTTTGCTGAGTTAGTTTCAAACAACCTTGCATTTGTCACATTCGTACAGGTGCAGCTGGTGGCAGAGGCTGTGGATTATACAATTCTGCTATGTGATTTGAATTTACCCAGTACTTACTGCATTCTGAAATCCTGGAATCTAGCTCTCATTTGCTTCTCTAAATACGTTACTTAATTGAAGAGAAAGACTGAATTTTCCAAGAACTATTCCAAAGGTATAATTGACATTCAGCCACAATTTACCTGGTCAGTATTTGCATTTGTGATTTTCCTGTCATATGTGGACTGTTTTGCATTTGCCCTTATTGAATCCATTTTGGAAGAAAATTTTGGTGAAGAGCTCCTCCTCAGATCTTGGAAAGTTAATGGTGAGTGAGATAGTCTTGAAATTAATAATTCATAGGCTTTTTCAGAGGTCTGGGAAAAGCAGTGGACAAATGGAAATAGATGATTTTCAAATTAAATAATCTTGGAAAATTTAACTTAAAAATAAATTTCTTTTCAAAGGAAAATAACAACACCTGCCAAGAGATGTTGAATATTTATAACTTATTAAACAAATTTCAGTTTAGACATCTTCCACTCAATATATATTCTAAAGGCTCACATGAACCTTGAGAATTGGTGTACTTCCCATGGAGTTTTTTTTTTTTCTCTCTTTGCTTTGCTTTGAACAATGGTAGGAGTCACTGGATTCTAAAAAGGTGTTTATAAATGGCTTGAAAAATTAGAATGAACTTTAAATATTGACTCTATGACTAGGTATTTCCCATGAATAGAGATCAGCTTATTTGATTCTCATTTTTTAAAACGGTATAAATGTCTGATTTTTTTTTCAAGAAGCACATTGAATTGTTAGTACTTTCTAAGAAGATTAAAGTTTTCATTCTTTTAGTTGAAAATATTTTTGTTTACAATTTCCCCAGTACCCTTGCTTTGATGTTGAAATTTTACAGAGAATTGGCTCTAAAGATTGAATCATTTATTGGTCCAAATTCACGCATTGAATTGGCTTATTTCTGTAAACACACACACACACACACACACACACACACCACTTTCAAAATGGTTTTTGATCTTCTGTAAAGAACTGACACAAAATTTCACTTATCCTCTATTTTGTTGCCTTGCTGAGACCACATTCCAATTATTGAAGAAACAATGGTTTAAAGTTCATCCAGTATGTCTTCATGTATGTTCAATGTAGTTTTTCTTTCTTTTTAAATGTAGTTTTCTTTTATGTTGAGTTGATTTAAGTATTCTTATAGGTTCTATGAATTTTGAGTTTGGAGACAAATTTATTTATTATTAAATTTATTGTTAAATTTATTCTCTGAATTCCCTCCTCAAGTTTCTAGAATATTATCAGAGAGTGAAGGAGAATCCCAGTAGGGTGAGCATCAGACTCATAATCCAAGCTGCTGAAGTTATTTCTATATGTATTATATTACATTCATGGAGATTCTCTGAAAAAAAATAGAAGTCAAATTTAAACAATGGAAATTGACTATTTTCTAATTGCACTCAGATTTGACAATAACATATCAGTTACTATGCAATATTAGCAAATACTTATTCTTAAAATATATTCTAGATGTTGTTCCACATATTTAATATCATTTAATTATTACTGAAAAATTATGAAATTGCCTCATTTGATGAACACAGTGAAGTTCCAAGACTGAAGCTTCAGGATAGTGTAATAAAGATTTGAATACAGGTGTTCTGTCCCTGTCTCGAGTGCATGTGGTCAATCACACACTCCATATATGCCAATTGGAATGCTTTGCTTCACCAAATTTATTAAAGAATACATATAAAATCAGCTGGAGAATCACAGTTTAATAGCCATCATCCTTTCTTTACACATATACATTAATGGAAAAACATCGGATATAATCCATTTGTCTACGAGCACATCAGAAAAGTGATGAAGCTGTGGAGTTGGAATTATTATCATATCTCACGACATCTGGATACCATAGAACTAAGATGGAAAACAGCAAAACATAACCTAATAATAAGTATTCAATAAATATTGATACTGATATTTTTGTGGAAAATGAGACACAGCTCCATTCATTGGAAAGTTATAGAACTCCCAGGATTCATAAAGCCCTTATCAGTAGAAGAAAGAAATCAGACCCAACACAACCATGCCCATTTTACAGAAAAAGATATTTTGAAATCCTCTAGGTTAAGAGACTTCTTCAAGGTTTAAATGACTAAAAATAGGCAAACCTTATTAGGTCACTTCAATTTTCTGGGCTTATATTTCCTCTTAGTCAAAACACGTGTATAGAAAAAAAAATGAATGGCTACAACTTTGATTTTGTCAACATTTTCAGAATCATCTTCTGCCAAAACCTTGAAGCAGTGGAATGCTTTTGCATATGTCCTATCAAGGATAGATAAAGAATAGAATTTCATGATTCACTGATGACTATATTGGACCAATGTCCTGCTTGGGAGCCAGCTCTTCTCAGCACACCCCACCCAAGCTTATAGTCTAATGCTTATTGTCATTCTGCTTGGAAGGCCTTCCTCTGTGCAAATTATAACTTATATCTCAGATTATTAATGAATGAGTGGGTAGAGAAGAGCTTAGTTTCTCAATGTGACTCTATAATTAAGAAGTAATTAAGGACTTCATTATCTTCTTACCATATCACTAAAATTTAATTTTCATTTTCCACTGGACAGTTTAAGCCTATAGGAAATAAAGGATGTGTTGCTTTTGAAAATTGCATAAAAATGTAAAGTATAAACTAGTTGTTATAAATTGGCTGCATATGATAAATATATGTCTAAGATAATAGACCCCCCCTAAGGAGGGGGCACCTGGGTGGCTCAGTTGGTTAAGCGTCCAACTTCAGCTCAGGTCATGATCTCATGGTTTGTGAGTTCAAGCCCTGCATCAGACTCTGTGCAAACAGCTCAGTGCCTGGAGCTTGCTTCGGATTCTGTGTCTACCTCTTTCTCTGCCTCTCCCTGTTTGCTCTCTGTCTCTCTCTTTCTCAAAAATAAATGAATAAATATTTTAAATCTTTTAGTAAAAAAATATAATGGAACAAAGATAAATCTGGGGGAGAGACATCTGAATTGTTTTCATTGCAATTGAGTTTCTATAAAATAACAAAACAGAAGTAGACAGAAGAAGAAAAGTTGTCTAAGAGTCAGAGAGAAGTATTTAGAATGGGGTCCTAATAAGACTCAAACATGCATTCTATTATATCTCCATCCATTTCCATCCTGAAATGGACTATAACCCACTTTCAGATGTCTAACATTCCATAGTAACATGTATGAGGAAAAGTAGCTGACAGCACAAAAGATGGCCAGAGCATAAATAGTCTCCCCCAAAATGAGACTTTATAAAATAATTTATGAGAGAATAAATAAATGGAGAATAATTAAGTGATACATTTTCTACCCAAATACTGAGTGCTAAAAGTTCATTTAACTTATCAAAACTTTCTGATATTAGTAGAAGAAAGAATTATCTCTACTGTAGAGATGAGAAACTGTCATTTTACAATTTAGATAGTTTACCTAATTTTAATCAGAAAATCAATGACAAAAGTGGTAAATTGTGATCCCCATATACACAAGCTAACACTTTTTAGGTACACCAAACTACATTTTCTTCACAGTTAAGCCTTTTCATAATCTGAACTCTAAAAAGAATATAAATCCAAATCATGGCTTATAATATGTAATAACAACCCCCAAATCCTGAAAGGCTGATATTTTTTAGTGCATTTTGAAGGCCAAATTGTTTCAATAAATTTGAATAAACAAAAAGTGTTTAGATATTTTGGTGGTGACTGTCCTTTCTTTGGTGCTCTTAATTTTCAATATCCATTCAATATTCAAAGTGACCATATTCCAACAGAAGATCCTGCTGTATCTTTATATTTCCAGAAACACTCTGGACTCAAAATGAAAAGAGACAGCAATTTGTTGAAGAATAATAATACATTTGTTACTATTTTCCTGATCATTTCCAAAGATAAATGATTGAAAGGAACAATTTGTAGCAGTTATAACCCAATTAGCAATGAGTTAAAACTCCAACAGCACTATTTATCTCCTTTAGCTTTCTTTATTAAATACTTATCTATTTATTTTAAGAGAGAGACAGCATGAGTGAAAGAGGGGCAGATTGAGAGAGAGAGAGAGAGAGAGAGAGAGAGAGAGAGAGAATCCCAAGCAGGCTCCATGCTTTCAGTGCAGAATTCAACGCGAGGCTTGACCCCATGCACCGTGAGATCCAGAGCCAGACGTTTAACAGACTGAGCCACCCAGGTGCCCCTAGCTTTCATTTGATCATTTGGGCTGTTCATAATTGAGATCTGTCCTTTTTTCCCCCATGTCCTTTGTTTTTGATAGACTTTGAAAAGTTAATCAAATGATATTTTTTCTTGTCTGAGATCTCGCTGACGCTACCTTGAGACAACATTAGTAGAAACTAAAGAGATTCATGAAAGATCTCCTGATATGAAGTTGAAACATGTGGACTTTTCAGAAGGTCATATGAAGCATTTCATCCACAAATGGAGAAAAACTAGGGCAACCCTTCCTTGATTTACATAGGATTGTGATCAGGTGGGCCTCGGAGAGGAAAAAAAAACCACTATATTATGTTCACAGCAGTGTGTGCAAATTGAGGTGTTTGTTTTTTTTCTTCAAAAGGTATCCACATGCAAAATTGTCAACACTCTTAGGAGACATATTTCTTCGAACCTGAAATGTCAAGCTGGTATATTTAGGATCGTGACATCTAGAAAGTAGAAAATTTTTCTTGTCCAAGATTACATGCATTGTACGTTTTTGCATGTGTGTGTGTAGCAGTATGTGTACTTTGTACCTACCATTCTGCTGGTTCTACACTTGGAAAACAGTGAATTTTTTTATTTGGATGAGCGGTGGTATGCTTATTTTAAATGTCTGTGTTTGAATTCTCTTAACACTCTGCAATCCCTGGTGAAGGATATGGGGAAAATTCTTTAGACTTTCCTTTATGTATTTGTGGTATATATTCTGTCTCCCAGTGAAGAAGAACATATATCTATTCACTGTAAATCTTGAAAATTAACATATCCCCTAGTATCAAATCACTCAGTAGTTATCAACGATCTATCAAATAAATATGATTCAAATTATGAAATGACCCTGTTCTTTCGAGGAGGTTTACAAAAATAGGTTGAAAAGGTAACTCAGTATAATTTATGGATTTTATTACACAGATTCCTCCACAAAAGTGAAAGCCAGGTTTCTTTATCACTTTTTATTAATAATATGGTTATCAGTTTAAAGATTTCATTCCTGTGGTCACAACATAGCTTTGCAAAGGTCTAAATCCAATATAATATTTTAGGTTATGGTTGGTACCACCTTAGCTTAGGAAATAAGCATCTAAACTTGGTTCTATCCTTTATGTAAGTCAGCAAGTAACTTCATGAACTGCTATCAGCATGTTCTCCTGCTTCGTCGAGTCTAAACCAGTTCCCTTCTATCCTGTTCTGTCTTTTGAGTGATCACTGATATTAGTAAATTACTTATGAATGAATCTTCTCCGTATTTAGGCATCGGTTAAAAGAAATTTTTTGATTGGTTGGTTTTGTTTCATTTTTCTTTTTCCAGCAGACAGTATTCTAAATGAAAACCAAGATTTTTAGTCAAGGCTAGTCATAGTTCTAAAAATGTAAGCTCTTTGATAAATTTTTTTTTGTCAACTATAGATTAGTGATTAATCCGGGTCTAGAATCACAATTGCATAAACTTTCAATAATTTAACATTGTTTCTCTTTTGAAAAGGATGCAGTTTCTATAATCATTCTACATACGCTTAGAATAAAAGGAGTTCCATGTGGGTGGGAGGCAGGTAGGGGATGGGTAAAATAGGTTAAAGGGTTTAAGAGTACAGTAATGGTAATGAGCCCTGATTAATGTATAGAATGTTGAGTCACTCAATTATATAGTTTTTTGTATAACATTATATATTGATTATACTTAAAAACTAAAAAATAATAAAAATAATAAAATAAAATATAAAATAAAATAAAATAAAAACAAATATAATTTAAAGGGAGGGGTCCCATGTTCATATTAGCACATTAACTGACAAGTTAACTCACCGATATAGCAGCTTATTTCTGTTCCCATTATATTGTGAGCATAGATTGAAGAATAATGTTCCAAAGCACAATGCCCAATAGAAAAATAAAATTTTATAAAACAGTCATATAATGATTATTCTTAATTTATTATATTTATATTTATAATATTCCCAACTTTTGTTATGTAAGTTATATTAAATAGAATATCTTTGTATGCAAGTGTTTGATTTTGTCTGATTATTTCTTTGGATTGGTTACAGGAGTATATCAAAGTATGTGGCTGTTTTTAAGTTCATTGCCTATAGTGACATTGTTTTCACAGAAACCTTACCAGTTTACATCCCATCAAGAAACTATGATTGTTTTTGTTGACTGTCCATTTATCAGCATTTCGTGTTCCTTCTAAAGACGTTTTCTAATTTGATGGTGAAATGACTTTTAATTTTTATTTGCATTTTTAGTGTGTTGTTGAATTTTCTTAGACATACATGTTACCCACTTAAGCGTTCTCTTCTGTGATTCATTTCCTATGTATTGTCTGTTCATGTTTTTATTGTAATTGAAGGATATGAAAACTTCCTTTCATCTTTATGCTTTAAAAAGTTTAATTAGAAAGTCAAACTTATTTTATATATGTAGCTATAAGTCATTTATTTGACATAAGGTGAACTTGTTGCTTTATTTGTAAAAGCAGTTCTAATAAGAACTCTTAAATTTAGCTACTAAACTTTGCTTTTTAATCTGTTACAACACCATGTAAAGACACCATTAAAGATGGAGCTCAGAGTACATTGGAAATATGGTGAATACGAGAGAGACACGAGGCTGATAGGTTTTTTAAAAGCTGTAATATTTTATATCAAATTAGTTAATTCAGAAAATGAGTAACTGATGAATGAAACCATCTAAGGATACTATTACTAGCACAGAAGAACCTGGTAGACCCAGTAGATTATTCTGTTGTTTGTAAACAATAAGACTGTGTGTACTTTGTCTCAAATTCTGGCTATTCTAATTTAATTTTTTAATGATAATATCAACAAAATACATATTTTTACTTTCTTCAGAAAAAACATACATAAAAATTTATTAAAATATTTATATGTATATTAACTATATAAAATAGGTTATATGTATAAATATTTATACTCACATAAATATATATTACAAATATGTAATATATTATACATATATTACACCTCTTTCATATACATTATATATATTGCAACATCTATACCAAACTGCTTGGAAGGTAAATATAGCCCTAAGGGAGAAAAAATGACAAAGGTGTTTTACACATTTAGGAATAACAAACAAAGCAAAACAAAACAAAGAACAAAATAATAATAAATGGCACTACTCTCTTCAATTAGGGAAATAAAATGCAACACAGCAAGTTTTTGTTTCTAAAATGAATTTTTGAAAATAATATCTTAAAATATGAAATCTTGCCTGTATATATTGATGGGTTTTTAATTACCCATTTTAACAAGTTAAATATAAATGGACACCAGCAATTAATTGCTTAAAATAGGATAAAAAGCAAATTATAATGGCTTTTTAGTAACTGTGTAACAGAGTGATGGAACGTTAAGTTGAAAGAACAAAGGTGGACTATGTAGTTACGTAGGCTCTTCTTTTTTATTTTATTGTTTTATTTTATTTTATTTTATCTGATTTTATCTGATTTTATTTTATTTTATCTTATTTTATTTTATGATTTTATTTTATTTTTTGAGAGAACGGGAGAGTTTGCACGCACGAGGGATCCAGGGAGAGGGAGAGAGACAATCTTAAGCAGGCTCCACATCCAGCTCAGAGCCCAGCCTGGAGCCCAAGAGTAGGACCAACATAGGTCGCATCTCTCTCAAGATCGTGAGATCATGATCAGAGCCAAAATCAACAGTTGGAGCTTAACTGAGGGAGACACACAGATGCCCCAGGCTTTTTGGCAAATATCACAAAAAACAGCACAGAAACAAAAAGTAGTGTTTCTTTCTTATTTTTCAAGTAGCGTATTATATATTAAATACAACAAAATGGTTCTTGTTATACAATTATTTGGAATTGAAGAATAGATAGCCTGAGGTTTTAGTAATTTTCAGAAATACTGAGTGAGTGATTCTGTATACCTCATTTAAGTGATACATGACTAGTATGCTGGGAAGGAAGAGGGGAATCTATCTTGAATGAAATAAACAATAGCTATACATAAAATTAACTTATAAATATGAAAATTCAGTTGGATACAGACACTCAAACACTCCTGTGACTTTCTTAGATTCTAGTTTTCCACTTTCTTACATTCCAGTGATATCAGTGATATCAGCTAAGTATTGGGACTTTGTGAGTCACAGACCATTTTAAGAGACTGATGAACACTATGAATTACCTTCCTTTAAAAATACCACCCCTCCAAAAATTATGGATATAATTTCAGAGGTTTCACAGAAGTTAAACTTGATTCACTAATTATAGACATAGATTAAGATTCTTGTCTCAAGGAAACAAAGTATAAATATTAGGAGGCCATAATAGTTAACTTTCAAAATAACTGGTTTTAACATGTTGAGCATAGCGATAAAGAGATCTTTGATCATTTATTTGTGGGATCAATCTTTTCAAAAATTATAATAAATAAAGTTCAATGAAAATTTGAGCTGAAATCAGTGATAGGTCAATGCAAAACTCCTTGGGTCAGAAGTGTATTTGCTTATATTCAAGTTTAATTTTAAATTTAAATAAATTGATAAGACTCTGGTTAATTTACTGTTAGTTGAATGACATGTGGTTATGGCATTTTCTCTGATGTATTAAAAACGAAGTCTTTACTTTAAAAAGCATCAGGTGTGAATACCAAAACTGGTTTTTATGGAATACTTTCTCAAATCAATTTTTCTACAGGAAATCATCCAGACACAATCATGCCCACTATTTGATTATTAAAAAAAAAAAAACCTTTCAGCATCATATTAAGGTTGATTCAGAACATTTATCATTTTCAACAAGCAGTATAGCACAGCAGATTTATTGCTCCCCCAGATCAGGTGATATTCTGGGTTTTTTTCCTAGTTAATGGGCACATTATTGATCTATTGAGATGACTTGTCACTTAAGCAAAAATAAGAATGTTTATTTTGTCTCTTTGTTTATAAGATTCTCATTTTCAGTTTTCTTGTATATTTTATTTGTGAAACAATTTCTAATTACAATAACTTCTGGAATACAAACAGAAAGATAAATATACACATTTTCTTACCACTTAAAAACTTTTTTGGTCATAATCCATCATCAAAATACAGATATTTTTACATTACTTATTATGTTTTTCTTCTTTCATAATTAATATATGAAGATCATTTTTAACCTTTATCATTAAGTAACTGGGTTATAAGATCATTAAATCTACGAGGTAATATAAGAGATGGCTAATTTTTGGGTCTCAAAATAATACTTGAAATGATATATTTTATACATAAAATCATGTATTATGGTTTATAATCCCACTTATCTAATCTTCATTTTGTTGTAGAGATGGTTTGTATATACAGAATGGCACATATTTACATGAGGGAGGGATTGTAGTTCCTGTTGTGTCTTCTTACACATTAAATTATTGTACTATAGGTAAATATAGGTTTTGTTCTATGTAAATAAGTGAGATGAAAGATCTTTTTACTAATCCGTATTTACATGTATTATCTAGATTTTTACTGGTGACAGTGAATCTAGTTAATAGCCATAGTGCTTTATGGAAATGTACATTGGGTGGTTTAAAATATCATATAAATATAAGGAAACATTATTATAGGTGAATTATCTATGTATCATTATTGTTTGCCACCATAACATAAACATATAACCATAATTTAAATTCAGTATTAAATATATTAGTCCAATGCTCTGAAATACTGAGGTAACCTTTGGTATGAAAAGAGATCTACTTAGCTGAACAAATGTTTATGAAACTATGTGAATGCTTTATGCCACAGCTCTATGTCTATGAAGATTTATCAACTTTGGGTGAGTGAAAAATTTTAGGCAACTAGCTGTTGGTAAAACAAAACACAACTCCCCAGGCAGAGGTGGATGTACCAGGAAGCTGCTGCAGCAGAAGCTTCTCAGCTTCTTAATACATGGCTGGCCATTTACTTCCAGGGCCTTACATGGGGCCTGTAGCATTGAAATAAGTATATGCTTTTATAACATTTGAAAAACTAAGTATTTTATATGAAAGCAGTTAGATTGTTCTCTATTCACTTTGCCTTTTTTATGCTTCCTCAGGATAAATGGAGTTAGAATGATTGAAGAAAGTTTTGAGATCTCTCTGGAAGGAAGCTGAGTTGGGGATACACTGCAAATGAGTTTAATAGCACACAGTTAACGTGGTTCACAGTCTCTAACATGAATATTTATGTCATTGCTAGTTGTCTCTGTGTAGGAATAGCTGTCTGTCATCCATCATGCCAATTAGGCTAGTGTCATACTACAAGGATGTTAACACCTGAGTCAGAGGCATCTTACTTTATAAACATGTTCAACAGCATTAATAGAAGAGAAATGGAGAAAAAAATTGGTCTTGAAGTATACATACTCAAGGGCTAGTCTGTGGAAATTTGTCCCAACCTTATAGTTTATAAATGAAGGAAACAAAAACTCTAAAATTTTACATGAAAACACTAGTAATGAGCTGTGAATCTAAAAGAAATTTTTCTAAATCATTAATAGGAAAAAAATTTTATCAACTATGCTAGATGATTTAATTATCTTCCCATTCTCCTTATAGGAAATGTTATAACATCATTTCATGTTATAACAGAGTTTTATATGCAGCTAAAAAATGTGGGAAATAGAATTAGAGAAATGTGTGAGGCTGTTACTACTAAAAATATGCATTTTATTTGCATTTTGTGATGTTTATAGCATTTGCTAGCTTTTAACAATATGTAATATGTTCTGATTTTTCTCTTTCTAAAAAAATACATTTTATATCTGGTTTTGTAAGCATAAATTTGTATTATTTTTATAAAGAGAGCCCAGATTATATAAACTTTAGGCCTCATTGAAACCTGGTTCCACCCTTACCTGAGAAAGTTCTAAAGAACCAGAGAATCTTCAGGAACAAAGAAAAGGTCCAGTGACCTTTATCTTTTTCTTTTCTTCTCAGTGGCCTTTTTCTTATGGCTTTCTTTTTTTCTTAATGTTTGTTTATTTTTGAAAGAGAATAAGAGGGTAAGTAGGGGAGGAGCAGAGAGAGAGGGGGACAAAAGATCTAAAGTGGGCTTTGTACTGATCTAAAGCAGAGATCCCAATGCAGGGCTCAAACTCATGAACTGTGAGATTATGACCTGAGCTGATGTTGGATGCTCAACCAATTGAGCCATCCAGGCACCCCTTTCTTATGGCTTTCGAACTTCTTTCCTGATGCTGGCACTATGCTTAACCTTCAGGAAAATGGATTTCTTTTCTGTTTTGAAATTCTGTGTCTTGGGGCGCCTGCGTGGCTTAGTCGGTTAAGCGTCCGACTTTCGCTTATGTCATTATCTCACGGTTCGTGGGTTCGAGCCCCGCGTCGGGCTCTGTGCTGACTGCCAGCTCAGAGCCTGGAGCCTGTTTCAGAGTCTGTGTCTCCCTCTCTCTGACCCTCCCCTGCTCACGCTGTCTCTCTCTCTCTCCTAGAAATAAAATTAAAAAAAAAAAAAAAGAAATTCTGTGTCTTGTCCCCACTCTTTCCAAAGAAGAAAGTTTGCCTCAAAATTGTTACAATGAGCAATCTTTGTATGGTGATATTATGGGTGGTTTTAAAAATACATATTCTTTTTTTCCTCTTAAGTTTTTAATTCCAGTGTAGTTAACACACACTTATAATAGATTCAGGTATGCAATTACTCAATGTTTATACGATAAGTATACTATTAATTCTCATCAGCTACTTCACCACCCACTTCTTCTCCGGTAACCATCAGTATGTTCTCTGTAGTTGAGTCTTTTTCTTGGTTTCTCTTTCTCTCTCTCTCTTTCTCCCTCTCTATTTCTCCCTCTCTCTCTCTCTAATATTTGCTTATTTATTTATTTTGAGAGGGGGGAGCAAATGCGAGAGGGACAGAGAGAGAGGGAGAGAGAGAATCCCAAGCAAGCTCTGCACTGTCAGCCCAGAGTCTGATGCAGGGCCCATTCTCACAAACTGTGAGATCATGACTTGAGCTGAAATTAAGAGTCACATGCTTAACTGACTAAGCCGCCCAAGTGCCCCTCTCTCTCATTTTTTAAAATACATATTCTTTTGATATTGGTTTTATTTATTTTGTTCATTGTAACTGAGCTTTTATTTCTTTAAGTAAGATTTTATTTTAAAGAACATGGCTTAAACACAAAGTGAAAATTATCTTTGTTGCCATAAATTCAGTTCAAATTGATCTTAAATTTAGATTATTGAATATTACATTCCAGGCTCTAGAATTACCCAAATAATTAATTCATATTTCAGTGTTAATTTTTAAGGTGTATTAAAAAAGCCCTGAAAAACATCATACACTATGTGCTAATTATTCAGTCTTATAAGCCATAGCTTTCTGAAGGAAACACAGCTTATTTGTCTAAATTATCTTGAATCTTTTACCCGATCTGAGCAGTTAGTGGAGAAAAATTTGACTGATTACCTGAAGAATCTTCTCCTCACTTCCTTCTTAGGCCCTTCCTCATCCACAGGGATTTTGGGTGGAGGAGAGTGAGGGATGATTGGGGTTAAAGGCTGTTATAGACTAAACATTGTGCGCTCATTTTGTATGTTGAAATCCTAGCCCCCAGTGCGGTGGTTTTCAGAGGTGGAGCCTTTGGAGGTAATTAGGTCTAGATGTGATCATGAAGGCAAGGCCCTTATGATGAGATTAACACACTTAACAAGGAGACTGAGTTTTGCTCTCTCTTTGCCATGTGAGGGTACAGCAAAAAGAAGGCAGCCATACGCACACCGGGAAGAAGGCCTTCACCAGACACAGGATCTGTCGGCACCTTGATCTTGGATGTCTCAGCTTCCAGAATTGTTAGAAACAAATGTTTATTGTTTAAGCTACTCAGCCTATGATATTGAGCAGACTAAGACAAAGGCCCATCTCTGGGAAGTGATGCAGATAGGTCTCCAGAAAAGACAGACCACCTTCCAGATACAAAACAACTATCTGTTCATGTCTCTTCTTTTCCTTGTTTTCTCACTTCATCACGAATTATGGTTATTTTCACAAAGGGATTAAATCCTACTCACGTGTAGGGAGAACACTCTTAACTGCTGGTGGAAAGACCCTTTGAAGGGAGAGCTACTCTTTGTTCTTGGTGGAGGAGATGATTTAGTAAGCCTGCGTAAGAGTTCTTTTTTTTAATGTTTTATTTATTTCTGAGAGAGAGAGACAGACAGCGTGAGCAGGGGAGGGTCAGAGAGAGAGAGGGAGACACAGAATCTTAAACAAGCTCCAGGCTCTGAGCTGGCAGTCAGCACAGAGCCTGACGCGGGGCTCGAACCCATGAACCGTGAGATCATGACCTGAGCTAAAGTCAGATGCTTAGCCGACTGAGCCACCCAGGTCCCCCTTAAGGGTTCTTATTAAGCCTTCTGAAGGCTGCTATGCCTGGATTTCAAGCATTTAGCAGGAACGATTTTGTTCTAGGTTCAGGAACTTGCTTTTCCAGGGAAACTCTAGAATGGGCTACAGGATGGATGGAGGATCCAGAAGGACAAATAAATTCTCGGTTATTTTATTATAAAATGTGCAGGATAGGTCCCTTCTTTTTGTTCCTGTGTGAGAATGTTAAGAAAAGTCTTTGGCTTGATGTACAGGCTTGATGCCTCTGCATTCCTCTGGGGAGGGATTTGGGTTTTGGGGAGTGCACAGATGCAGGAGCCAGAGGATAGCGGGACAGCTGGCATCTGGGCCATGAGCAGTTAATTCTGGTGAATGAATGAATGACAAAATCTAAGAATACATAGCCTATTTTAATAAAACTTCAAAGAAGTCTACGGCGACCTGGGTAGAATGTGAAGACAGAGTGTGACATTAATGTAGCACAGAAAGTCTGGTCCACATGGCACGCTGCTCCTTTCCAAATTCAATCCTCTTCCTTAAGGAGCAATCTTCCCTCCAGTCTGGACCAAAGATGATCCCTGATATACTGTGGGAAAATACAAAGCTAAGATTCTCTCCCAGAAGAAAAGTGATCATTTCAGGGTATGAGCCATCCTTTCACTGATTTAATACCCGTCTGTTGGTGTGACATCCCTGTACTGTACTATGACCCCCCCCAGAACAATGAGAAAGTTATAGCACCTACTAAAAGGCCCTAAGAAAGGGATCCTTCCTAGAATAAAGTACTTACCTGAAAGACAAAACACTGCCTTTATCCCCGCCTACAGGATCAATTTGTAATTTCCCCAAAACACAGTTTTCCAGCTACCAAAAAAAAAGTTTAGGTGCCATTGTCTGCTCACTTTTTATATATTATATAACCATTAGCTGTTAAAATTTGAAAAATAAAGAGATGAAATGACAGAAAATGAATTTAATACATATAACAGATATGTGATTCAACTTAACCTGCATCTTAGAATTCGAATAATTATGCGCTTTTATAACCTCTAGAATTAGATGAACTGTTATTTACATTCTCAACAAACATTAAAAAAGTCAAATCTCTTGACAGTTTGTGACTATGCAGTAAGCCATGTATAGTATACTGAAATCTTTCTATTAGCTTAGTGTACATTATTTTTAAACATATCTAGAATAAAATCTTGGTCAAATATTTCCAGCCCCCCAAAATTCTAATGCTTAATTTCCTTCTTTGAAAGTAGAAATTTTATTGCCAAATATCCTGGCCATTGACTTAGTAGGGTTTCTGCTTGTAATAATCTTTTAGGTCATTTCAAACACAGCACAATCAAGTTATAAAATTCTTCACACCAAATACTAAAGTACAACTACTAAATTACAAAAAATTTGAAATCGCTCTTATCCTAAATGATGATACACAGAACATTTTAAAATCAACTACTACAGGGGCACCTGGGTGGCTCAGTCAGTTAAGCGTCTGACTTTGGCTCAGGTCATGATGTCACGGTTTGTGGGTTCAAGCCCCACGTCGGGCTCTGTGCTGACAGCTGGCTCAGAGCTTGGAGCCTGCTTCAGATTCTGTGTCTCCCTCTCTCTCTGACCCTCCCCTGCTCACACTGTCTCTCTCTCTCTCAGACATAAATAAAACATTAAAAATTGTTTAATTAAAAAATAAACAAATAAATTCAACTACTATATCCATACAGTCCAAACAATGATACAGGAGTATGTAATCAATAAGGGCATGATATATAGCTCTCTCTACTAAAATGACAGTAACAATAAATCACAAATAAAAATACTTGTAGGCTACAAAACTCATGAGTAGTGACCTAGTGATGCTTAATGTATGCAGTCATACAGAAAAAATTTAAAAGATGTACATTAGACTTTTTACATTAAATATTTTTATTGGTTATTACTTGATAATTTCTTCCCTTATACTTTCGATTTTATGGTTTAAACATGTATACTTGGATCTTAATAAGAATATAGCTCTTTTGAGTTGAAGTTAAGTGTAAAAGTTAATAAATATATAAAATCAAAGTGGAGAATCTGAATCAATTTCAGGTGTTCATTGTAAATGGTATGTCTAAGATACTGTTTTAAGTTACAGATTGTTCAATGCTGAATTGAAACTTTCATTCCCAGAGAGCATTAGTTTGTTTAAAGGATATTAACCACCGTATCTCCCCATATTTTATAGTTTATTCTTGAATCTGACAAATTCTGCTTCTTGCTACCTCAGCCTAAAACTAGCACCAGTTTTATCACCTTTCTAGTAAAATAAAATAGGATGATTTTGTTTCTGGGAATAGAACCTAAATTTCATTAGATCTCTACCTTGACTTTGTTCACCCCAACACCTTACTGTCACTCATGGTTTACAATAGGCATCCAGCCAAACAATTGATAAAATCTTCCATTAGCTTTCTTTAGTCCTCCAAACGTGTCCTGTTGATGTTCAGCACTGAGCTATTGCTTTCTTATCTTAACTGTACTATGAATCCTGTTGCTGATCTTGATGTGAAAAACGTGTACATGACTTAGATGAGCGAACCACACAGAATCTTGCATTATTCATTTGTGTGTTGACTTGATTCTTGGCTTCATTGTACTTGATATCTTCGCGTCTTTACACTCAATACATTTACCTTTTTATCTTATTATATCTTTACTGACAAAGATGCTTCAAATGCTTTTCAAAATGATTTCAGGAGTAGATTCCTTAATGCCCTTACCCATTAAGCCCATTCCCCCCTCCCACAGCCACTCCAGCAACCCTCTGTTTGTTCTCCATATTTAAGAGTCTCTTATGTTTTGTCCCTCTCCTTGTTTTTATATTATTTTTGCTTCCCTTTCCTTATGTTCATCTGTTTTGTATATTAAAGTCCTCATATGGGTGAAGTCATATGATGTTTGTGTTTTGATTATTGATTAATTTCCCTTAGAATGATACCCTTTAGTTCCATCCATGTAGTTGCAAATGGCAAGATTTCATTCTTTTTGATTGTTGAATAATATTCCAGTGTGTGTGTGTGTGTGTGTGTGTGTGTGTGTGTGTGTGTGTGTACCTACTGGGATGTAAATTTAAAAAACAAATAAAATAAATGACAATGAAAATGAGAAAATTGGAGAAGGAAGAGTGGCAGCACACAAAGTAGAGAGTGGCTTTGATATGCGTTGGTTATAATTAGAATGACTGTATCAGTTATTGCTCAAACCATGGCATTTTTGAGAATGAAATGGAGAGTGCATGTTAATTACATGAGAATAAGACTTCAGGCAAAAGAAGATGTCACTCTAATTGTAACAACTTTGTGATTTGACAAGATCAAAGAAATGTTAATATAAAAATAATAATCAGTCATAAGATATTTGTCTCTTTGGTCCTGCTTCACCATTGGGATGATGACAGAGAACGTGACCTGCTCTCTAACGCATGTTCTCTGTGCACATGTCATAACCCACCTTCTTTTCCTCTCCAGCCACGTGGAATAGTTTTCACATGGAGTACAAGGCACAAGGGTATGATTCTATCCACGAAGTACGGACTTTTCATTCTAAATTGTAATCTGCTAAATTCTCCTATGAATTCGTGAAATTAAAGCAAAAGCAGAGATTCTCGGTATACTCTAGCTTTGTGTCTCCAAACTCTCCTTAAAGCAATGAACACCGAGAAGACTATGTATTTAAAGTCTAAAGAGATAAAAGGCAAACATATCAGAAGAAGGAGAGAGAAGTTAGTCCAGTATTTCAAACAAAATATTTTGCCCCAAATGCAAAGCCTTCACAACTGAGTTCATTCCAGCTCATGCAGTGTCTTTACTTGCCATTCTCTTGCTCAGTGACAATTTGCTCCAACAAAACTGAACTTGGCCAGCTTTCTGAGTCCTCAGGACTTTTTCTCTTTTGTCTTTTTTTTTTTTTTTTTTTTGCACAAGTGGGCTCCTTCACCATGCTTTTGCCTAGACTTCTTCTTTAGAGCGCAGAGAATCTTTCCCAACCCCACAAGCAGGATCTAACATTCTTTCAGGTTCCCAGAGCACTTTTTTTTTAATGTTTTATTTATTTTTGAGAGAGAGAGAGAGAGACAGCGTGGGCAGGGGAGGGTCAGAAAGAGAGGGAGACACAGAATCTGAAACAGAAAGCACTTTTAACTCTAGCTTGAAAGTCTTGCATATCTCCCTGGCTAGACTCCTGGCTTTATTTTACATTTCCTACTCTCAATTTTCCTTTGTCTCAATTATTTCCTTCCAAAAAAGACATTAATTTATACATTATTAATACAGAAGCAATATATGTGTGTTCTAACAATTTGATCTAACAATACTATTTTTAAAAAAGGTACTTTTCTTTACTCCAATCTCAACTCCTTAAGATACCAAGTATAACAATTTAATAAGTATCCTTAGACATGTTTCTGTTTTATATATTATATACGCATACACATACATATATATAACTGTGGAGTTTCCTTTTTCCCTTGACATATAATGGACATCTTTACAAATAAATGTATCAGATCCAGTTCATTCTATTATGGATATTCCACAATATGACTCTTACAATGTTTTCAAATATCTTAGGAAATTTATATTAGGTAACACATAGTATTATATTTGCAATTACCTGGCACAAAGCAAATTCTCAGTGATTTTAGCTGTCATTCGGAACAGTATAAGGAGCAACATTTCAAATTTTTACCCTTAAAATATCCCTAAAATCTGTTCCCTTTCCCGCATTGCTACCATGACCTCCAATTTTATTTGGGACCTTTATAAGAATCCTCACATACTAAATATATGATAGAGCTCTTTTAGTGAAATGAGGTGACAAACATCTTAGGCTTTTCCATGGTGGAACTGTTTATATTTTCTTTTATTAAAATAATGCCAGTTATGGTTTCGGTTTACAGTTGTGTCTTACTGTAGTGTGGTAGTTTTAAAACAAACCAAAATTTCTTGACTTTCTTACCACTGATAGGTGGGGGTCTCTGCTCCTCCCTTGATTCTAGAGAAGTTTATGGTGGATTCTACCATTAACAGTAAAAATAACACAATGTGCCTTCTGAGCTAGGTCAGAAAAAGCCATTCAACTTTCACCTGGATCTCTTGGGATACTCGCTTTGAGACAACCCAGCCACCCCATAAGAAGGCTGCCTACTCTGACTCTACCAGTTTGGAACAAAAGAACATTACAGAAAATTGTGATATGCTGAGAGACAAAGTGTGATGTAAAAAGGGGGATATAAAAAAGGAAGTGAATAAAGACAGAATATGATAATTGTGGTTGCCTCTGGCTGTTGGAATTATAAATCATATTTTCCAGCCCTTGAAATTATACTGGACTTTACAAAATAGTTATTTAAAATTTGTATTTCTATTATTGTTAAAACAAAATAAGCCAACAAGAAAAGGGAAAATAAATTATATTATTCTACATAAATGTACACTTTAATATTATGTTGTTACTTAAAGTTAGATGGGGCACCTGGGTAGCTCAGTCAGTTAAACATCCAACTCTTGATTTTGCTCAGGTCGTGATCGCATCGTTCATAAGTTCGAGCCCCTGGTGGGCTCCGTGCTGACAGT
Organism: Hyaena hyaena; assembly: GCF_003009895.1. NCBI lineage: Eukaryota > Metazoa > Chordata > Mammalia > Carnivora > Hyaenidae > Hyaena > Hyaena hyaena. The sequence continues at coordinate 425,280 of NW_024081202.1, read as the reverse complement.
GAGGAGCGTGCTTGGGATTCTCTCTCTCTCTTCTCTTTCTGCTCCTACCCTGCTCTCTTTCTCTCTCTCTCAATCAAAATAAATAAATATAACAAACAAACAAATAAATAATAAATAAACAAGATTCCCTTTGCTGTTCTCAAAATATAAAGGTACTAACTAAAAATAAAGCAAAATTTTAAAAATCTGGGGATGGGTTGACTAATTACATTTATTTCTGTGTAAATAACAGACAGATTAAATTCACTTATTGAAACCTCATTGTGGGACCTATTGGCTGAATGAAATGCTTTTAAATGAGTGAAGGTTTGCTGATCCGCAAGTAATGTAATAGCCAGAGGTGATTTATTGCATGCCACATTTAAAGGTATGATAAAATAAGCCGAATGGCTTAAAGTTAATTAGAGTAGGTCATACAAAAATCTGAAACCAGGTCTATAAGTTAACATGCTCCATTTAAAAACAAAAAGTATTTACAGGAGTCAATTGACACCCATGTATACACAAATGCATACAGACACAAAGCTATTTTATTCTTACTCTGTTCCATCTAATTGAAACATTCTCAGATTTCACTGCATTTTTCTCCAGAAGTAATGCACTTTTATTTTATGATTTAAACAATATGAACACAATCATGTTATTAACTATTCAAATTGTATATGCAAAGCAGTGAAAAGGAAATATCACTGCATTAGGTATTTCTTAGTAAAATGATTGGCAATGTTAACTCATATGTCAGAAGGAAGAGTCTAATACTGATTTACTTAAATAAAATAACCTTAATACTTTGTTCTCACAAACAGTGTTAAGAAAGGAAAAAGTGCCGGGGTAGAATTATTTTGTTGTTATTGCTACAGTGTTGCTGTTGTTTACAATGTTGGTTATTACAGAGCCTCACTACTGCTTCAGGTATGAAAGGAGGTGGAAGAAATTTATCAAACAATTTTATGGATACAAAATTTCCCAATTCATATAATATGCTGATATTGGAGAGGGAGTAGAATCCTGGGATTCCATAATCTCAGTGTTTATTGACTAAATAAGTGATGAAAATAGATTGTTTGACAAGTATGATTATCCAGTATGTACTCACTGTTAGCATAGACACTATCACAAATATGAAGTTTCTATTGGAATCAAACAAATAATATATATGGAATTTTAACAGTATAAAATATTCTGTGCTGCTCTCTTCTTTTAGGAGAAGAGAATGCTCATCACCATCTGATTATTGTTATTCCCAAGCTTCTTCATTACCCCTGATGTGCTTCTTTAGTAAACTGTCTGTTTTTCTTGGTGTCATCTTCACTTCCTTGTTGGTGTAGATTATTTATTATGGGAAGGCATTTTGTTTGTGATTCCTTTGGATTATAAAAAAAGGGTAAAAACATCGTTTCTTTATAGATGGCATCTACAATGGAAACAAATCAAAAGTAACAATCAGGTTTCTTAGGACCTGACCTGTAACAAGTAGCTTTGGCAACAACATTATTCAATGAATTAGACACAGTACCTAGATTTTGGTAGAAAAAAATTCTGTGGAATATCCTTCCACGAAGAGAAGCTTCCTGCTTTGGGTGGTGGGAACAGACTTTGGGAGCAGAGGGAGAAGACTCATCCTCAGGGACTGACTGGGACAGTTGCATTGAACATGACAATTATTGGAGTTACACATAAGGACCCAACTCAAAATTTTGGCTCTCCACTTGAACTATAAACTAAAGCAGGGTGCCTGAAGTACTCAAAGACATGTCCAAGGATAAATCAATTATACTGATTTTGTAATCAGTCAAATCCAAAAGACGGCCTTCATTGAATTCAATGAAAGGAGTGTAAGATTAAGGAAATGGGTTGCTGATGCCACATGCTCCTTTCCTCATTGCACGCAAAATATACTGTTTTCTAACCTATACCCATATTCATACCTATACCTACATAGACCTGTACCTATACTCATATACATGTAAACTGTATCTATATACTCTATAGTCTATCTAATGTTATCTTTTTGGAAGTCTAGTATTAAGAATGCTCTCAACTTCTATCCATAGCTCTATTGAATATGTTCATTGACATTTAAAGATTTGTGTTTCAAAGGAAAAATGAATGAATACAGAAAAATTTGTGATACGTAGGGGAGATTATCTTGACACTCATAATATTACAAGAGTTCTTACAAACTGGTAAGGAAACAAATATTTTAAAAAGGCAAAACAGGGGCACAGCCAGTTAAGCATCAACCCTTGATTTCTTGACTTCGGCTCAGGTCATGATTTCACGGTCCTCAGGTTTGAGCCTCGTGTTGGGCTCTTTGATGACACGGCAGAGCCTGCTTGGGATTCTCCCACTCTTCCTCTGTCTCTTTACCCCTTCCACCCAACATGAACAAACTTTAAAAAGATGGACAAAACATATAAAGCAAACATATGAAGAAAAAAAACAATAGACGAGGGAACACATGTGGTCAGTAAATATGAAAAATTATTTTATCTCACCACTGGTTGGAGAAATGCAAATTAAAACAATATTATTTACCCATCAGATTGGTACTAATTAATGAGTTTTTCTATTCAGTGTTGTCATTAATGTGAAGAAAGGGAAATGCTCACGCATTTTTTTTAGCGTTTTTAAGTATACAATTTATGACATTAATTACATGCGTAGTGTTGTGCGACCATCACCAGCCTTGATTTCTAAAACTTTTACTGCCCTAAATAGAAACTCTGCAACCATTAAGCACTAGCTCCTATAACCCTCTCCATCTAGCCCCTGGTAATCTCTAAGCTACTTTCTAACTCTATGAATATGTCTATACTAAATATTCCATATAAGTGGAATTATATAATTATCTTTTGGGGTCTGGCTTATTACATTAGCATAACACTGTCGAAGTTCATTCATACTGTAGCATGGATTAAAACTTCATTTTTTTTATGGCTGAAAAACATTCCATTGTATGCATATACCATAGTCATTTGTGAATGGACACTTGGATCATTTCCACCTTTTGGCTACTATAAATATGCTGCAATGAACATTGGTGCACACGTATGTGTTCTGTCCCTGTCTTCAATGCTTTGGGGTATATGCTGAGGAGGAGAATTGCTAGGTCATGTGGCAATTCTTTTTTTAGCTTTTTGAGGAATCACCAAACTTTTCCACAATGGCTCCACCATTTACACACCCACCGGCAGTGAACAAGGATTTCAAATTTCTCCACAGTCTCAGCAACAGTTGTTGTTTGCTGTTAACTTTTGAGGTTTTTAAAAATGATTATTATAGGTACCTTAGTAGGTATGAAGTGATGTCTCATTGTGCTCTTTAGTGTATTTTCCTCACAACTGATATTGTTGACCATCTTTACAATTATTGACTTATTGCATATTTGCATATCTTCTTTGGAGCAGTGTCTATTCGAATTCTTTGCCTTTTAATCTGGCCATGTTTTTGTCTTTAAGTTGTAAGCATCATTTTTATAACCTGAATATCAAACCATTTTCAGATATATGATATCCAAATATTTCCTCCCATTTTGTAGGCTTGTATTTTCGCTTCCTTGATAATGTTTTTTTGAGGCATGGAAGTTTTTATTTTTCATTAAGTTCAATTCATCCCTTCTTTACTTTTGTTGCTCATGATTTTGGCGTCTTACCTAAGAAATTATTGCTTAATTCAAGATCTTGAAGATCTACTCCTCTGAGCACCTCTAAGAGTTTTATAGTTTTAGCTCTTATATTTAGGTTGTTAATCCATTTTGAATTAATTTTTGTAGATGGTATGAAGTAGGGGCACAACTTCCTACCTTTGCATGTGGAAATCCAGTTGTCTCAGCATTATTTGTTGACAAGACTGTTCTTTTCCTATTGAATGGGCTTTGCAACTTTGTCAAAAATTAATTGAGTATAAAGTACAGGTTTATTGTTGGGCTCTCAATTCGATTCGATTGTTCTCTATGTCTATACTAATACCACCACATATTGTTTTGATTACTGTAGCTTTGCAGTAAGTTTTGAAGTTGACTTGTGAGTCCTCCAACTTTGCTCTTTGTTTTCAAATATTTTGGTTACTCATGAATCTGAGAATTGACTTCTCCATTTCTGCAAAAAGATTGCTGAAATTTTGATAGGGATTTCATTGAATCTATAGAATGGATAATACTGACACCTTAATGGTATTAAGTCTCCCTATTCATGAGATGTATTTCCATTTATTTAGAGTCTCTTTAATTTCTGTCAGTAATATTTTTAGTTTTCAGTGTACTATTCACATACTCTCTTAATAAAATTTATTTCTAGGTATTTAATTTTTAGATTCTATTGTAAATAGAGTTGCTTCCTTAGTTTCCTTTTGGGATTGTTCACTGCAAATATTTAGAAACACAATTGTTTTTCGTGTGTGAGTGTTGCACCTTGCAATATTGCTGAATCCATTAATTAGCCTTTGTAGCTTTCTCGTGAATTCTTTGGGATTTTCTATATAAGGATCATATCATCTTCAAATAGAGATGGTTTTACTCTTTCTCTTCCAATTTTGGATGTGTTTTACTTCCTTTTCTTGTCTAATTGTTCCTGCAAGAGCTACCAGGACCTCATCAGTGAAAGTAGGCGTCTTGTCTTGCTCCTGATCTTAGGGAGAAAGCTTTCAGTCTTCGCCATTGAGTATGATGTTAGCTATGCATTTTTCATAAATGGCATTTATAATGTTGTCGGAAATAGTAATTATTATTGCTTTTCAGGCGTTTTTTGGTAATATCAATAACATTAAATATATGAGTACTTTGGAGTTCCTGTTCATATATGATTTCCACAGAGACAAAAGGACCATTCCTAATAGTAAATTGTAAAATATCTAGAGAACAGTATTTTGAGGGGAGGCATTATTAAAAGCTGGCATCAACTTAATTATCCATTAATATTGTCTATATTTTGATATGTATACATTGTGGAAAACTTTTAACTTAATAAAACTAATTAAATACATACCTATGGACCTGAAGAAATGTACATGATCTGTTTCCAGGTAGAAAAATATTTTATGTATGTTAACATAAGCTAATTTTTATAAAAATGAAACCATAACTACCCTAAATATTATTTGCACATGCATGTGTGTATGTGTGTTTCTATAAGTATTAAGTATGGGGAAGGATACATACCATGTAGTTACAATTGGTTACCTAGAAAATAGAAGGATAGAAAAATTTTGCTAATTTTTGTTATTAATTTTTTTTTAATTTTTATTTATTTCTAGGAGAAAGAGAGAGACAGCGTGAGCAGGGGAGGGTCAGAGAGAGAGGGAGTCACAGACTGAAACAGGCTCCAGGCTCTGAGCTGGCAGTCAGCACAGAGCCCGACGCGGGGCTCGAACCCACGAACCGCGAGATCACGACCTAAGCGAAAGTCGGACGCTCAACCGACTAAGCCACCCAGGCGCCCCCGTTATTAATTTTTAAAGATTATCTTGTACAATGGTATAAATTTTTCAGAATATGTGAGTAATATTTAATTACAAATTACTAGGTGAGTACTTCAGAAAGATTCATTATGGAATGAATGATAAATACTTCAGGAATAGTCAGAAAAAGAGGTTCTTTAGTTAAGGGAAAATATTGTTATCAAAAAAAATAATCAACTTCACAGTTTTGTTCAATGCCTAACAAACAAAAACGTAGAGGCCAGCATGACAGCCACTACATAGTATAAGCTGGAAGGAACCAGGCAATGAGCTTTTGTAAATGACTCTGGAGATAATAAAGACAGGAAAACACTCACTTCAAGGAGCTTAATAGACTGTGTTCGCTCCTTAGTGTTTCTGGAAAATTAAAGTTTACATAGTTGTTATTCATGTAAAGGCCAAAATATACAGTAGAATATGCCATTTTAACTTGTGATCAACTGAATCTAGGCAGACCATTTTCTCCTAATTTTAGGAGCTTGCTGCCACCTATGGATGAGAGTGGAGTATGACAGCCTGCATGAAGACTTCCCAATGTCCAACACTGTACATCAAATGCAGGTTTGGGTTTCATACATTTTAGTTAAGTTCAATTCAGTTCAAATAATATTTAATATCAATATTAAACACCAAATTATGTACTGGAAATTCATATATAAATAATGCATTGATTGTCAAGGAACTTATAGTAGTTGAGATAAACCTAGAAACAGACATAATTTCAATACTATGAGATAGAAGAAAATGCACTATGGGAAAATAGAGCTCAGTTTTGATAATGTGTAAATATGAATCAGAAATTGTGAGAAGTAGAGACATTAGGGGCAAATTCCAGATCATAGAAAACTGTTTTAAGGTAGAAAAATATTTTATATAAATTAATACAATGTGTGTGTGTGTGTGTGTGTGTGTGTGCATGTTGAGTGATATAAAACAGTTACATTCTGGAGATGCTGAATGGAGATGCTGAGCATATGAAGCTCAGATTAAAGCTCAGGAGTGGATATTCGCATTCATGAGACAGTGGATATGAATAAAAGATAAACTGTGGCAGGGAATGGATCATGCAATAATACTATATAGACAAAGTGAGACAAACAATGAGGCAAGAGAAGAGTTAGGAACACATTTATTAAGAGTCAGAAGAGTGGGGCGCCTGGGTGGCTCAGTCGGTTGAGCGTCTGATTCTTGATTTCAGCTCAGGTCATGATCCTGGAGTCGTGGGATCAAATCCTGTATGCAAATCCTTGCTGAGCATGGAGTTGCTTAAGATTCACTCTCTGTCTCCCTGCCTATGTCTGTACCTCTCCCTCTGCCCCTTTCTCCTACACATGTGCTCTCCTTCTCTTTAAAATAATAAACAAACAAATGTTTAAAAAAAAGGGAGAGAAGAGCAAAAAAATCCTACCAGAAATAATTTATAAGGGTAAAATCAGAAGACTCCTAGGGAACTGAAGAGGGGGTTTTAATTTTTTTTTTCTGTGTCACATGATTCTTTAAAAATGTTTGATAAAAATATATGGATACTTGCCCTGAAGAATACAAACAACATGCATAAAGAATAAATAAGGCGTTGTGCTTATTTGATCTCTTTCAAAATAAATTTAAAACGTAAGATCAATATAAAATAATTTTAAATAGAATATACAACCTTAACTAACAGCACAGTATATCTAATATAATCACTATCAACTTGTAGAATTTAATATATTTCATACAATCAGTTATGGAATATAAAGCAATATCAATGAATAGTTACATCCTTGTTACTCTACTTTTATATTTTCAGGTATAGAAATGAAACTTGGAAACAAAGAAAAAGCATAGTTTAGTGGAAAGATGATTATTTTTTTGATTATTTTTGATTATTTTTTGTGTGCAAAATAAAAATTATACTTGATATTAAATTAATATTTTACTTGAATTAATATTTACTTTTCAGAACTAAAAACCTGCCTCATAAAATGACATAGCCACATAGGACATAGGAAATAGACTACAAAGCCTACTTTGCCAGAGAAGTGTAAGCAAGTGTAATGCCGTATCAGATTTTTCTAAGATCTGATGCAGGATTCATTTCAAAGTCTATCCTAAGGACATATCCTTGCCGGCTGGCAGCTGTCCTAGAAACTGGGGAAGGTGCCTCAGGACTCCCACTTCATCTTCAACAAAAGCTGTAGACAATCACACTGACCTAGATGATTTCTCCAATAGATTTGACATGAATTTCAATGTAATTAAAAATAAGACCATATAGGTAAAAATTAAGGAGAAAGCCAGACAGTCTGTGGAAGACATGTCGACAATTATTAGAATAATCTGCAAAGAGTATGTTAGCACACTGTGGCTGGTATGCCAGATAAGGCTATGTTCTGTAATGTAAATAAAATTTTACTGTAACTCAGCTATATCCATTTGTTTACAGATTGTGTATGACTGCTTTTTGCCTCACAATGGCAGAGATAAGTAGTTCTGCAAAAGATTGGTAAGTAAAATAAAAAATGTTTGCTACCTACCCTTTACAGAAACAGTTTGCCAAACCTAGAGCAAAAGCTGGATATTACTTTTCAAGCAGAAAGATTCTGTGTCAGTTGGGGACTAAGTATTTAGAAATCCTTGGCTAAGTGTTGACTAAGACAGTTTCTGTGTCCCCTTGGATCTTATATTTTAATTAGCATGTTTACTCTGTCACCAACAATAGAAAAAAATATTCCATTGACTGTGTTTGTAATGATGATCCAACAATGACAGTTTGGTAGGAACCACTGTTAATTAGTATTGACTAGATATTATGCTCAACATTGTATATGCATCTCTTTATTTAAATTTTATACTAACATAATGATAAGTGATTATATATTATTTCCGTTTTTAAGAGGATAAAATGAAGCTTAGATGTTTTTTGTAACTTACTTAAGATCACATTTAAACCAATGGAATCAATGTCAACAGCCTCAGCTCTAAATAATAAGATTAGGTGGGGGGGGTGCCTGGGTGGATCAGTTGATCCAACTCTTTTTTTTTTTTTAATGTGGGTATTTATTTTTGAGAGAGACAGAGTGCAAGCAGGGAATAGGCAGAGTTTGAGGGAGACACAGAATGTGAAGCAAACTCTAGGCCCTGAGCTCTCAGCACAGAGTCCCACGCTGAATTCCTAGTGTCCAAGATTCTGTTTGAGCTGAAGAATCATGAAGTTAGTGAGAAGATGAGACTTAATACAGAGGTCTCTGAAGCTCTTGAGTTCACCTGTGGTGTAGATCAGTTCTCAGGAAGTACAAACTTTGTGTTTAGCAACACTTAGTAAAGATACAAACAGGTCCACCTTTTCTCTGGGAGATACAGTAAACCATGACAAAGAATAGAAAAGAGTTACTAAAACTTTTATTTAATGGAGTGATGATAGCTTATCTTTAAAGGCAGTCATTATCACTCAAAGGGGCATTAAAAATCTTTCCTGTTCCAAGTGACTGGGACAAAGAACAATTTAAAGGCAACTCAGAAGCACAAAGAAAAACTAATGGCTTTGTCAGAGCAGAAAACTCTAATGGTTTTGATGGAAGCACTCAGCTTCAGGAAAGTGTAAAGCTCTTTGCCAGAGAGGATACAGAATATCAGGAAAGAACAGGGAAGCTAAAGGAACAGAAAAAAAAATACTTAAAATCTTCCACACACACAATGAGAACTGATCATAAATAATAAAGAGAACCAGTTAACAATCTCTGATTGAACTCTCTTGAAGATGATAAATATGACTGGTCTCATTAGAGAAGATCATATTGATGGTATCAACTTAGAACTAAAGAAAAACAGTGATTCAGAAAAATGTGAATTTAAGTACCTAAAATATTTAAAAAGTTATGTGAAGGTAGTCAAATGAATGAAACAAAATTCATAGTTTCAAACTGAGAAAGCATCTTTATGTGAAATGCACATATCAAAAATTGGAGTCAAAAGCTTCACCTCATACTGCCTCAGCTGCATCATGAATATGTCATGTAGCATCTCAGTAAATCAGCTGAGGAAGACATTTATAGATTTAGATGGAGCAGAGCACACAGAGGAGAAGGGAATGTGAAGATGAATGCAGAGGCAGCAATGATGAGGCCACAAACTACTGAATGTCAGCAGCCACTAAGAAGCTAGAAGAGGAAGGAAAGAATTCTTCACTACAGGCTCCAGGGGAAATGAGACCCCATCAACTCCCTGATTTCTTCCCAATGATACTTATTTCTGACTTCTGGCATCTGGAACTGTGAGACAATAAAATGTCGGTAGGTTGAAAGAGAGATGGGGGAGGGAGAGCAATAGAGTAGAAACCCCCAAAGTTTGTGAAAACATCAGTCTTACATACTGAAAATTTGATGCCTGTGGTGATGCCCAAAGACCTGGAGATAGAATTAGAAAGTGTCACTTTATTTGATCACAGGTGGATTTTCTCCTGTGACAAAAACCTGAAGAATGTTGCTTGGCAGCTCTGATGAATGAAAGAAAGCTCCATGAGCTAAGGGAAGAAAATGATTGAAATTAATCAGAACTTAACCCAGCTTTTGCCAAGTGGCCCCTTTATTCCTGCTATGCCCCATGCAACCCTGGGCAGTGACCAGAGAGGATTAGGGCATTCCCTACATCCTCAGGTGTATAAGGGAGAGAGAGGCAGGTGTGAGAGCACAGAGATCCAGGATGACATACAGGTTTGATTCAGGTTTATGGCAGCTGACTCTGAACATCCATATTCACAGCTGTAGCACCTGAAATGTTTTTTCTCTCTTCAGAGTAATTTTAGCTGAGATCTTTTTTTAAAAATTTTTAATATTTTTAAAATTTATTGTAGAGAGAGAGAGAGAGAGTGAGAGAGACAGAGAGACAGAGAGAGAGAGAACAAGCGGAGGAGGAACAGAGAGGAGACACAGAATCTGAAGCAGGCTCCAGTCTCTGAGATGTCAGCACAGAGCTGAATGTGGGGCTTGAACTCATGACCTGAGCCAAAGTAGGATGCTTAAATGGCAGAGCAACCCAGGTGCTCCAGGGTTTAGGTCTTTTGAGTGTAATCATTGCCTTGTAGCTGATGATGCATGTTCTCTTCCAAAATTTTATATATTATAGCTCGTAAGAGAGTGATTTCCAAGTATAGATGGTTAAAATATAATTCTTATTAATATATTATTTCCATTTCATTGGACCTTCTAGAATTGTATTGTATAAGTACTACATTTTTATGGGAATAAATTGGTCCACAATTACTTTAGCCATAATTGAGGTTTGACATGACTAGCTGGAGATATTTGAAACATTAAAATCTATTTCTATATACAATCAGGTGTACTAAGAAATCTGTAAAAGTAACTTAATATTAACTTTAATGATTGATTTAAAAGTATCAGAACCTCCTCTCTCTCCCTCCCCGAACCACTTCCCCAAAACAACAACAAAATCCTAGCAAAACTTGTTAGGATTTTGTTTCTTCATTCTCTTTAAGAATTTTCCTCATTTTTAAGAAAGTTTATCTTTGCAGATGTATCCATTTTCATTTGGTTGAATTTCCCCCTAAGTTCCAGCAAAATATATTAAGTTATTTATTGGTTTAGTAATAATTTTATAGACCGGTTTAGTAGAGTTGACTCACATTCACAGGAGAGCATACCTGCATATTTAATTAAGGCTTCTTTTATATATTCTTTAGAATTTTTTTATCTATGTGTTGCATGTTTATTTTTAGACTTGTTTTTAGATATTTTAACTTGTCAATAATTATGAAAATACATTTTAAGATGTTAATCTTTGTTCCCTTCATTTGGGGGAAATTTTCTTTCCTTGAACTAGACTCCTTATACAATCTCTGAGAGACTAGATAAAACAGGAAGATAACAGAAATTTGTTCAGTATGTCCTAGCTTTTTATTTTGAAAAGCTTAAATTTTGGAGGAATGAATTTGGAGAGTGAATAAAATGCTTTTGGGAAAAAGAAGGTGAGAACAGTATATTCCTCGTCAGCTATCACTCTGCACAAACACAAAGATGTGTGTACACCCCTAACCAGGCTCCTCTGGATTTAGAAAAGGGAGAAGAAAGACAGGGAAGGGCAGACTTTCAGGGAGCAAATGTAGGGCATGTCTAGGCATAAAAGACTGAGATCAACCTTTTCCAGTGCCCCTCAAATGGCTGTGAAGCAGCAGCAAACCAAGAGGACCTAAGGATCCATGATGACTACACCAATGTCTGTTGGAGGGGGTGGGGTGTGCAGAGGAGACGAACATCCCTCCCTGGTGAAGCTTTGCCACTCAGTAGGGTTGGCTCCCTGATGACACCATGGCATTGTACCCACAAAAACCAAGCACTTTCCTGTTTTCCAAAAAACCCGTATGTCACAGACACGTACACACACACACACACACACACACACACACACACACACACTGATTTTGTTGCATTGGGGGTATGTTTTCTCATTTAACCCTACCACACCAGCCTCCCATCATTTTGTGGACTTATGAGGAATTAGGGCATGCTACCCGTCTCTGCCTTAGCCATTTCAGGTGAGAAACTATACACTGATGCATCAGTTGTTGGTATGTTTACTGAATTCTGTGAGCCACTCAAAATTTACAGTTATGCATGTTATCTCAGAATTTGCTCTTTATGTGTTCCGGATTACACTAAATTTGCGATGTAGTTTTTTTGTGGATTGATATTTAAGAATGAAATTATTTGTGGCTTTGATTTTTAAAATTTTATGAAGTTTATAAATGTCACATATGACACACACACACGTAAGTAAATCAGAAGTACACAGTGACTGTGTGAGTACAAAGTCTTCTCCCTGTTACAGCACCTTAACCAAGAGAAAAGCCTATTGAGATCTAATCCTTCTTAACCTCCTCACTGGTTGGAGTGCTGGAAAGCTGAACTACAAATAAGATCTTGCTTTATGGGCATGAATCACCAATGTGACTGCTGCCCAATGCTTTTGTGTTTTTTCCTTTTAAAATAACAACCTCCATATACTTAATGTACCCTCTTTGTGTAGAGCTCTAAGAGTTTTCATAACATGTTCTGTGTGTACCTACCTCCCTTGCAAGATATAAAACAGGTATCTAACCCCTAAATCGACTTCTTGTTCATTGAAATTCAACAGATCTCCCATCTCCTGCCCCTGGCAACTGTTAATCTGCTCTCTGACCAGATAGTATTGTCATTGCAGTAGTGACACATAAATGAAATCTAACAGTGTGTAGTCATTTGAATCTGTCTACTTTCACATAGCACAGTGGAGCTGAGATTAATCCTTATAAAAATGCCGTATTTGCTTTACGGCTCTAGTGCTACCTGTTCGGCAATGTTTCTTTCCAAACACAGCCTGCCAGTGTCGCTTATTTGCAAGAAATAAATCATTTTTAATGTTGGAGAGAGACATATAAAGTTTATTAAAATACAGCCTGACAATTACTATGCAAGCATGGATGAAGATTAATGGGTGCAACAATGAAGGGGAATAGAGAGCAATGAATGTGACACGCTGGAGATAACTTACTTTTCCTGGCATGGAATTTACAACTCCTTTATCACTAAATTTATTTCAGCTGAATCATGAAGAGGCTCTTGTCAGTAAGAAATAGTAGGAAAAGCAGTTTAGGCAAAGAAAACAGTGTGAACAAGGATATGGCCATGTGAGGACACGTAGTACATTTTGATGTTGCAATGCAATACAGTGTAATTATAGAAAATGCTGTAAGTCAATCTCAATTTCCTAATCCAGAACAGGACCCCACTATCATCTCATATTCTGTAGTCTAGATTTAATACCACTGAGTTATATCATGCTAAGCAAGTATATAACTGGAATTATACTGCGACTTGAAAAACAGTGGTAGATTTTTCAATATGATTAATTACTGAGCATTTTGTAGACATGCGTTGGTTCATAAATTGGCCCCTATGCAATGAGGGCAAAGAGAAAATGAATAAAGAAGCAGACCACTCCAGATTGGGAGGTGTAATGAGCAAGGGAACAGGCTTGGGTGGCTGCAAGACAAGTAGATCTCTGCATGTACCTGCTAGAATCTTAAAAGTTTATGTATAGAGGCCTCAACTGGGTTCAGTCGCATATAACATCCAGATGGTATAAATAACACATTACACTCCCAAGATCGTGTCCTTGAAACAGCTCCGGCAGTGGGAATGGTGAGTAGATCAACATGCCTGGGACAGAGGGAGAGGTGAAGAGACACAGGTGCAGCTCTCAAGTCAATCAGTGCTCCAGCACTCTTGACAACCTCCTCCAACCACTTGGTGGGGCAGGTAGAGCCAACTGGTAGAGCCAGTGATTATGTATCAACTTGAGTTTTGTCTTTCATTTTTTAAATATTTGAAGGTGAAAAAAATGAGAGGACAAAGCAACTGAGTTTTTAAACAGGTTATTTTGCAGTTTCATATATCAAGGCTGAGTCAGCTGATGTTGCAGAAGAAACTGTCTTCTGGCACCAACAATGGGCCTATTTCTAACTCTCCCATGAACCTACTGACTAACTATGTCCTCTCAGACCCTTGATCTACCTTCCCTCACCAGCACAATCCATACTGTTACCAGGTTCAATTTAATCAGGCAAATCCTTTTTGAGTGTCATCAATGTTTCAGTTACTGAGCAATCCCTCCCTCCCATGGAGATAACATGTTGATCCAGACAATCCTTAACTTCAAGGACCTTCCAACTTGGTAGGATAGGCAGATGAGGAAATGGGAAATTATCATGCAGAAAAGAACATAGAATGTTTAGTATATGAAACTATGGGCGTCTTTCTTAGTGGTTTAAGGAAACACTGGAAAAAGTAATGTCTCAGCTGGAAGTTAAGGCTGAGTAGGTGATAGAAGGTATAAAAAAAAAAAAGGAATAGAAAAACCTTCAGGCCAGGATGTATTATATGAAAGAAATGACGGAGAGGCTGGTCATATGGGGGAACTGTAAGCTGTTGAATGGGGAGGGGGAGGGGCACATGCTGATGAGAGATAAAGAACAAATAAGGATGGAGGGGAGTCCATTTTGAAGACTCTTGCAGCTTATCTTTCCAACAGTGGGCCTTAGGCAAAGGACATTGGATTAACTGGTAGATTTAAGTAGGAAGATAGGCAAACATGAAAGCAAGAAGACCATTGTCCATAACACAGGAGAGAGGTGATGGCTATCTGCCCTAGAAGTGTCAGGAAGAAAGGAAGATGAATGGAATTGAGCAGGGAACGCCTGGCTGGGGAACAAAATGAGAATGACTGCAGGCTTCTAGCCGAGAGGAAGTGAGGGAATCATTCCTAAGACATGGAAAAGAGAATTTTGAAGCAGGTCTGTGAATCAAGGGGGCCTACTGGATCTGGGGACCACGGGGCAGCTGTTCAATCGGCATTTGGTTTTACTGGTACGGAGCCAGAAGAGAGGTTGTGCTGAAAGAACTCTCCACTCACCATCCTACAGCGGTTACTGGTGCCACGTGTTTGGAGCATGGGTTGGGCTGTTCCTTCCAATTCTTAAATCCTGTGAAAGCTGCAGGGAAAGAGGGATGCTGCTGTTGCAACCTTAGCCTCCACCCTTCCTCGCTGAGAACGAAGGTGGCAGAAGCATCATATGAGAGGCTTGGTTTTCGAGAGCAATCCAGCACGGACGATTGGAGGGTTAAGGATCTGTCTGCTGGGACAGTGAGGGGCACTGCCCCTTCCAACTGAACCATACCTGCCACATCAACCGGAAGTTCCCCTCTTGGCAGTTTCTAGAACTACTAAGCCTTCCCCAAACAACTGCCCTTAGCGCGGAGGCGCAAGTGCCAAACCCCACCCGGCGAGCCTTCCCGGGGGTTGCGCGCGGGCAGTGGTGCGCGCGCCGCGGGCTGCGCCCCTCCCTCACCTGCGTGACCTCCTGGGCAGGAGCCACGCGGGAGCCGCGGGCGGGCGGACCCAGCTCTGCGCGCACGGCGCTGGCGCAGTCGCCAGCCCGGACTCGCGTCCCACACGAAATGCAGCAGGAGCCCCGAGGAAGTCCGGAGGTGGCTCCATCCTCCCTAACCCCGCAGCCCAGGCTCTGTGACGTCTTTGACTCCGGTCCGCCACCGCAGCAGCGACTGGCAGAAACTGGGCGAGGTCACGCGCAAGGTCGGAGAGGTAGGGGGGTGAGCAGCGCTCAAGACGTCGTGTGGTGTGGATGTGGGGAGCTGGCAGGTGATAGAAGGAGTGTCCCGGAGCGGCTTTATGTACGACGGGGTGTTGCGGTTGGTCGTGACCCACGGCCACCGGCCCTTCCCTTGCCTTTGCAGGGGTCACTTTGCTCCCAGGGGCATTCGTTTTCCTGTGCGTACAGGCCGTGGTTATGTCCTGCGTTTTTCCCGCTGATATCTCGCTCCTTAAAATTTCTTTAAGCTCTTTTGAGAAACTTCTGCTAGATTCTGAAGGCATCCTAGTGGCAAGGAAATTGTACTTGGCAAAAAGTATAACCGGACACTGAGTCTGTTAGGATCTACTTTTTGCTTCTATAAATTAGATCTCTATTGAGGGAAGACTCTCCTGTCCCCAGCTGCTTTAATCCAGGCCAAGAAAGCATAGCTGAATACACAGTGCTGTTAAAACAGCAACAGTATTCATTAGCCGTTCCGGGTATCGTTCAGTAGTTATACAGACAGGAATGTTAAAGGAAAGGTACTTTTTTCTTATTTCCCAAATACCCTTATGTTTCACAAAAAGTAAACCTGTCATATATGGGAAGTGCAACTATCTACAACTTTAAGAAGGTCAAGTGCAGGACTTACCATGATTTTTTTGTGGGTGTCTTACTGATTTTAGTCTATTTTATTTGGGCTGATTTGATTTGTAAAAATGGGGAGCTCCTATCTCACCCACCACAGGGTTTAAAAATGAGTGTTAGACTCAAGTTATTAGATCAGATCCAGAAATAACACACCAAAGTGTAAGTGCTTTCCATTTTCTCCTACAGAAATACTATGTCCTCGTAAAGAATGCTTACGAGTGGATTTATGTAATACATACAATATGTATTTACTATAAATACACAAAATATTTTATAAGAAAATACTTGACCAACATGTAAAAAGGCAAGAGACTTCAAAATTTATTATATTTTTTTGTATAGACCACATATCCTCTTTTTAGCCTTAAGTAGTTTGTCACTTCTCTACTTGAGGCAAGCACTGTCTCGGGGTTTAGAGTTGCAGTTATCATTGGTTGGTGCCTCCTTTTTGCAAATTTGTCATGGAGTTTCTATGTCTTCATGCACATCTTTAAAAAAATACATGCATATAGGGGCGCCTGGGTGGCTTAGTTGGTTAAGCGTCCGACTTTCGCTTAGGTCATGATCTCACGGTTCGTGGTTTCGAGCCCCGCGTCGGGCTCTGTGCTGACTGCCAGCTCAGAGCCTGGAGCCTGTTTCAGTCTGTGACTCCCTCTCTCTCTGACCCTCCCCTGCTCACGCTCTCTCTCTCTCTCCTAGAAATAAAAACATTAAAAAAAAATAAAAAAAAATACATGCATATAATTTGGTAAATGTGCATTCATTTTGGCTAACAAAATATTTTTTTTAAAAACCTGACCAAAATTTATGGAAAGGTATTTTGATTTTTACTATAATCACATAGTTCCTTCTCAGCCTTCACTTAAATAGTAATGACATCTCTCTAGGACAAATGTTTTCACTTACCAGGTTCTACCCTCCTTTACAAGTGAAGTCATTAATACCCTTTTGTTTAATCTAGTAGATGAGGGGAAGTGAGAGGAAAGGAATGTTTATTGAATATGTTTTATATTTAGTAAGCATCATAAGGGCATTAAAATAATTAAATAATCTTTATTAAACTGGAATATAGTTTCAGTTGAAGCATTTACAAGTCACTAGCACCAGGGGCACCTGGGTGGTTCAGTGGGTTAAGCATCCATCTCTTGATTTCAGCTCTTGTCATGATCTCACAGTTGGTGAGTTCAAGCTCTGCGCTGGGCTGCACACTGGTAATGTGGAGTCTGCTTGGGATCCTCCCTCTCTCCCTCTCTCTCTCTGTCCTTCCCTGCATGCATGCAAGCTCTTTCTCAACAGTAAATAAATAAACTTAAAAAAAAAACCAAGTCACTAATACTAGAAATATGGAAAATTTATCTTTGAGATGTGGCGTTAGAGAACACCATAGTTGCATGGTATATGCAAGAAATATTGGAGCCAACTACTTCTTATATTGGGCTGGTTCCTTTACTAGACTATTATTATAGAATTACAGCTGATATTCAATTTAACATCAAAATGAAATAATAAGGAAAATAGTCAATTTCCATTGAAATCCCAACTCAAACCATTTTGGAAACATTTGTATGGTGACTAAGCTATTTTACATCTGCTCTTCTGCAAGAGAAGCTGTAGAGAGGAAAACTATAAGTCAAAACATGAGGAATTCATTAAAATAGTTAACATTTCTAATTGTGAGACATATTTGGTAGACATACAGAAGACACTGAGGAACATTCTCTTATGTATTTTCACTTAAGATTTTGTTTGTCCTCATATAAGGGGGTAATAGTGTCTTTTCCTTATTGTGTATTTCTTATGTTTTGTTTTTTTTTTTAACAGATAGCCCAACAATAATATGTGACATTATTAAGTATTTGCCATCATGACAATCTCTTAGTTTATGAACCAGTACTACTTAGGAATTTGTTCAAACATAGGCAGAACTAATAGAGATTTGAAAGTAATCTTTATCTGTTTTTTTCTCTCTTCTCTTGTTCACACCCACCACAACAAAGGTGCAGTTAAAATATCCAAGATCTGATGCTTTACATTGGAAAGTGAGTGAAATTAGCACAAAAATATTAAGTGGCAAATGGTCTTTTTGCTCATCTTTAAAAAAATATTCGAGGTTATTAGCAACAACAAAAACATTTTCTTTCTTTCATTTCTAATCTTTTATGTTTATACTTGGGAGCCATTTGTAATCGAATATAAATTTAAAGAGCTATTTTGTTATATTCCATATTGGTTTTTTTTTATAACTACAGTTCTCAAAAAGAGGTGTACTTTGTACTATATTATATGATGAAAAGTGGAGTATATTTAATGCTGCAAAGGAAGTTTACTTTGGCATTCATTCATTTATATCATTCTAAATAGTGTTAGAATTTCCTAAAACTTAAGCATTAAGGCAGGCTTGTGAATCTTTTAAATTTACATTATGCATCATAAATTTTTTGATTCTCAAACTTAGCTGATTAATTGTAACTGGTCTTATCAGAGCAAAGTGACAATGGTTTTGGTTGTGAACTTACTTGCTTTTGTAGGTAACAGTATGTTTGATATGCTTTTTTTCTTCTTTATGGTTCTTCATGGTATTCTGTTCTGTGCACTCAGAGTTTGTATTCATGTCTTCAGTGAACTAAATCTACAAAATGCATTTATTAAATCAGCTTGTCTATTAAGCACCTGTTGTGTGTGAGTTCCAGAGGAAATTATACATGAATTGGAAAAAAAGAAAAGCAATGCATATTCTGCAAGTGCTCTGTTTTCAGGACAGTGTATATCTAAATCAAGAAAGCAAAATGATACACATGGCTATTGAAATTTTTGATATTGATACTTTAGGTTTTAACTTGTGCTGCTGTTGTTGCTGCTGTTAGCATTATGTCATGACAGAGACATAATGCTTATAGATTTATATGGAAAAGGAACTGGAAATAAACTGCGACAATTTAGAGATAAGAAAATCTCTCAAATTCATATAGTGTGTTGATGTTGGGGAAGGGTTAGAATCATATGAGCCCAGTCAATGGTTGTTGAATGATTAAATTATTAAAATGGTTAATTTATCAAATCCATTAAGTATCCAGGAAATGCCCAATCCAATTTGAGTCAAACAAATGATATATATGGATTTTTTGTAGTCTAAATTAGTTTAGCCAGTCTATCTTTAAACAAAAAGAATGTTTATCACCATCTTATTACTGTTATTATAAAACTCCGCCATTATCCTTGATCTTCACCTTTAGTAAGTGTTGTTTTTCTACTTAGCTGCCTTACTCTCTAGGTTGTGTGGATTTCTTATAATGGGATTTCTTTAAAGGTTGTTGGTTTGTGGGTTTAGCAAAAAGAATAAGCATCAAGTTTCTTTATGGACTACAATTTTAATGAAAATAAATCTGAGTTAAGAATATGGTTATTTGTGACTTGGTTAATACAAGAATTTACTTCCTAATATTACTATGACTATAAAGTAGATTTGCCATTAACAATTAGGCTCATATTACATATAACTGAAGTATTAAAAAATCATTGAGAAGTGAGACCATACTTTAGAATAGTAACTCAGGAGAAAATGTCTTGAAGGATAGCTTCCTGATTCTGATGGTTGAAACAAACCTTGGCGTTAGAAGGTGATGGAGGAACAATATCTTCCAAACTGTGAAGGTCCTTTGAGATTGAAAAATGAAGGCAACTACTCCATACTGATTACACCGAGTTTTTTTCAGGGTAACTTACTAACAGCGGTGTGGGGGGCAACAGTCCAGGTGCAGCTCTTCTATGCCCCTTTGAGGACCTTAATCCACAGGTGTATAGAGCTAGGCGCATTGTGGTGAAGTCAAAGGGGAATTATCTAACATAGCCTATTCTGTGCACCAGTCATCTCTATTAGTTAGCTAAAATGGAGCCTTCTCTGTGCCACTTTAGAGAAGATCAAAACAAGTCTTCCCTAATTCTGCTCAGGGCATACATTAACTTCCAAGGGTCCTGGAAAATGTAGCCCTCAGGGATGTTCTTGTGTGAACATGAACAAGATGGAAGGCTAAAGATAGAATCGGTGTTGTCTGCACTCCCACACTTTGGTCATTGTGAGAACGTCACTCCTCAAGGAGTGAGTAGGGATAGTATCGAAGATCACATTTATTTGGATTCTACATACAGACCACCAACACAAAACAAAAGATTTTCATTTGAACTAACTCAAGAAGAATGCCTTAGAATAGTCAACACATTGACCGATTATGCCATGTTTGCCAAAAATCAGGTTGAAAAGAAGGGTCTGGCCACAAGAATATTTTTCCTTCAGTGAAAAGAGTAGAAGTTGATACCATAGCTACTTCTTTCCTCATTGCGCCAAAATATGTATATACGTACATGTGTTTATATATATATATATATCTCATTATATATATATCTATTAATATATGTTTTATATATATATATATATACCTTGTTTCTTTCTTTGGAGCTTTGTGTTTTGACTACTCTTAGCATGTTTTTTTTCTATATAGAGTAACTTATATAAAATAATAAAACTAGCTAGTTGAAGGCATCAGAGTACACTAAAGCGGCCAGGACACAGGGCCTAAGATCCCTAAGAGAAGGAAAGTGTATTGAAAGGAGCTCTTTATTCACAGCAGCTCTTTTACTCAAAGCAATACAACTAGCAATTGACTTTCCAACAGAAATGAGGAAAGCAGATGACAATAAGTGGCATCTTAAAGTTGACAGAAATTAACTGTAAACTTAGAAACATATATCAAGTGAAAATATCCTTCATAAACTAAGACAAAACAAAATAATTTTAGTTGAACAAAAACAGAATTTGTTACCAACTGATACTTAGATGAAAACACCCAATAACAATAGCATAAACAGTAAGAGTTATACTTTTTTGGTTTCCTATTAAGAAATATGCTGTAATCTTTAGAGTAACCAATAAAGGAATAGAAAAAGAATTCATAACCCCAAAGTAATAGAAGAAAATTTGAAAAAAACAAAGTAATAGAGCCAACAAACTAAAACTGAAACAAACAAAGCTGGAGTAACTCAAAAGAAAGCAAAAGAAGTTATAAAAATTAGGAAAAGATACAAGATGAAAAGTTAGCAAATACCAATTTGATAGATTTAAACAAAAAAGTATCAATAGTTTCATTATATGATAAGTTGTATAAATATTCCAATTATGATAAAAAGATTGTCAAGCAGCAGCCTATATATCCATCAATAAAAGAATAGATACTTAAATTGTGGTCTGTTCACACGATGAAATTCAATGTAATGCTGTAATGCATTATAGTAGATAAAGTTTATCAATATAATGTTGAGAGAAACAATACAGAAGTTTGTACATAATGAACAGTTTCATTTGCATAGTGTTCAAAATCACAAAATAAATAACAAATGGAAAGAAATCAGGAGAATAATTTAGCTTTGGCAGAATCTTAAGAGAGCCTTTTGGGAGGTGATCATGTTGTAAATTTGAACCAGGTGGTGGTTATACAGGTATGTTTACCTTGAAAAAAATCATCCAGCTGTACATTTAAAATTTATATTCTTTATGTATACTTAATAAAAATGTTTACAAAAATATAAATTATAAGACTAGGCCAGCAAGAAAGTTGGTTTGGTTTTATTTTAAGTAGTAGCACCATGTAGTATTGTGGAAAATGCTGAGTTAGGAGCCAAAAGTTCTGTGTTCTGGTGTTAGGTCTGGCACTTATAAAATGTTCCTTGGGTATGTCATGCTGTCCCAGAGTTTCAGTATTTGCATCTGTAAAATTGAGTGATATACACCTAATGATACCACTGTACTGCCCTCACTTACAGGGTGTGTGGGTGGATTCAATAAGACTATATTTGATAAAGTACTACTGAGGCTAAACTCCTTGCAAGTGTATCAGATATAATATTTAATTAAATATAATTATATTATATTTGCATCTGCATATTTAATGATATAATATACAATATAATTAATATTTATATTAAACATAATATAATTATAAATGTATAATATAAATAATATTTATATTAATTTGCTCAACATCAGGGAAAAAGTCAGCTTTTTACCTACCCAAGTGCTGTATATACTTATTATTAATTATCTAGATAGTGTGGTAAAAGCAGGGATTTTAACTCTCCAATAAACTTAAAAGTTTGGGAAAGCTCTTTTGATCATTTGGTGTGGGCACTGATAGTGGTCCTGAGTTTATACTAAAAGGCAAACTTGGAAAGAGCGAAATAAAGAGGTTTTGTAGGTGACTTTGGGATACTGAATAATGAGACAGAGAAACTCACACTTCACAGAGCTCCGAGTTTGGGTGCAGATGTTGATTATATGAATCTGAAGCTCAGGCAAGTTTCAGGATTAGAGAAACACATTTGTGAATCAGTAGATGAGAACAGCAGATAAGCTATGACTGTATATGGGTTGTGTAAAAATAGTCAACAGGCAGGGGTGCCTGGGGGGCTCAATAAGTTGAGTGTCTAATTCTTGGTTTTGGCTCCCGTCATGCTCTCATGGTTGATGGGATAGAGATCAACATGCTGACAGCGTGGAGCCTGCTTGGTATTCTCTGCCTCTCTCTCTGCCCCTCCTCCTCTTTCTCTCACTCTCTCTCTCTCTCTCTCTCAAAAATAAGTAAATAAACAATTTTTAAAAATAGCAAACAGGCAAAGTGAAAAGAAAAATGGGCCAAGGGAAAAAGTTAGCCACACCCCTGATTAAGATTCAGGAGAGGAGCATGAAACCTTTGGGGAAATAGTTTTGGTAAGGAAAAAAATAGACTACACCAAGAGCATTTCCAGAGGATTTTGTGTTACAGAATCCTTGTAGGAAGATAGAAAAAAAAATGTGAGGTTTCTTCCCAGGAAATCTTTATGCAGAAAGCTACATAAAAAATAAATCATGGATTATACTTTTATTTACTTGAGGATAACTTCAGAATGCAAAATTAAAAAAAAACAATGCAAAATTAATATATAACGTATTTTAATAGGGTGTGCATTCAGTATTAACTAGTGGTAGTTAATATGCCAAATATAATGAATATTAGTTAATATGGCTCATATCATCAAGTAATATTGCCTTTTAAGCATGCTGGTAAAAAAAAAAAAAGTAAAATACATGTCCACAGTTGTGCTTACCCAGTGTAGTGTGGCTTATACTTTCTCTGTATTCACTAACTTACACCCAGTTTTCATTCCTATCTCAAATTTATTAATATATTTATTGTGATTAATGTATGCAATAAATGGGGCTGGGTGTGTCCCCTTAATTACCTCAGCTAATTCTCATCACAAGCCTATGAAACACACATTTACTTCCTTCTGTTAGGATTAAGGAAACTGAGACATAACAGGACCCAAAACTGATTCCAAGACAAGACTGCCCAGCAACAATGTCAAAACTCCTTTTGCTTTCATCAGCCCAGCCCTCTTGTCAAGTCAGAGACTGTGTTTTGCTGAATTAGACATGCACACTGAAGTCACAGAACTTACCATAGAACTGTGCCTTACTCAAGTTGTGAAGATTTCTGAAAGCCCATCTTTGTCTGTATAGCACCAGATTTCCTGGTGCTTTGTTATTTCCATTACATGTACTTTCTTATTTCAGTTCAGTGAGTGTGAGAGGTCTGTTAATACTGTACACTATCTTAAATTGCTAGAACTAGACTCCACTTAGACTGTGGAGTCTAGTCTAAGACCTTTTCCTTGTCTTATCTGCTATATCAAAGCATAAGAATAGATGCAATTCTGGTATCTACTTTCATCTAGTTTCATAGTATTCTTTAAGAGAACCCCATGTCCCCTAGCACCATTGTTGTATTAGAATTTTCACTTGTAACCCTCTTGTGCTGGGCTTCAGAAGTGTTGAGAGCTCTCTCTCAGAGCTGCAGACCTGACAGACTTCCCACGTGTTTAACAACTTTTCTTTTATCAGGGTCCTCACTGAGGTCAGTGACATTCCCTGCATTTTATGCTATGATGGTAGCCCCTTTTCACAGGCTGGAAGCTCAGGAGTAATCCATCTGTATGGTTTTTAAAGGTATACTAGGTTTGCTTTTGAATAAAATTGATGCACTTAGTGTTTTTAACCAGGTTTCTCCAAATGTTTTTTGGCAGAAACAGTTTAGACCTGGTTTTTATTGCCATGTCCGGGATCTCCTATAATAGTAATTGATTTTCAAAATCATCCATGTCTTTCTTGGAGACCAGAAATCAGAAACTTGTAGACATTGCTGCTGGGGAGAGCACTGTGTCAACATAGCTTAAAGTGAGGACCCCTCTGCTTTAAGTTGACCACTTACTCTACCAGTTCTGATTAAGGGATAGTAGATCCCATAAAGGTAGGGAGCCTTATGCCGTGTTGTATTAGAGGACACGTATTTCTATGATTTCATCAATTGCAGAGGTTTTTTTCCCTTTTTTTTTTTTTTTTTTTTTACCCTTGCCTGCTATCTCAGAACCTCTCCTGGGGCACCTGGGTGGCTCAGTTGGTTAAGCGTCCGACTTCGGCTCAGGTCATGATCTCGCGGTTTGTGGGTTCGAGCCCCTCATTGGGCTCTGTGCTGACGGCCAGCTCAGAGCCTGGAGCCTGCTTCAGATTCTGTATCTCCCTCTCTCTGACCCTCCCCTGCTCACACTGTTACTGTCTCTCTCTATCTCTCTCAGAAATAAATAAAACATTAAAAAAACACTTTTTTTTTCCCAAAACCTCTTCTCATCACTGGATTGTGTCCAGGCAATAGAGTTATAATGAATACTAATTAGCCTGAAGAACACATAATTATGAAGGTACATTTTCTGCTAAATTATAAAGTCAGAAAAATACAGTGCATTCCAAAGGAGTTATTTGTGATTCCTAGGTTACTGCCTTAGATGATTCTTTTTGCTTCTGCTTCTTTCCATTGGCATATAGCCAAAATATTGACTGTATCATTGCTGATGATAAGTTATAAATAAAAGGTACTATTAAAAAAGATAGCCTATTGTAACAATAGAGCAGAACAAATAATGTTCTATTCTGCTATGATTGAAAATGATGTATTGCAAGTAAAGTGTATTTTATCTGTATCAGTGGACTGACTTGAAAACATTTTTTATCTTTTTCAAAGTTGTTTGTTATTTAAAATATTTTTTATTATTTTAGACATTTTCAAGTAAAGCAGATTTCTGTCTTTCATTTTCAATTTTTGTACCTGGTTTGATTTGTCATAGGCACATATGTGGTAGTTCTGTTATTTTAGCACACAGCTAGTGTTTTACCCAGGAGAGAGGAAAATCTGTATTTCAGCCACATTAAAAAATAACAATGTATTCTTTATTTTGTCAGAAAAAGAAACAGAGAGAGGGAGAGAAAGAGAGAGAGAAAGGAAGAAAAGAAAGTTATTTTTTATCTTTAGGATAACCTATAAAGTAATAGTAAAAGAATATGTGACTGTAAGGAAAGGAGATGTCATATTGAATAATAACTTAATTGTTCCAAAACAAAAAAAAAATGAGAACAAAAAGGGACAGCAAAGAGATGAGGAAAAATATAAAACAAATAGTAATTTGGGAGATTTAAACAAAAAGGTCAGAAATTTTATTAGGTATAAATGGCATAATACTTTAATTAAGCAAAGATAGTGAGAAACAACCTAAATTCCAATCATCGAAAGAATACTAATTTAGTTGTGGATTTATTCACACATGGATTTCTAATGCAATGACCTTCTGTCAATACATTACCATGGTATATCTCACCAATATAATGTTAAATAAGAGTAGCAAGACCAAAGAGAGGACATACTGAATGATTCCATTTGAATAAAATTCAAAAAAGGCCAAAACGAATCTATATTGACAGAAATCAGAATAGTACTTTACTTTTGGCAGGGTAATGATTTAGAGGAAGCATGAGAGAGGCTCCTGGGATATGATAATGTTCTACATTGGGAACTAAGTGGCAGTTACACAAACATGTTTAATTTGTAAAAGATTATCAAACTGGATATTTAGGATTTATACATTTTACTATATGTAAATCAACAAAACTATGGAAATATAAATTAGTAGTCTAGAGTACTCTTCCTGACTTCTTACACCCACTTTGTCTATTTTCTCACCTAAATCTCCTTTTTGCCTCATATAGCATAAATGGAGTTGACTGCATATCCTGGACTAAATTAACTACCTAAAGGGTGTAAATGAAGTGCCCTGGGAAAGGTAGTAATGTTTTCCATCATAATAGCCTGGGCAATACCAGTAATATCCTTAAAGGTATTAAAACTGATAAGAAAAGACAACCCAATATAAACAAGAGTTAACAATAAAGAGATAATTGTCAGATTAAGAAATCTAAATAATGTATAAATATGAAAAGATGCTCATCCTCACCACTGATTGAGGACATACAGATTTAAACAGCAATGGAATAGTATCATTAATCACATTGACAAAAGTTAAAAAGTATACTATCGGATGCTGTCAAGAAGGGCAACTCTCATGCATTGTTTGAAATACAAATTATTGTTGCTTTCTGAGGAATTCATTGACAAAATTAGACAAAAAAATTGTAAAATATACCCTTTGGTCAGCATTTCCTCATTTAAATATAAATTTATATATGTTTATATATATAAAAAGTCCACATTAAAAGTATTTGGAAGAGATTTTTTTGACAGCACTTTGGGTAGGGAGTATTGAAAAGCTGAAATCAACTTGATTATTTATCAAAAGAGGAATGTTGAATACATTGTGTTATGTTCACCATGTGGCTATTAAAAATAGAGTTAAATCTATACATATGGACATGGAGGAATGCACAGCATATGTTTTCAGGAAGAACACAATTTGCATAGCTGAAACAGCATAACCTCAGTTTGTAAAACCAAAAACAGTAAACCCCCAAAGCCTCCCTTGTGCCTATAAATGCGTGTGTGTGTGTGTGTGTGTGTGTGAGAGAGAGAGAGAGAGAGAGACAGAGAGAGAGAGAGAGGGAGATTTTAAGTGTATGTGGGTATATAGAATGACAGATAGAACATGATAAAATTGGTTACCTAAGAAAGAAAGTGAAGATGAAATCTTGTGTGACTTTTGGTTGTGATTTTTAAAGATTATCTTGTACTATGATACAAATACTTTAGAAACAATTGATAAATACCCGTGGAGAAGGCATTTGGAATGTTAACTCCTTCAAGGATAGGCAGAGAAGGAGGTTCTACTGTCAAAGGGAGGAGATGAAGTACTAAAATATTTAACCAGCTTCACAATTTGCTCAGTATCTACCAAAGATATATTCTCCAGTTTAAGACACTGTACATAGAATTTTTTTGTAAAAAAAAAAACCCCTCTGTACCAATGACACATGAATTTCCAGAACTGGCCTATTAGCACAAACATTTTTTATCTGGGAAATAATAATTTTGACGACTAGAAAAAATTACTTTTAACCATGTTGGAAGAGTTTTACAAAAACAAGTATTTTCAGTAAGCTTTAATAAACTGGAAAACCTAGATAAAATGTGAATGCCATATTGTTATTTGACAACTTTAGTAATAAACAATTTTGGTTTTTAATGATTTGGTACTATAACATTTCATTTAATAAGCCACTTGTTACCTTAAGGTCTTATCTAAATAAATAAAGTTTATTCCCATAAATTAGATTCTAGGGAGAAATTGTATTTACATTAAAATAATTAGATTAGCGTGAAAAAGTCAACTTTTCACATCTAATGCTATGTATCCTTGTTATACATTACACATAGAATCTGATTTTTTTAAAAAGAGGGATTTGAGCTATCTATACTGACCTATTTTTCCTTAACAGTTGTGGGGAAAGCTGTTCTCATTCCTTGGTCTGGTGTAAAACTAGTGCAAAGTTTATACTAAGATGAAAAAGCTGGAAACTGTAGGACAATGAAATGTTGTAGGTAACTCTGAGGATCTTAACTATTTAAGACAGAAAACTTCACTTCTAAGAGCTCCCAGTATTTTTAGACTGCCTGCTTTTCTCTTTGCTTACAATTTGCGATAAATGAAAGTTTATGCAGTTACAATTTTATATAGACTTAATTTTCAATTTAAAAAATATAAACTTAATATTTGATCAATTATACCTAAGGCACATTTAGTCCTTTTGTTTCCTTAATTTTATAAGTAGAATAGAGTATTATACCACCTATGGATAGAATAAAGTATTACACTTTTCCTTTAGGCAGTGGAGTTGTGAATGTCAGATGTTGGTTTCAAATAGATAAATTTTAGTTTGGTCCAATTCAATTCAACAATGTTTTTATCATCAGTATTAAATACTAAGTTAGGCATTGGGCTCTCAAAGATGAATAATAAGCTAGGCTTTGCTCCGCAGGGAGTGTAGAGCTGAGTAGGTGAGATAAATTCCAAACAGGTAAAATTTCAATGCCACTAAATAAAAGCAAGTGTACTTGAGATTAGAATAGAGTTCAATTTTACTGAACTAAGTGTTGAAGTCTGAAGCAAGATGTATGAGAAGCTGAAGCTGAGGAGTTACACACGGCCCAGATCATGGACAAATTCATTTGTTATAAATGAGCTAAGTCTTGGTCAAGTTGGAGGCAGATTCTGATTGTATGAAATTGAAGCTCATGCAAAAGGTCAAGATTAGAGAAATACCCTTGTAATTCAATGCACAAGAAAAATAGATAAACCATCAGAATTGATGGATAATGCAAAAATATCACCAATGCAGATAGAGTAAGAACAATGGGCCAAGGAAAGAAATTAAAACTTCATTGAATAAGAATCAGCATAGCAAGAAAACCTTCCAGGAAAGAGTTAAGAAACAGGAGATGCCAAGGACACTTTGAAACTTTCTTGCTGTATTCTGTATATAGATTCTGGTAAAAAATTTTGATAAAAACATAAGGTTCTTGAAGTGCCTGCCTGGCTCATTTCAAAGAGTTTGTTACTCTTGATCTCAGGGTTGTGAGTTCAAGTCCCACTTGGGTGTAGACATTGCTTAAAAATAAAATCTAAAATAAAAGTCCCCAAAATTAAAGGTTTCTTTTCAGAAAGTCTTTGTGTAAAATCCAGCAGACAGAATTAATCATACATTGTATTTTTTATTTGATGATAATTTTTGAAGATTAATAGGAAAGAATGTGCTATAATGGAACATGGAACATTCAATTAATATTAACTAATAGTATTTAATATAATAAATAAAAACTAATACTGGTTAATATAAGACATTTAATCAATGTATGTATTAATGCCTTTAAACTGGTCTGGGAATTTTCTTTGGTAGCTAAAGGGGAAGGAAGAGGTCTATTCAAATACGTCATTTTATTGAAAATCTATAATTAAAGCTCTGTTCACTGACATTATTTGTAATAAGTACCATGTTTCCCCAATATCTGTAGAGTATTTCATTCATTTGCTTGCAGATTTTGAACTTCTGTTTCTTCTTGTTCTGCATTAAGCAAGTGTTGAATGATAAGGGTGAATTGAGCTATTCAATATGTCATTTGTTACCTGCTAGACAGGTTCTTGTGTATGACTTTGGTGTACTTGCATGTTCAGTGTTATCTCTGTGGTGAACTATAGTTTCATTCCATCTCTTTTTAGAAAGATACACATAAACCTATGGGTAGGTGTTTGTTTTATTGCAAAAGAATATATGATCATATATTTCTGATCTATGCAGTAAGTTTTGGAGAAATTTACTCTTTAGACCCAAGGGAAAAACATGTATATTTCTATTCATGCTTACCCAGTGAAGCTGATTAGGCCTGTACTTTCTCTTTTCTCACTAACTCACACTCAATTTTTTAGTTTTTATCTAGAATTTAGTAATAGCTCCATTTATCAAGTGACTACTGTATACAGGATGGTGATAGTGCTCCCCATTTACCATGCCATTTCATCCTCACCACAGCCCTATGAAATACACATTTATAAATATTATGTTACAAATAGGCAAACCGAGACACAATAGAACTCAAAACTGGAATTGAGGAAAGTTGTCCAGTTACAAAATTCAGGCTCTAACTGCTGCAGGATTAGCTCAAACCTCTTGTGAAATCAGGGGCGCCTGGGTGGCTTAGTCGGTTAAGCGTCCGA
Organism: Hyaena hyaena; assembly: GCF_003009895.1. Lineage (NCBI taxonomy): Eukaryota > Metazoa > Chordata > Mammalia > Carnivora > Hyaenidae > Hyaena > Hyaena hyaena. The sequence goes on along the minus strand of NW_024081202.1, from coordinate 394,970 downwards.
CTTTCACTTAGGTCATGATCTCATGGTTCGTGGGTTCGAGCCCCGCGTCGGGCTCTGTGCTTACTGCCAGCTCAGAGCCTGGAGCCTGTTTCAGAGTCTGTGACTCCCGCTCTCTCTGACCCTCCCCTGCTCACGCTGTCTCTTTCTCTCTCTCTCTCCTAGAAATAAATAAAACATTAATAAAAAAGTAAAAAAAAAAAAAAAGCCCTCTTGTGAAATCAAAGATAATGTGTTCTTGAACTAGCATTTGAGTTCCTAGAACTATATGCCAGACTTACTCAAGTCATATAGATTTCTCTTTTTTTAATGTTTATTTATTTATTTATTTATTTATTTATTTTGAGAGAACAAGACTGAAATTGATCAAGTTGGGAAGAGGCAGAAGGGGGAAGGAGAGAGAGAGAGTGAGAGAGAGAGAGAGAGAGAGAGAGAGAATCCCAAGCAGGCTCCATGCTGTAAGCGCAGAGCCTGATGCAGAGCTCAGTGTCACGAACTGAGAGATCATGACCTAAACTGAGGTCTCGAGTCAGACACTCAACCAACTGAGCCATCCAGGTGCCCCAAGTCATGAAGATTTCTGACTCTCCATTCTGTCATCTATACCCTCTTGAGTACAGATTGCTAATTGGCAGCTGACTCAAAGGCTGTTCTTTGTTGTATCTAATTTTTAAAAATTAATTGCAACTTAAAATATACTATTAAAAACAACAAGAAGAGAGTAAAAAGAAAATATTTTTAGTTTTTCTTTAAAAAAGAGACCATCTTGCAAAATAGGGTTACATTCCCTCAGTGCAACAGCTGGCTGGGATGGATTGCTCCCTTTAAATTTTCAATGCACTTTTGACTTCCTAATTCCTACCACTTTCGATTGCCTTGCACTGAACAAAAATCACCCATTTACATTTCGTTCACTGCCTATGTGGACATATGAGTATCCATCATGGCCTTATGTAATGTTTTCCAAACTGCTCTCTGCATAGGTAGTGGGTAGGACTCCAGAACTCCCACATCTGCTTCAACCAAAGTCATTGTCACAAGCAATTAACCTTGGATAAATTACTCTTCATTTTAAATAACTTTAAAAACTTTTTCCCCAAATATTTAAATGTCATATTTCTTGCTTCTCAAATTCTCTTATGCATTTAAGATTACTTCTTTTTGTTTTTAAAATTATTGTTACTTCATAATATATTTACAAGTAATTATGTGTAATTACGTAACACAAGTTCATGAGTAGAGTCACTCTCCATTCTTCTGAAGAATTATCCCTTATAATTTTAGTATACTTAACTACCTAGAATACATTTTTAGATTATTTTATAGGGCTGACTTTAAAAAATGTTGCTTGATATTCACAATAAAGGATATAGTTTTGTATATGCTTATATCAGTTTTCATATATTCAGATGAACTCTAGCTGTAATTAAACTCTCTAGAATTAGACATTTCAAGGATTGTGTTTTAATTTAATGTATTGGTCTGACACGTAAACCATAATTGAAATTTTACATGACTAGTCAGTAAAAAAAAAAAATCTCTATTCCGAATGGTGTCATGCTCAGAAAGTATGGTCTGGAAACGACTATACTGTGACTTAAAAAAAAAAAAAAAAAAAAAACCGGATTCTTGAAAATATATTCGGTTATTTAATATTTTATGGGCCTAGCAGGGCCTAGAGACAGTTAATGACAGTTACTAAAGATAAATAATAAATTGAGATTTTCTCTTTTTTAAGTATTTGAAGGGGACAACTTAACTGAGAAGTCAAAGCAAGTTTAGTGTGTATATAGGTAGCTAGCTGCATATCTGAAGCCAGACCTCTCAACTTCTCAACAGGCCACTCTGAGCACTGGAGCCCAGGTTTGAGCTTTATTCTGATTTTCCCTCATGAGCCTGCTGTATAATTTTGTCCACTGAGGATCTTGATCTACCATTCCACATCAGAACAATTGATAGTTTTGCTAATTTAATTTAGCGTGTTTGAATTGTGTTGTGATGTCCAAGCACTGAGCCAACCCTGGGGAAAACGTCTCAGAAACAATTTTACCTTCAAAGGATCTCCTCTTCTTCAGGTAGAAAAGAATGTGAAGAAACAGCTTTTCTGTAGCAGGGCTTAATTTTGGTGCCCCATCTTCAGTTTCTTGAGTGTCTAAGGGCATTTATAGTGAGCCTAGTAGCAAGACTTCCATTATCCTTTTGTCAACATTCTGGCTGTTGGAAGGAGTGTTTGTGGTTGCAGAGGCAGAGGCTTCCTCATCACCTACTGAATGCTGTTTTGTATAGAAGGCAATGGGTCCTTAAAGTTGGTATTTCCATGGTAGCCTCTTGATTACTCACATTTCTGACGATGGCAGAGGTACCAACCCCTTATCTGGGCAGATCTTTGTGCTATGAGATTCCTGGGACTCAGACTGGAGTCTTTTTCTCAGCCCTTGAACTGATTTCAGTAGCATCCGGTTCCTCTATCAAATCTTTTCTTACTTCCGTCACAGGGTCATTTGTTTCCAGCACTGCAACTTGACAGACACAATTTTATCACTATTTTTAAGTGACCCATGTATTATTTATATCTCTTTCTACTACAATACCCAACAAATCACAGCCAACATAAGAACTTATTTAAATGAAAAATGTAATAAATATTACTGTTTTGATTTCTTAGGAATTTTTCATACAACTAGATTATAAAAATCAAGTGTGCTGCTGGTTTGATACTTACTCTGTTTTATTGTTTCCAGTGATTATCATTATGAATAGGTCATGATGATTTATTTAAGCAAGATGATCACTGTTTAAATAATTGGGTTTAAAGAGGACCATAAAAAGAGATTGTTCTGCCAAGGACTCCTGGGAGTCTTCTTGCTTTATATCCTGCTTCTAATGATGAGCTATATACTTGATTTTAGGAAATGAAACATGAACATGTTGATTTGTTTTTTGAAACCTTTATTTAATTCAGATAATGTCCTCTATCATCTACAAAATCCTTTTATTACAGTGCTTTGGTGGTATATGCCTTTTTCATTACTGCCTGAAGTTGAAATTGCCACTCAATAAAAACAACTTGTAGCTCTAAGAAATGACACACAGGAAATTCAGTTCCCTGAAGCAAGACTGGGGATTTTCTTTGGTAGTTAAAGAGGAAGAAAGAGGTCTTTTCAAACCCATTTATTTTATTGGAGGTCTCTCATTAAAACCATTGTTCAACATGACATAATTTACAGGAAGCTATATGTTCCCTCAACATGACAATTTTTTCAGTCTCCTTTTGTGGTGAAATATATTCATGTGTCTGCTTATTTTGAGGTGTAGTCCCTTTATCAACTAGATTAAGCATGACAGCATTAAACATGAAACTGAGATACTTCATTTTTCACTGACACTTGGCAGATAGGTTCCTCTGAACCGCTTTGTGCATGAATTGTGAATGTTACATATGTGGAGGGCTGGAATCTCCCTCCATTCTCCTTTGGGAACTTCCAAAAGCTTTCTTTGTTAAAAACTTTTGTAATTAAGGGAGTTTGGGTGGCTCAGTGGGTTAAGTGTCCGACTTTGGCTCAGGTCATGATCTCACAGTTCATGGGTTCAAGCCCTGCATCCAGCTCTGCGCTGTCAGCTCAGAGCTTGGAGCTTGCTTTGGATTCTGCGTCTCCCTCTCTTTCTGCTCTTTCCCTGCTCGTGCTCTCTCTTTCTCTCTCAAAAATAAAAATAACATTAAAAATTTTTTAAATGCTAGGAGCTTTAAAAAAAAAAAGGAAAGAAAACTAATGTAACTAAACAATTCTGATTGTGTAATAATTTTTGGAGACATTTATTCTATCGACTCAGAAAGATAAAAATGAATATATGGGCATAGTCACATTTAACCAATGAATTCGACCTATATTTTCACACTAACTCATCAAAACTTTCACTACTTCTAAATTTTAATAACAGTACCATTAATCAAGTGATTACTGTATGCCAGGAATGGGACTAAGTCCTTTGCACTCACTATTCTATTTAACCCTCACTACAACCCTGGGAAATATGCAATTATCTTTTTATATTTCAAATGAAGGATGAAATATCATAGGTCCAGGGCTGGGATTTCTAGAACAAATCTTCACTGCTGCTAAGTCTGCTCTTAGCTACTAAACAATCAGCCCAGTTCTCTTCCCAAATCACAGACAGTGTTAGTGAAAAATGCATTTGGACACTGAAGTCGAATATTTGCTAACGTTACCCAAGTCATGATTTCTGATCTTCCTTTCCCGTACCCATAAAATGAGAACCTTGATTATGAGCAAAAAATTATTGACTTTTTAGAAGAAAGAGTTTCTCCAGCAAAATAGACCCAAATTCTCTGAGTACAACAATCAGCCGGTGGTAACACTGCTTCTTCTCTATAACCAATGCATACTTCATGCACTAGTCCCCGCCTCTCCCACTCGTCTTGCCCTGAAATACTGTCATGTATTTACCTCTCCTGCTCTGACTCTGTGGAATTCCAAGTGTGTACCCTGTTCTCAAGTCATGTTTCCCAAACTATCTTGCTGAGCTGTTGGGTAGGCAAGACTTCATTCCATCTTTAATCAAAGTCTTTGACTCATACTTTTTTTTTTTTGACAGATTGTCTTAAAATAAGTTTAAAAACCATTGATCTTGATGACTTTTCTAGCTCTAAAGTTGGTAACTTTTATTCAGATAGAACTAGAATATCTTTTTTTTTGTTTTACTATTTTCATGAGTATAAAGTAAGAAAATATAGAAATTCCAAGGTGGGCTTAATATGCTCCAAAAAACCAAAAAGTAATATCATATGTTTAAAAATTAAGGAAGAAATAAATTTACTATTTGCAAGGCAAGTAGATAACAATACATGTAATCTTTTAACTGTGAGGGATCTGCAAACTATCTGCAATGAGCTCAAATCTGATTGCAATCTGTTTTGGGGGATAAAGTTTTGTTGTAACACAGCCACACCTGAAAGTGTCAGATATTGGGGCACCTGGGTGGCTCAGTTGGTTAAGTGCCTGACTCTTGGTTTCAGCTCAGATCATGACCTCACAGTTCGTGAGTTTGAGCCCCATGTTGGGATCCGCACTGACAGTGCAGAGCCTGCTTCAGATTTTCTCTCTCTCCCTCTCTCTCTGTCTCATTCCCACTCGCACGCGTGTTCTTCTCTCTCTCTCTGTCTCAAAACAAATAAATAAACTTAAAAAATTAAAAATAAAGTATCAGATCCCAATTTTGAATTGAAGTTGGTCTAATTTAATAATATTCTTTTTGCCTATGTCCTGAGAATTCACATGTATGCACAAAATTTAATTTCCTGATACCTAAAATGTCAGGAAGTCCGGAAACTTGATTTTTTTTCTTGTAACATTTTAAGCAATCTAGCTGAAATTGAAATCCAAAGTTCAGTCTAATTGAAATCTCAAAGGGTTGCTAATAGACAAATTACTTATGAAAAAAACTGCTAAAAACTTTTAGAAATATTGGCAGTATTTTGAGATGCAGTATTCAAAGGAACTTGAGAACCTTTCAGAGATTGACTTCAAAACTTGTCACCCCAATTTTATATGAATAAATCTTTAAAAGGTTTTACTTTACCTCATCTAATATCAAATAAAATGCATTGACATTTTTTAAGTAATCAGGTTTTTTTTTAAAATCATGGCTTAAGATATTATAACAATTTTGCCAGTAAAGCTTCAGAATTAAGTCATGGAAAATTTTTTGATCAATTTCTGAGGGATTTTTATTTTGAAGAAAAACAAATATAAGCTGAGAACACACATTATTACAAATTTGTTTTCCCTCTTAAAACGAGCTTGTTTGGAAAACAATATGGAAATTTCTTTAAAATGAAACATGGATGTGTCTTATGGCCTAGTAACTCCATTCCTAGAACTCCACCTAAAATAGTGAGCTTATAGATACCCACACAGACATTCATTGCAGCATTATTTGCAGTGACCAGCAAGTGGAAACGTACCAAAATGTCAATTGATGGCTAAACAAAATACACTACATCCATACAATGGAATATCATTTGCCAATAAAAAGGAATAAAGTACTGATAAAACTACAACATGGATAATCTCAAAAGGTGAAAGAACCCAGTTACAAAAGTACATATATACTCCATTTTTATAGAATGTCCCAAAAGGCAAATGTACAGAAACAGAAAGGAGATTAATTGTTGCTTAAAATTGGAGGTTGGAATGGAGAACAACCGTAAGCTGACATGAGGTTTGGAAATGTTTGGAAAAGTTGACATGAATGATGGAAATGCTCAGAAATTAAACTGTGATGATATGCAGTTCTGTAGATATGACAACATTCATTACATTATACACTAAAAACAGGTGAATTTTATGTTACATAAATTACATCTCAATAAAAGTATAGTAAAAAAATCATTTTGCATTTTATAAAATTCTGGCTTATTTCAGATTGGATTAGGGTGTTTGGCACAGTTGGAAAAAACTAAATTTACTTACATTTATTAGATTTTGTTCATAAATCAAACTATCCATTTTCTAAATAATGAAATTCCTGCTCCAATATTATCAAAAGTTTCTTCTGTAGTTATAGAATTTAACTAATTACATATTACAAGTTATAATTGTGAAGCTGAAAATGATTCATGATTTACAAAGGGATGATAATCATAAATCATATAAACAAAAATAGAAATGTTACATAGCTTGCCCACCTGCTACAACATTTTATTTATGTCTTCTAGAAGAATCTAAATAGCATTCAAGTATAATCATGACATTTTCTAGCCAGACATTTCAGTTATAAAGGCATTTTATAATATCTACTTCTGATCCAAACTATTACTTATGTATATGAATGGCTGTTGAAAGGGATAATATACACGTTTTCCAACTCTATTCAAAGGAACTTTAGTCTTCCAATCTCATTTTAAAATCACACTGTGTAAAATACTATGTTGAAACAAGTTAATTTCTTTATTAAAATAACTATTCATAAAAGTTGCTTTTATTGCATAAAAATAAAAGGAACAACTCCTTGAAAAGTAATATCTCTGTATTCTGTATTTTGATGTACAAGATAGAAAAACTGCTTAGCTGGTAAATCTTATTCTACCATGTCTCAATTTATGTGGTTTGCATGACTGATTGATATGTAATCAATTAGTCAGCCTCCATGAGTTTATGTTCCAAAGTAAACTCAATCACAGGTTAAGCCATTTCTACTCCACTGAACATTTCAAGAAATCTCCTTGAAGTCAATAATGTTGAGATTTGTTTAAATAAAGGGCTTGCTTTCTTGCTGATGGTGAAATATTCATTCATTTTATTTAATTTTCCCTATTGTGGCAAAATGTGTATAACATGAAGTTATCATTTTAGCCATTTTTAAGTGTACAGTTCAGTAGCAATAAATACCTTCACACTGTTGTGCAACAGTTATACCACCATCCATCTCCGGAAGTTTATCTTTCCAAATTGAAACTCAGTAATCTTAAATAATAACTCTCCATTGCCCCTGTGCCCAGCCCTTGGGAACCACCATTCTATTTTCTGTCTCTATGAACTCCACAGTTCTAGGTACTTCATATATGTGGAATCATATAGTATTTATCCTTTTAACTGGTTTATTTCACTTAGCATAATGTCTTCAAAGTTCATCCATGTTTATGTTGTATCAGAATTTCTTTCCTTTTTAAAACTGAATAATATTCCATTGTATTCATATTCTACATTTTGCTTATTATTCATCCACCAGTGGACACTTGGGTTTCACCAGTGTTTTAGCTGTTGTGAGTAAGGCTGCTTCAAACATAGGCATGGAAAGATTCATTCTTATAACCAGCATTCATGCAAGGCAAGCAGCTCCCCTCTCCCAGCCTTTCCACCTTATTCCCTAGAGGCATGCCAGAGTAAACATTATAAAATTCACAGTTAATGGATGTTCTCAATCAATTTTCTTTAGTATTTCAAGTCTCTAGTTCACTCCTCATTAAGAAAGGATTTGCTGTTCTTGGGAGCAAAATGTCTATTCCAGTTAGTGTCTCTGTCTGGGAGCAATAACCTCCTGAATATAAACTGAGAGCCAAAGCCAAGAATTTAATTTATGAAGCTCAAGTATTGATTTGGTGATGCCATTATCTACCTCCCCCCATGCTATTTCCTGTTAACCCTCTCCCTGACTAAACAAATAAATAAATATCTGGGAAAGACCCAGACTCTCTTACTTAGTAAAACACACACTGGCCAAGGAATTCATATGAGATATTAATGTGTATTTTCAGTAAGTGTACTCCAAATTATACTGTACGCTGTCATAAGGCAACACTGAGAAACTATGCACCTTTATATAATAACAAGATACAAGAAAAAGTATAATTATGTGGTATTGCACCTTTGTTTTATTAACCGTAAACTATTATATACATTCATTTTAGTTACTCTGTGCCAGAACCTAAGTGCTTTATCTTCAGATTCCTCCTCCACACCATTCCTCACGCATATATACACTTTTGTTTCTTAAACTCTGTGGAGTATCATCATTGCCATTGTACAGAAAAATGAGATTAAAAGAGGTTAAGTGTGATGTCCAAGGTTACACAGCCAGTAAATAGGTAGCAGATGTAAGATTACAGCCCAGGTGTCCTGACCCTCAGGTTTGTGCACTTAATAGCTGTATCTTTCTCCCCCCTGACTTTGGGGGTTTTACCCAGACAAGTTCATCATCATTTTGCAAAAGAACCTGACAAGGGTGGAGTTATTTTCTTTTCAAAAAAAAATCTTCATTTGAAAGTTTCTCTTGATGGGCTTTTTTCTTCATTCAAGTTTTATTGTACTTATTAACTCTTGGCTTCATTTCATCTTCCCTCAGATATTCTGTATTATTTCTCTCTCTTGGTGATATCTATTGCATTTTACTAGTGTCATTGATATGCACAATAAGGATACCATGTATCCATTGTTTTTTTTTCTCCTTTACAAAAATAAAGTTAAAATTATTTGAATCTTATACCAATTTTTGATGAACTTCGCCAAATACATATGAAGACATTGTTTTTATTACTGTATTATTGCTGTATTTTATTATTGTTTTTCCACAATCTTTTAACTAATTTTATTTAGTATCTTTTTGCAGAACCATACCAGTTCAAGTAAATGTTCCATTGAGATTTGAAAAACAATTCTTAAGTTCACTTTTCTTCCCATCTTAACTCATGTATATCAAGGAAATTTGGTTCTTTGTTAACAAGTCTATTGTAAACTCATAAAATGGTATTCATCAGTCAAAACCTGAAGGGAAAAATAGGATCCACTGTACTTTAAATTGTATAATCAGTGTTTGTTGGAAATTAGGTAAGTAATATCCTCCTAGAAAGTATAAAAGTTAATTGCATTTCTACACATATTGCTGGACAAAAAAAAATTATAAAAAGCCTGTTACCATTTAATCTTAATTATAGCCGTTACTTTATTCCTGGTTATTTCACAAAAAGTCCGAGACAATTGATGTTTACTTTTCTGTTACGGTTTTACTAGGGCTTAGTAAGCTGAAACAAAAAGACATACATTAAAAAAAATCTCTGGGTTTTCATTCTGCTCACCTTAAACTATTCTTCCATAATTAAACTCGAAGATGAATATCATCTGTCCAACCCCATCAAAGAGTTATATTTCATTTTTTGTTTTACATTGGGTGCCTTCATTGCATGTAAAAGGGAGCTACATGTATACCCCAAAGATTTTTTTTCCCCAAAAAGTAAGTAAGTTAATACTTACACTTTTGGAAACAGGTTTAAAAAATTTTTATTGTAATCTCTCTTTTAAATAAAAAAATATATAAACTGTTTTCAGAATAACTTCTTTATGCATTTGGGCATCCCCTGCCTTTATCACTATGCCTCATCCAAGCCTCAGTCTTCCAAATCAATAGATGGAATTGTGACCTGAATCCTGGAGCCCATCAGGAGCTTGGAACTACCTTCTCTTGACCAGTGTCTTCTTTCTTCTCAAATACCGTCTCTGAGGGCAAAGTGCCAGGTGATGGATGAGCTTCTTGAGAGAATGGAGACTGCCAAAGAAAAACTAGGGAAGTGAAGTTTCATTTAATGACATGGAAGGATGCAGAATCAGGGTGCCTGGGTGCCACAGTCATTGAAGTGTCCAGTTGATCTCAGCTCAGGTCTTGAGCTCAGGGCTATGAGTACTGCATTGTGGAGCCTAACTACAGAAAAAAAAAAAAAATCATTTTTATAAAGGTGGGGGGCCTGCTTCCTCTGCAGACCCAACCACACATGTGAAGATAACTTCACATTGGATACCACCCACAAGGCCACCTTGGGAATCATGTGACCATATGTTGAAAGATCCTGAGTCACTGGATCACCACTGAACACCTGAAAGAATTTTGAGATCACCAGCAATGACAATAGCTAACTCCACGTATTTGAAAGTTTCAATGTCCTCCCTCCCACTTCTTAAAACTGTCTTAGAAGCAGAGGAAGAAAGCTACCAGTGTTGCACCATTAATCTCCACTCTCGCCTCCCATCCTCCATCACTGAGGCCTCAGGTGGCAGGAGCAATTTCTGAAAAGCATGTGCTCCTTTCGGGGGCAAACCACCACCCCCAATTATGAGTTTAAGAATCCATCTACAGGTATAACTAAGGACACTGCCCCTTCCAACAGACTCTCGCAAAGCTGCTTTCATTGGAGATCCATCTGAACAATTTCTAGGATTATCAGCTTTTGTTAAAGTATGTGTTAAAACGGCGAGACTCGAGTTGCCAGGCCAGATCCTGTGAGCTTGCGCCTGGATGTGCGACTGCCCTTGAGATCCAAGGTGGTGGGTGTGCCGCGGCGTGGGTGCCAAGGCCTGGTATCCCTGGGGGAAAGGTGGGTGTGGCTTTCCGCCGGGCGGGCGGGGCTTCTGTGGAAGAAGAGTGGCGACCGAGGCGCTGCCCGAAACACTAGCGTCTGTGTCCCAGGAAAGGACGGCTGATCCACCGAGCGAGGACACGCTGCGTCCCTGAAGACTGAGCAGGAACGGACCGGGAAAGTCCTGTGATAGGAAGGCTGAGGTGTCCGCATCCTGCTTGCACCCACGGCCCGGGCTCTGCGACACCTTGGACCCCAACTGCGGCAGCAGCGATGCTTGGCCGAGTCTGGGCTCTGGCGCTGGCGCTGATGCTCCTGCCCCCGGGGCAAGGTTGGCGAGGTAGGGCGCGGACGGATGGGAGCGTCGGGGGCACACCGGGGCCTTAGGGAGAAGGGGGCTGACTTCCTGGATGACTCCAGAGCGTCTTTGTGCACCCTATGGCCGTGTCTGATACTTGTCCCTCGCCGACCTCCGCCCTCCCCTACTGCGGTCTTTGAATGGTCAAGGTGTAGCCCTTCGGCTCTGCGTTATTTCTTCGTGCTGTCTTGTCGCCTCCTCTTCTCCCTCTCTAGGACCCTCAGTCCTGTTACTGTTCCTCTGTTTTCTTTCCCGCTGACATCCTGCTCCTTAAGGTTTCTAATTTACCGTAAGAAACTTTTGCTGGATTGGCCAGGCATCCTAGCGAAGTGGAACCGAATTTTCTGAAAGGAGTTCAGTTCCAAACTGCTGGACATCTACCACACTCCCACCCCATCGCTGGAAATAAGTAATTGATGAACATTTTATCTCTACAATAAATAAGTTCAGTTGTGTGTATGATATTTTAGTATATCTGTTAGGATCCCTCTTGCTCTGTGGTAGAAGAGATCTCTCCGAAAAGAAGAGCGCCACTCCTGCATCTTTAATCCATGACAAAGAGAATAGTCTACAATACAGGGAAGTTAAAACAAAACGTTAGTTAGCTCTTCCTGGTTGTTTTCTTTTTTGTGGGCGTATAGATGGGAATATTAAATGAAAGTGACTTATATTGTAAATTTCCTTATATTTTTCAGAAATAAATCTGATCTTTGTATATCTGCTCCTTGAAAAAAATAACATTTATAATTGCTTAGGATATAATTTTGTCTTCTTATCATCTATTTTACTAAGGTAAATTTGCTCTGTAAAAAGAGGAGGGGGAAGAGAAAGAGCCTTCCTGTGTAAAACTTTAAAAAGAATATTAAAACACAATATATTATTTCCAGAAATACTTTAACAAGGTATCATTAGTCTATACCTTCTTTAATTTGCTTACAGAGTCACTAGATCTTCATGAAGAACTGTTAAACATGCATAGCATTAAATATGCATTTATTATAGTTAGATAAAATATTTCCAGAAAAATAACTAATATTTATAGGGAGAATTTGCTTCAATGTTTGCTATACAGCACAGAACCCCTTCTTGCCTTTATATAACAGCTTTATAATTTCTCTACTGGGGGCAAATATTAACCCTTACCAAGTTCTAAACTCACATCTTGGTAAAGTTGATAACTTTTTTTATATTTAATAAAGATAGAAGGAGAGAGGAATAGAAAAAATTAAGTTTTTTTTTCAAACAGCTTTATTGAAATACAGTTCATTATACCATACTCATTTACAGTGTAGTTATTGCAGTGTACAGTGGTCTGGTTTTTTAGTATATTCACAGATATGTGCAACCACTACAGTCAATTATAGAACATATTTATCACCTCAAAAAGAAATACTGTACTCTAGCTTTCTATCCCCTATTGCCTCCATTACCCTCTCACCTTTGCAACGATAAGCAGTCTCTGATCTGTTTTCTGTTCTATGGATTTGCTTATTCTGGATATTTTATATAAATGTCATATAACAGGCTGCCTTTTTTTAAATATATATATATATTTATTTATTTCTAGGAGAGAGAGAGACAGCGTGAGCAGGGGAGGGTCAGAGAGAGAGGGAGACACAGACTCTGAAATAGGCTCCAGGCTCTGAGCTGGCAGTCAGCACAGAGCCCGACGCGGGGCTCGAACCCACGAACCGTGAGATCATGACCTAAGCGAAAGTCGGACGCTTAACCGACTAAGCCACCCAGGCACCCCAACAGGCTGCCTTTTTGACTGACTTTATGTTTTATGCATTATGCTTTCCAGGTTCATTTATGTTGTATAGTATTTAGTACTTTATCTCTTCTTATGGTGAAATAATTTTCCATTCTAAGTATTTACCACATTTTGTACGTGCATTCATCAGTTGATGAACATTTGAGGTGTTTCCACCTTTGGGCCATTTTTTAAAGTTTTTATTAATTTATTTTGAGAGAGAGAGAGAGAGAGTGAGTTGGGGAGGGGCAGAGAGAGAGAGAGACTCCCAAGCAGGCTCCACATCATTAGCATGGAGCCCGACTAGGAATGCTCAAACTCTAGAAATGTGAGATTATGACCTGAGCCAAAATCAAGAGCTGGACGCTTTACTGACTGAGCCACCCAGGCTTATACATAATACTACTGTGAACATCCTGGTACAAGCTTTTGTATGAACATGTTTTCATTTCTCTTAGGCATAGATATACCTAGAAGTGGAATTACTGGATTCTGGAGTAATTCTGTTTAACCTTTTGAGGAACAGCTAGTTCCAAAGTGGCTGCACGTTTTATACTCCCATAGAAGTCTTATGAGTGTTCTAATTCATCCATCTCCTTGTTGACATTGAGATTTTGATTTTAGCCATCCTATTTGTATGAAGTGTCATTTCTTTGTGCTTTGATATGTGTTTTCATGGTGGCTAATGATGGCAAGCATTTTTTCATGTGTTTATTGGATACTTGTATATCTTCTTTGAAGAAACATTACTCAGATGCTTTGCCAGTGAGTTGTATGAGTTATTTATGTATTATAGATACAGTTCTCTTACCAGATATGCGATTTGCAATGTTTTCCCCATTCTCTGCATTGTCTTTTCACTTTCTTGATAATGTCTTTTGAAGCACAGAAGTTCTTAATTTTAATGAAATCCAATTTATCTATGTTTTTTCTGTTGCTTATGCTTTGTTGTCATTCTTGGAATCTATTGCCAAATCTAAAGTCATGGAGATTTACCCCAGTGTTTTTTAAAGAGTTTTATAGGTACATCTCTTGTATTTTTGGTCTTTGATAATACATTTTGAGTTCATTTTTATATATGGTACAACATGAGGGTCCAAGTTTATTCTTTTGCATATGAATATCCAATTTTCCCAGAGCCATTTGTTGAAAAAACTGTTCTTTCCCATTAAATGATCTTAGCACCCATGCTAAAAATGTGTTGAAAACCATAGATAGATACATGGATTTATTTCTGGACTCTCAACATTATTCATTGATCTATGCTTATTCTTATGTCAGTGCTATGCTGTTTAGATTGCTGATGCTTTGTAGTAAATTATAAAATAGGAAAATATGATTCCTCCTGTTTTGTTTTTCTTTTTTTAAGACAAGTTTAGCTATTCTGGGTCTCTTGAAATTCTGTATGAATTTCAAATTAGTTTGCCCATTTCTACAAAGGAGTCGCTTGGTATTCTGATAGGGATTTGATGGACCTTCTTGCTAATTTGGGGCAATTGCAGTCTTAACAACATTACATCTTCTGATCTAGGAATGTGGATGTATTTCCATTTACATAGATCTCTAATTCCTTTCAACAATGTTTTGTGATATTTAGAGCATAAGTTTGTACTGTTTTGTTGAATTTATCCCTAGCTATTTTGTTCTTTTGAAGCTATGTAAGTGAAAGGTTTTAAAGGTTATTTATTTATTTTAAGAGAACAAGAACATGCATCCATGTGACCAGAGAATGGGCAGATAGAGAGGGAGAGAGAGAATCCCAAGCCGGCTGCACTCTCAATGCAGAGCTCAAAGTAGTGCTCGATATGGGAATCAGTCTCATGAACCGTGAGATCATGACCTGGGCCAAAATCAAGAGTCAGATGCATAACTGACTGAACCACCTAGGTGCCCCAAAATCATTTTTAAAATTTCATATTCACTCTTTTCTTTGCACATATATAGGATTATAATTAAATTTTGTATCCTGAAATATTTCTAAATGTGTTCATTGTAATTTTTGTGTGTGTGGATTTCTTAGGAATTTTTACATAAAAGATCATGTCATCTGTGAATAGAGATAGTTTTGCTTCTTTTCCAATCTGGATAACATTTACTTATTTATTTTGCCTAATTGTCATAGGTAGAACCTGAAGTGCCATATTGAATAGAAGCAGTGAGAGCAGGCATTCTTAACCTTCTTGAGAAAGTATCCAGTCTTTCTTCAATATAATGTAAGCTGTAGGGTTTTTTTTTTTTTTTTTTTTGTAGATTCTCTTTATCAGGTGGAGAACTCACATTCTATTCCTAGTCTTCATACACACACACACACACACACACACACACACACACAGGGTGTTAGATTTTTCTCCAATGAGTTTTTCTAGATATTGAAAAGCATTTGTGGATTTTTATTTTTTTATTCTATCAATATGGTATATTATGTTGATTAATTTTTAGGTAAATTAACCTTGCACAGTTGGTTGAAATTCTACTTTTCATGGTTTATAATTCTTTGTTTAATTTCTGGGTTCATGTTGCTAATATTTTGCTGAGGACACTTGCATCCATATTCAAAAGATACATTGGTCTGCAGTCTTCTTTTCTTTGGACATCTTTTCTCTGGTTTTGGTGTCAGTAATACTGGGCTCATAGAATGAGTCTGGAAGTGTTCCATCCTTTTAATTTTTTGTTTAAATTTATTTATTTTAAACAGAGAGAGTGAGCAAAGGAGAGAGGCAGAGGGAGGGAGAGAGGGAAAGAGGAAGACAGAGAGAAAGGGAGAGAGGGAGGGAGGGGGGAGGGAGAGAGAGAGAGAGAGTATCCTAAAACAGGCTCTACACTCAGCGTGGAGCAGGATTCGGGGCTTGATCCCACAACCCTGGGATCTTGACCTGAGCCAAAATCAAGAGTTGGATGCTCAACTGACTGAGCCCCCCAGGTGCCCCTAGGGTTCCGTCCTTATATATTATTTGGGAGTGTTTGTAAAGAAATGGTATTATTCCTTAAACATTTGATAGAATGCAGCATTGATGCCATCTGAATCTGATCTTTTCTTTACGCATGTGTTGTGTTGTATTTTTTTTAACTCAGTATTTGTACGTGATATAAATCTATTTGGATTGTTTATTTCTACTTGAGTCAATTTTGTTGTCTTTTTAGGAATTTTCCAGTCTCATCTATGTGATCCAATTTATTGACGTATAATATAATAATATTCCTTAATAAGTTCTGTAGTGGTGTCTCCTATTTTATTTCAGATTCTGGCAGCTGAGTCTTTTTGTTCTCAGTTTAGTTAGAGACAGGCCAATTGTGTTGATTTTTTTTCAGAGGGCTAGCTTTTGATTTCATTGATTTTCCCCATTGTTTTTCTATTCTCAATTTCATTAATTTCCTCTCTATCTTTAAAATTTCCTTCCTTCTGCTTCCTTTAGATGTAGTATGCTCTTCTTTTTCTGTTGTCTTAAGGTACGAGGTTAGTTTATTACACTGTGATCTTATTCTTATCTAATGTAAGGATATATGTCTATAGATTTCCATCTAAGTACTACTTTGACAGCATCTCATGAATTTTGGTATACTGTTTCTGTTTTAATCTTCTCAATGTATTTTCTCATTTCCCTCTCAATTTCTTTTTTGACTCATCAATATCTGGGTTGTTTAGTTTCCACATATTTGTAAGCTAATTAAATTTATTTTCACTGTCAATTTATAATTTAATTCCATTGTGATCACAGAACATACTTTGCATGACTTCTAAATTTTTTTTGTAATTTATTGAGGTTTATCTTGTGGTCTGGTGTATTGTTTATCCAGGACAGTGTTCCATATGCACTTCAGAAGAACTTATATTTGCTGGTTTTGGCAGGTGTGTCAAAATGTCTTTTAGGTCATTTGATGAGTTGGTTTATAGTATTGCTCTAGCTCTATTTCTTTGTTGATCTTCTGTATTTTTGTATTCATATTGAAAGTGGAATATTGAAGTCCCCAACTACTACTGTTAAGTATGTATCTTTTCCTTCTGTTTCTATCAGGTTTTACTTGGTATATTTTCATGTTCTCTTTTTAGGGGTGTGTGTGTGTGTGTGTGTGTTTGAATATTTTCCCCATGGATTGAACCTTTTGTCACTACAAAATGCCCTTCCTTATCTCTGGTAACATTTTTGAAGACTTTTTTGGTCTGATATTAATATAGCCAATCTAGTTTTCTTGTGGTTGCTGTTTGCATGATATTTACCATACTTTTGCTTTCAATCTATTTGTATTCTTTATAAGAAGTGTTCAGTTTTTCTGTTGACATACAAAGAAGGGCAAAGTAAAGGGATACACTTTCTATTTGACCTTGCTTTTCAGCCTTTTGTGTTGTTGCAGAACTCATAGTCATATTTGGAATATCAAAAGCTTTAGGGAAGCTAGAAAATTTTCAAAAATTCATCAATATTTCAAATTCCCATAGGGCAATATACCAAAGGTTTTATAATTATAAAATCAAATATTATGAAATCCCTGTTTTCAGGCTTTATGCCTGTTTATCTCTTAAAAATACAGTGATTTATCTAGTTTCTTAACATATTTGTTTGTCTACTAGTTATGGATCTTAAAGAATCCTAGCCATTGTGCTAAACTAGAAAACAATCTACTACAGATTATGTTTTATTTACAAATAAAACTAGGAAACTCTTTCATACTGTATCATTATGTATCTATTCTTTATAATGACATAGTCTCAACACATTCTCCTATCTTACTTGAAATCCAGACAGTGCAGATCCTATTTTATGCTGTCTCACTTATTTGAATCATATGGGAATTCAAATAAACGAGTATGTCAATTTAGGTGAATATTTTATATGTACTTTTTTTATGAGGAAAAAGTTATATTGGAAGTTTGCTAGAAAGCTTAACATATCATTCATATCATGGGTTTGTAGAGCTATTAGTATTTGAGGAGCTGAGTCCCCAAATTTCCAAATGGGAGCCATAACTATCCTCATAATTCTCATTTAGTTAATTGTGCACTGCATTCTGAAGTTAAAGCTGTCAGATTTTTTAAGAGTGTGGCTTGTTCATTATTAATAAGATTTTAAATTTTTCTGCAGAGACCTGGAACATTTTTAAAAAGACAAGTAGATTTTTAGAAAAAAATGAAATGAGTAATACAAAAATATGAATTATTATTAATTATATTACTTAAGAATTTCCCCTAAAATAAATATTAAGTAAAAATAAATAAATGTTTAACAATTTCTGTGTAAATATTTTATAGTTCCTTAGTATTGCTGATGTTACACTGTGATTGGTACTACATTTATTACATCTTTAGCTTTGGACTAGAAAACAGTTATTCAAAGTGTAAAATCAGAGGAAATGTGAGAGCTACAGAAGCACTTAGAAAGAAGAAATGCTGCACAGAATAAAGATGGACTTAGTGACTTTTTCCCAAGATAAAATTCTACTGCAGGAAAGAGAACAGAGAAAACATTTCAATAATTCATGCAAACCTCACTAGGAATCTTTCTTTAAAGATTTTCTTAGTTTCTAACCAGGTACAGTGTTCTAGTATTGATAGGATCTGAGAGTTGTTTCAAAATTAGATGAACTGATAGCACATCCCCTGAGTTCCACCCATACACATTTTATGAAATATTTATCCAGTGTTGACAGATTGAGATCATTAAAGTCAATAGAGCTTTTTGGATTACATTTTTCTTGGGAAATTTAAAACTGGTGGAGCAAGAGGTAAAATGAAGAGGAAACTTCTGTGCTCATTCCTAAATGTTTTTACTCTAAAAAATTTTTTAAGAACACTACATTTTGGGGGCTCCTGGGTGGCTCAGTTGGTTGAGCATCGACTTCGGCTCAAGTCATGATCTCACGGTTCATGGGTTTGAGCCCTGCATCGGATTCTGTGCTGACAGCCAGCTCAGAGCCTGGAGCCTGTTTTAGATTCTGTATCTCCCTCTCTCTCTGACCCTCCCCTGCTCACACTGTCTCTCTCTCTCTCAGAAATAAATAAAATATTTTAAAAAGAACAATTATATTGTTGTTTGTAAATATTGCAATTAAACTATAATTAAAAATTGTAATAAAATGTAATAAGCTACCGTTATGATATAGGCTTGCAAATTATTATTTCTAGTTTATATTCTTATTAAATTAAGTTCAGAAATTGATTTTGATTGAGAAACACTTCTGTAACCTAAATTATGTATATATGTTTGAGAGTTTTGTTCGGTTAGATAAATTTGTCCCACAGTGAGGTACTTTAGTAATGATTGGGTTTTTCTTTTCTGTTTCAATTTCATAGATATTATCTTTATTATAGTGCTTTCCTTCAATGTATGTAATAGCTAATATTTGGAGATTTTCTTCCTACTGTGTCAACAAGAAGGTCTGATATCCAAATAAGGACAGTTTTCTGTGCTCCTTATCATTTGAGAGTACAGGAATCTCAAACAAGAGTTATATTTCTAGGATAACTGTTCTTACTACCTCTGACTCTCTCTTCTTGATGGAAAGAGGAGTGTGATGTTCTGCCTCTGAGGGTTGGACAGAAGTATCTCCCAGGCCAAGTGCTATTGAGAAGATGGCTACCCAAAAAAACTACAGAATTCTTCTTTTTCTTCAGGGTGTTTTCCTGTTTCTTCTTCAAAACTGTACCCCTGCATCCCATTTCTCTTCCTGTGTTTGGTAATAAAAAGAGATTTAAATACTTTATCTGTAAAAAAAGAAAAGCTTGAAAACACTATATTCTTTCCTGTACTGAAAAATGCAGGAAGTTTCAGTAGGAGGACATTTTGCAAAAATTAAATGGGCATTAAAAGCTTAATTTACTTTGTTGCCTTCCAGGACTTGGTAGAGATGGGTCTTGGGGGGTATAAAGCTACTGCGGAGGAAAGCAGGTCATGGAGGATCAATAATGGCATTCAAACCTGGAAGGCCATCCTCAAGAGGAGGCTTGTAGGGGCTGTGATTTCAGATGATAAGAATAAAAAAAATAAAACCTACATCAGCAGTGATCAGCAATACTGCTTGTCCAAATTAAATGAAAATAAATTCTTGAAGCTTAAGTACCTCAAAAACACATTCTATGGTTTGCTGACTGAATTATTGCATTTATGGAAAATGCAAGTCATCTTTGACTTACTAAGAGACCCTGACATTTCAGATGGTCCTTACGTGCATTTCTAGGTTATTTGTTTAATTTGGGGAAAAAATCAATTTTAATTGAAGACTAACCTATATTAATGACGAAAAGACATACATAAGACACTATTTTTCCCTCCTAGTTCAGGAGTGCTCTCCTGGGGGACACCAGTTTCTTCAGAGCCCTTACCGAAGTGTACATTTTGACTCATTGCACCTCCAGCATTCTCCCTTTCAAGACCTGATATGTGATCATTCCCTCTCTCCTGGATGGTATCGGTTTCTCATCTTTGACAAACCTGCTGAGATGCCAACCAAATGTGTTGAGGTATTTCAACTCACTTTAAGAACTACATGTGCTATTTCTTATATATGTTTTCACGAGGATTGAATCTTGTTACAACCAGTTTATTTCTCACTCTGAAATACTATTTTGCATCAAGATTGGGTTGACCCAAAGGGGTATCTCTATGTTCCTTGTTTTCATAATAGTAATAGTAATGATTAATGTTATACTCATGCAGTCCACCAAGGGTTTTTACCTACAATATCTTACATAGTTTTTACTAGTCTACAGTATAATCTGTTGTCATTATTTCCATAATATAGCACAGGAACAGATTCTTAGGTGAAACACTCCTACTAGACTTACCCAGCTAGCCAGTCAGACACCCAACTTTTGATCACAGGCCACCAGTCTCCAGGGCTCACATACTGAACCACAAGTAACCTGCAGACAGTAAAATACTGTGTATTCTAAGTGCTTCATTTCTTGTTAGTCTTAAATAGAAGGTTCATTCCCCTTATTGTTACCCATGTTTTGTGAATTATGCAGAAACAAGAATTATTTTCCCTTTTAAACATGTAATGTAAAATAACTTGGTAAAGATATCCATATTTTAACAGTATTTAATTTTAAATGGTGACATTGTGCCTATTTTATTTTTTCTTTTCTGTTTCTCTGCTTGTCAACTTTGTGGCATTTTGTTTGCAATAAACTAAAGAAAAATCAGAATTTAAAAGTAAAATTTGAGGAAATTACAGAAAATTCACTACATCTTTAAATATTTTTGTTCTTTTTCTTTGGCTGAACTAACTATAATTGAATCTAGAACCTCACACAAATGTAAAAACATGCTGATTTCACTGGAACTGTGCCGCCATGAGGAAGTGTTCTCTACCCTCATTCTTTCATTTCCTACTTGAACCAAGACTCTACAGCATCTAACTGGAAAATAAATCTTTTTTTCTTAACTCTACAGAATAATACACGTTTGTGTAAATAAGTGTCTATTTATAATGTTTAAAGTAACTCATGTGCACTATAGAAAACTTAGAAAATAAAGGACGTTTAATAGAATAACATTCATTCATCAACCAAGCACACAGTCATACCACCATTAACAGTTTGCTCTCATTCCCCCTTTTCATATTGTTCTTTAAGGTTTATGCTACATGTTCAATTGCACAACACGCTTTCTTTTCAGGTACTGTTCAAACATTAGCATTTTCCTATGATGTTGAAAATTCTTTAAAATTAATTTTGAACATAATATGCTATCATATTTTTACTTAAACCATTGCCATATGTGGTTTAAACTGCATATTTAAAACATTGCCACATTCAGACATATGCTATAATAAGTAATTCTGCAATTAGCAAATGTGCATATAAATTACTATTATATTTAATGTATTTAGTAAGATTATCTTTATAAGTAAAATTAGTGAAGGTTAATTTCTTTTTGATACATATAATCATTTTTAAAAATATAATGCTAACTTTTCATTTAAGTAGCAGTAGATAAAAATACCTTTTCTAGGGGTGCCTGGGTGGCTTAGTCGGTTAAGCGTCCGACTTTCGCTTAGGTCATGATCTCGCGGTTCGTGGGTTTGGGCCCCGCGTCGGGCTCTGTGCTGACTGCCAGCTCAGAGCCTGGAGCCTGTTTCAGTCTGTGACTCCCTCTCTCTCTGACCCTCCCCTGCTCACGCTGTCTCTCTCTTTCTCTCTCCTAAGAAATAAAAAAATTTAAAAAAAAAATACCTTTTCTAATAAAGTTTATTTTATTTGAGAGAGAGAGAAAGAGAGAGATTGAGAGAGAAGGAGACTGCAGGGGAGGAGTAGAGAGAATGGAAGAGAAACCCAAGCAGGCTCAGTGCTATCAGTGTGAAGCCCAACACTGGGCTCAATTTGATGAACCACAAGATCATTAATTGAGATGAAACCAAGAGTCAAATGCTTAATCTACTGAGCCATCCGAGTGCCCTTATGATCTTAGTTTTTAAGTGGGATAGTATTATATCATTAAAATAAAATAAGTATAATAATATGACAATATAATCTTATTAACAAATATTTTTTTCCTTATTTAATTCTTATTGGTCTTACAATTTAAAAATTATTATTTAAACACACCTATCAGTCTTTTCCTTTATGATTTCCTTTGCTTTTAAGCACAGAAATAATAATATTGAGCATTATAATCTGGCTAACAATTACTGAGTAATTTCTACGTAGATATTATGTTGTGTACATAATTATGTTTATAGCTCACCATAGTGCAGTGAGGTACATTCTACTATCCATCTAGAACAAAAAGAAAGGATGTTGAGTGTCTTACCCAACATTATGCATTTAGTAAGTACCTAGGTCCTTCCCAACTCATGTATAGTTTTTTCATATTTTTCCTGGGTTAGTTTTCTATTTAATTCCATTTTCCATCTGGAAATGATTTTGATAATTGGCTTCAAGTGAGGCTTCAACTTTGTTTTTTTTTCCAAATCACCAACCAATTGTTTCATTACCAAATTTTGAACAATCTTTTACTTCTCCCCTCATTTTTGATGCCTCTTGAACCATGCATTAACTTCTTACATGTACCATATCCAGTAATTTTAAAGAAATGTCTAAGGTGAGTTTATCTTTTTGCTCTGTATTGAGATGACTTCAGATTTGCCTATCTTACCTTAGAAATGAATTGCTATGGTAGTATCATATCTGATACTGAATTTCTCTTGTTTATAATATAAAAGTAACAGAATAAATTTAAATCAAATAAGGTTATATGAATTATGAGCAATTTACCTTAAATTTAATATTCCATAAAGTTACTTTTATAACCGGAATAAGTTATTATATTTTTTAAATGATAATTTAATATTTTAAAGGTGGTTTAAAAAAATGCAAAGATGATTTATCTATCACATGTGAAAATAATCTGGATTTTCAAATTTTGTTTTCTCTATTGCAAAAGATGAATCACTGTGGAACACAGGCCCCCATCTGGCTGTCCCTGAGAGATTCAGAGACCTTGCCTTCACCTGGAGAGATCAAGCAACTGACAGCTTGTGCCACATGGCAATTTTTGTTTAATGCTACAAAAGACTGCTGTCTTTTTCAAATCCCAGTGTCTGTAAGAAACTGTGGAAAATTTTTTGTGTACTTACTACAGCCCACTCAAGGATGTATGGGATATTGTGCAGAAGGTAAGCAAACATGAGTAATATCCATGAACTGCTAGTCACAGAACTGTATGTGTTGAGGTTTGTGTCATTGTCTGGATAGGTTGTGTTGAGATAATACAAATCTGACTAAAAATCTTGATCTGCCACTATTGCTAGAGTGAAGCTAAATTTCTGGTTTAAATGGGCCAAATCTGTTTAGGATTCTTCACCAAGATCTTAAGATCCTCAAAAATATTTGCTTTGTGAAAGTATCAAAGCAGATTTCTTGCCATTCCTCCCATTGAACATAGGGATGGAGTTTGTTAAAACTTCTTTGGTTTCCTCATGCCCTTTCACCGGTTTTAATTAAAGGATGAGGATAGTGAGTGAAAGATGTCATAGATTCTGGATCTAGAGTGTTTTCTTGTCCAGCAAGAGAACGGACACAGGATTGAAATGTGAGAGAGGGTTATGTGCGGGAAAGACAAGAGCCCCAAGTAAGGGTCCTTGTTCCATTTTTTATTAGGATCAGAAGGCTTACCAGAGTGATGAATGTGCACAAAGAGGCAATGAAACCGTTAACATTAACTCAGAGGTGTGAGGGAAAGGGGGTTTTGAAGATATGCATGTCAGAGGTTTGGGCCAATACAAAACAAAGTCCTGGTGCTGGGCAGATGGTTGTTTAAGGCAGGCCTGAGTCTGTATATCTGAGCTAACCTAGGGGATAAGATAGACCAAGCATGCTACTGCAGGGTCAACAAGTCACCTTTCTTTTACTACTTAACTCCTCTCAGGGCAACTTCACGCAGCTGCAGTCTGTAGGCCTGTTTACTTATTTACTTTTTTTGGTCCTTCCTTCCTGTGAAAGCAGCTTTCTGCTTTGTACTAAGTTGGTGGGTGCTTCCACCCTAAACACCTAATTTTGTTTACCAAATCTTGGATTTTTTCATCCTGAGATTTTGTATTCCTATATCTTTGTCTTATACTGGGGCCCTTTGCCCTGTTTACCTCGTCTTGTTTACATAATCTTGGATGCTTTCATCCTATGGCTTTCTATTTCTTTATGATTTGTTAACCCATTAGTGCAAGCTCAGGGCATTTCTAAGCTTATTCCCCACAAAAAGATATCATGAAAATGTGTTTTATATCATTTCATCTTTCATTCATTAATACTGACTGGATGTTTATCCTGTGCCAGGAGTTTAGGCCTTAGAGTTATGGTAATGAACAAGACAAATGAGATATCTTCCCTCATGGAACTCACATTCTAGTGGAGTGCCTCAGACAACATATAAAAATAAACTGGATGTGACTCAAAGAATAAAATATCCATGAGTCCCTACTATATCAAGACATGATTAGAGAAGTAAATTGATGGAAGAAAGGAGACAAACTTTTCTTAAAGAATAATTGCAAATATTTGTAGCTAGTATCCCACCTAGAAGATGGAGCCTATTCCTTTCATTTTGACTGTGGGCAGTACTTAGTGATTTATTACCAAATAATAGTGTATAGAAAGGAAAATATATTGATTTTTTATCATGGAGACACTTAATAGACACTGTATTAACCAAGTGATCAAGATTAATATCATGAGTGATAATGTATGTTGTTATCAGTTACCTGCTGATAACATGCAATAAGATGTACTTCTCCTTTGTGGTAATTGTCCCTAAAATCCATACCCCAGTATATTCATGAGAAAATTCACATAAATCCAAAGTGAGAAACATTATACAAAACACCTGAAAAATACTCTTTAAAAGTATCAACATCATTATTGAGTGAAAAAACTGTCACAGATTAGAAAAGTTTAGGGAAACATGATGAAAAATGCAATATGATGATATCCCGAATTGAATACCAGAACAGAAAAAATGTTAGTGGAAACTGGTAAAATCCAAATAGAGTTACCAGTTTATTTAAGAATAGGGTCCTAACTGGGGTGCCTGGGTGGCTCAGTTGATTAATCATCCAACTCTTGATTTCAGCTCAGGTCATGATCTCACAGTTTGTGAGTTCAAGCCCCTCACTGGACTTTGTGCTGACAGCACGGAATCTGCTTACGATTCCCTCTCTCCCTCTCTCTCTACCCATTCCACCAAAAAATAAATAAATAAAATAAACTTTAAAAAAGAATATAGTCCTGTGCTCGCTTTGGCAGCACATATAGTGGTAAAAAAAAAAAAAAAAAGAACAGAGTCCTGAGATCAGTTTTACTTTTAACAAATGTATCATGTGTGAATATTAGTGGAAAGGGTATTATTACAAGAAAAGCTTCATATTATTTTTGCAATTTTTATGTGCACTTAAAATTACTTTTAAATAAAATGTTTATCACAAACTGAAAATAAAACAAAAAATAAAATTACTTTTGGAGGAAGAATGTGTTATAAATTAGAGAATACTAGTCAGTGCAATAGTGATTGGCACAAGGATACTATCTTACACAGAGTCCCTGAAGAAGATCTCTCTGAACAGTTGATAAACTTGAGCTGAGCTCTGAATGAGACTGAACCTGCCTTGAAAACATATGGGGAAAGAGCATTCTTTATTAGGTAAAAACAACAACAAATGCCAGTGTCCTTAGATAGGTATGAAGATGGCTGTTCACTCAACTGAAGGAGGAAAAACATGGCAGGAAGACGGAATGGATGAGACTTCAGAGATGAGATCAGAGAAGAAGGAAGGGGACAGAATCTGTAGGGTATGTTGGCCATGGTAAGAACTTAGATTTAGTCATAACTGTAGTATAAAGCTTTATGGCATTTAAAGTAGGTGAATATGATCTACAGATTGTATTTAAAAAACTCTAAGAGGCTGTGGAAAGACAATGGTGGCTCAAAGTTTCGAGAAGGAGGAAATGGTTTAGACTAGTGACAAAGTCACTCAATAACCTCTTTCAGGTTATTGAGTTGCGATGTCTTTTGGAGTCAGAGCTCATGCACTGGATATGGGAGAAGATGGAAAGAAAGAAATCAAGGACAAGGCTTAGGTTTTTTGCTTGAGCAATTGAAATAGGAAAGCAATATATCAGTTGGGGAAAGAGAGGAATGAAGAGTTCCGTTTTGGTCTGTTATCTAAGAGAGAACATGAGATATGCAGATATAAAATGCACATCAGATTCATGAACCTGCCACTGACCATGTTGTTGACTAAGGATGTTGGAGAATAGGGTGCTTGTGGGTAGTTCATATAATATACCATCATGGAGCTCACAATAGATAATTGAACTTATTGAGGTTTTCTTTTTGTTTCTTTTTCTTTGTACTCAATTATGACTATGAACTCCGTGAAGACAATGTATCCTTTTATCAGGGTCTTATGACCTCATGCTTGGAACAAAGTAAGGACACAACAAATGTACACTTATTAGAAGTGTTTACTAGAACTAGTGACCCAACCCCTCAGATACAAGGAGCTCAAAATAGAATGAAGCTACATAATGGTGATTTTTTTACTTAGACTACTTAGATAAGAATGAAGCTGATAATTGAGGGATTTATTCTTGGTTGGGGATGGAAGTTTTGTGTTGATACATGACCAAATTATGGGAGGAAATTAACCTCCCTCTACTATGTTATCTGGGCTCCTCTATATGTAGGAGACTGAAAATGCTAAGAGATATTGTTGTGGATTAGTGCTCTTAAACTAGGCAAACACTTGATTCAACAAACATGACAATTGTATTAGTAACACTTACAAATATTTTCATCTTGAGGCTGTGTTAGATTGTCCAAATGAAAACACACACACACAAACAATAGATATGGCAAAACAATGGCAAAAAATATACATGGAACCACAAATTGTAATGAATGGTGTGAATGAGATTAAAAGTTGCTGTAGGGGTGCCTGGGAGTCTCAGTCAGTTGAGTGTCCAACTCTTGGTCTTGACTCAGGTCATGATCCCAAGGTCGTGGGATAGACACCTACAGGCTCTGTGCTGAGTATGGAGCCTGCTTGGGGTTTCCCTCCTCCCCCTCCTATTGCCCCTCTCCCCCACTCACATTCTCCCTCTCTAAAATAAAAATTTAAAAAAAAAAGTTGCTGTAAATGAGAACATCAGAGGTGGAGAAAGGGTGAAATTTATAATGAGGTGCCACCTGAGAAAGCCTCTTCTAAGAACAGGGTGTTTACATGAGAGTTTGAGGGTAAACAGTCCTGGGTCAGATAAAGAGTGTGGGGAAGAACATCCCAGACAGCAACAAAAGCACGTAAAAGGCCTTAAGGCAGTGAGTGTGGTGTTGATCCCAAGAATGAAAGCAGCACAGAGATGTTGGTTTGCAAAGAGTGAGGGAGAGCATTACAAGACATGGGTTGGAAAGGCAACAGGGCCTGCTAATTAGGGAACTCTTCATTTTATTCTCTGTGCTTTGAGAAGTCTTAGGAGAATTATCCTGAGAGCTTTAGCCAAGAAATCTTCACATTTATTACACAGCTGTTGGCCAGTAAACTAAACCTGGCTGAAAGCACTATGTTCAGTAAGGAAAGACAGCATCTGCTCAGTTAATAGAGCTAACGTTGTTCATTGAGGAAAGAATCCAGAGAGATGCATCTTGAGTGGCCAAGATGAGAGATTTGAAAAATGTCTTTTTAGTATTTTTCACTATTCTTGTCATCAAAATAGTTAATTTTTACAAAATTTCAAATAATATTACTAAGTATTTGTGGAAAATCGTGTAGGTGTTTCAATGGGAAAAAACCAACAACATATCTATGTTATTTTAAGAAATATTGGTTACTATTAAAAATGAAAACAACTTTTACACCACAGAATACCATAAAATAAAAGCAATCACTTTGAAAAAATATTATTGTTTACATTGAATTTAAAAACTCAACACATATAATTTGCATTTTTATGACATGCCCTTGAAACTTAAAAAAATATTTCCTATTAATGTCATTTCCACCCATTTAATTTCTCGTTTGAATATTTAAAATTATTTCTCTTATTCTTCATATTCAAGTCCTCCTACTGGTTTAAAGTAAAGAGAATTTCTGGGAGAAGATTATTATCTTTTACTCTTTGTATTAAGTTATTAATCAGGTATACACATGAATTATCCTCTCTGATTTGCCAATAAGAGCTTACCTTGAAATACTATTTCAGACTTGATTTAGACTTCCTGGATAGCAAACAGAAATGAGTCACATAATCCACGTAAGTGTCTCTTTCTCTTGCTTATCAAGAATCTGAAGCAGATGTTCCCTGCTGATGGTGACTTGGCCATTTACAATGTCAGGCTGAGGTATCTGTGAGTCTCTAAGCTTTTCCTTCACAGTGACGAGATGAAGGTCCAGCCTAATAGCCCTTCATGTGCTTTTTAGACAGGATAAAAGGGTAAGCCCAAAGGATAAAAATAGAGCTTGTGCTAACTGGAACTTACCTCCCTTTAAAGAGCTTATTTGGAAGTCTTATCACTACTGCTTCATAAGAATTCTTTGGCTTATCTCTGTCTTCGGAGGCAGTCCGTGATACCTACTTTTTTACTTGGACATATTTCTGTCACCAACTAACATACTATTTGATAGGCAACAATCAATCAGACATATTTAGCTTAAAAATCGTCAAAGAAACAGGGGTGCTTAGGTGGCTCAGTTGGTTAAGCATCCAGCTTGGCTCAGTTCATCCTCTCACAGTTCGTGAGTTCTCACAACCCTGTGTTTGGCTCTGTGCTGACAGCTCAGAACCTGGATCGTACTTCAGATTGTGCATCTCTCTCTCTCTCTCTCTCTCTCTGTGCCTCCCCCCACTAATACTCTCTCTCTCTCTCTCAAAAATAAACATTAAAATTTTTTTCTAAATCATAAAAACAGCAAAAATTAAAGAAAAATGTTTCCACTTTAATAATATATTCTCATGACTATTTTGTTTTTTATAGATTATGTATAATTTTCACACAATTTAAAATTTCTATAAGGCAAATAAGAAAAGAAATGTTAATTCAAGATTATACTTATAATCAATGCCATTCAAGCAAAAAGATGTATATGTGTTATTTACTGAGAAGAATTCATTGGAAATTTTTTTTCACATTTTCTATATTTCTACTTAGCAAGGTGGTTAGATCCTTATGCTATACATGAAGAGGCATTATATCAATTGGAAGTGGGCTATGAGAAATTGAGGACATACACTGTATACCCTACAGCATCCACTAAAATATGTGTGTGTATCTAATAGCCAATAAAATAGAGAAGATGCACAAAATACACATTTTTTAAATATGCAGAAACAGGTGAAAAGTGCCAAAAGGACAAATAAGAAACAGCAATATGATAGATTTAAACCCTAGAATATCAATAATTATATTAGATATATGTCATCTAAACACCCCAATTGAAAGTAATTTTCAGATTGTATAATAAAAGCAACACCCAACTATATAGGCTGTCCAGAGAAGCCCATTTTAAATATAAAGAAAAATGTTGTTATGTATATGGGGAAAGAAAAAGATAGACTTAGGTACCACAAATCACAAGAAATCTAGAATGGCATTATACATATTAGACGAAGTAAATTATTGAGCAAAGAATGTCACCTAGAAGAACAATGGTCACTTCCCAAAGATAAAAGGATCAACTGAACAACAGGATAAAACAGTTCTAAATACTTATGCACTTAATAGCGGAATTTGAAATACAGGAAGCAAAACTTACAGATCTTTAAGAAGAAATAGATAAATTTCTGGTTCATAGTAAGATGAACACCTATCAGTGAATAATTGAGTGCATAGAAACAAAAACAAAAAAATGGAGGAGACTGGAAAGACTCTATCAACCAACTTGATCTAAATGACATTTAGAGAAGATTCCACATATGATAGAACAACCCATATTCTTTACAAGTGCACTGGAAATATTTACCAAGATAGATTACATGCTAAGCCTTTAAGTAAGAAATTATAAGAAAAAGTTTGATGTTAGTAAAAAGAAAAACACACTAAATATACTGTGAAAACAAGAAAGTTTACAAATAAAACCTCAATTTATATGTTAAGAAACTAGAAATAGCACAAATGAGACCAAAGTAAGCAGAATGGAAATAATGATCAGAGTGAAAATCAATGGAATAATACACAAAATGAAAAAAGTAAAAAAAGGAAAGACAGAAATTTGCAATATCAGCAGTAAGAGAGGTGATAAAATAGATGTTAAGAATTAAAAGTTATTAAAAGAATAAAGAATTATTATGTTTAACCGACTGAGCCACCCAGGCGTCCCTCAATAAAGAATTCTTATGAATAACTGCTAAAACATTTGACAACTTAAGTACACATATTTCTTGAAATACACAGATGCTAAAACTCACTCAAAAGAAAAAAAGATAATTTCAATGACCCTATATTTGTTAAACAAATTGTATTTCTGGTTAAAATCCATCCCACAGAGAAAACAAAAAAAGACAAAACAAAACAAACATAAAAGAACCCTGGCCAAGATGGCTTGGGAATTCTTACAAATAATAAAGGAGTAAATAATACAAATTTTACACAACTTTTCCAGAAAAATGAGTAGTAGGGACCAAAAATTTTCTGTAGAGTCAATATTATTCTCAAACTAAAAGCAGACACAGATGTTACAAGAAAACTATATCCCTCATGCATATAAATGCATATGATATGATCATCTATTTAGAAAATCCAGTGCAATGTGCAAAATAGCTACCAGAACTAGTAAGAATACTGAAAGAAAATAAGATCAACATATAAAAATCATTTGTATTTCTTTATATACATACTAGCAGGAATTTTATCTAAAAATACCAATTACAGTAACAAGTATATGAAATGCTTAGCAAAAAATATAGAGAAAAATGTAAAGACCTATAAAGTAAAAGCAGTAAAACTTTGCTGAGAGAAACTGGAAACCTTAAAATACTGGAGAAATAAACCATGTTTATAGAATAAAGATCCAATGTTAAGAAATCAATTCTCAAAATAATGTATAGCTCTAAAACAGTCCTAATCAATATCTCAGCAAGCTTCTTTTTTGTGGAGATTGACAAGTTTTCCTAAAATTTATATGGAAATACAAAATACCTACAATACCCAAAACTATGTTGATAAGGGAAAGATTTGGGCAATTTATAGACTTATAAAGTTACAGTCATCTATGAAGATAGATCAGTGGAAAAGAATAGAGTCCAGAAATAAATCAACATACACATAATTAACTGATTTTCAACACTGAATATAGTCAATTCTTTAGAAAAAGGACCGTAGTTTGAACAAATTGTATATCAATATACAAATTTTAAAAATGACCTCTGATCAAAATGCAAATAAAAATATAACTCAGTGAATCATTAGTTTGACTTGCAAATAACAGAAAACAGTTGAAATAATGTTTAAAACTCATGACCTCTAAGGATTTTGGATATGTAATTGAATCTGTGGAAGAGTTAAATAGGAAGACCTTCGAAGGTATGAGCTTTAGAGCCGCTCCAGTGAAGTTAGCAATAGGAGTCTATAGACATTCGTATGGAACTTCATCATTGACTTGACTCAGCCTTCAACGTGTTATCTCTCAGTTTAAATTCTGAACTCTTCTAAGAAGCAATCTGATGGACCTATCTTTGAGTAGTTACCCTTGTTCCAATGAACTAATGACAGCTGTCAACTCATTTCTGTTACCCTGAACATGACTATAGGGGAGACAAGTTCCACAGAAGTGGTTCAAACAAATTGTTGTATAAATTTATAGAAATCATAGGGGCACCTGAGTGGTCAGTCGGGTAAGTGTCTGACTTTGGCTCAGGTCATGGTTTCGTGATTCATAAGTTCAAGCCCTGTGATGGGCTCTGTGCTGACAGCTCAGAGTCTAGAACCTGCTTTGGGTTCTGTGACTCCCTCTCTCTCTTCTCTTCCCCAGCTTATGCTATGTTTCTCTCTCAAAAATAAAGAAACATAAAAAAAGCTTTTTTTTAATTATGGAAATTGTAGTTTCATTACTTAATAATGTAGACTAAAATTTAGAAAACAAGATATGAAAGCTGTAGTTGTTTTAAAGTATGATTCCAAATTAACTCCACTTGATCTCATCCTGAAAAGGGAAAAAGTTGTTATAAATGAAAATGAAAACAAGTAAGTCTTAGTCTGTATTAAAAGATACTTCTCCAAAGAATTGTCGTTTCAGATATTTATGTATGTATTTATATCTTTATGCTCAATTGAATAAATATACAAACCTTAACCTTTTGCAGCTATTTCTGATGCAAAATTACACCCATGTGACCCTGATGAAATTGAAATTAGTGGTGACTGTGTTCGTAAGTATCACATTTTATTTTTTTAATGGTTTATAAACTAACAATTTCAAAGTTTTTTTGTTTATTCATTTCTCTTGAGAAAGACAGAGAGCAAGCACAAGCAAGGGGAGGGGCAGAGAGAAAGAGGGAAACAGAGAATCCCAAGCAAGCTCTGTGCTGTCAGCATGGAACTTGGTGCAGGCCTTAGTCTCACAAACTGTGAGACCATGACCTGAGCCAAAATCAAGAGTTGGACTCTTAACCAACTGAGCCACCCAGGTGCCCCCATTTCAATAGGATTTTATGTTCTGTAACTTACTTTAGATGTTAATTATGCTATTTGACATCGTCTCAGTCTAGTGACTATCAAGAATAAAAATCATTTTATCATTCCTTTAAGGAATAGTCCTGCAATTAGCAGATTTACAGAGTTGGGCATTGTCCATACATTACAGACATGTGTGTATGTTGGTAGAATTTTTTATGAGGAAATATTTGGCAGTGTATCTCAACAATATTAAAACTGTACATATATTTGTTCTCAATAATTCCATTTTCAAAACAATACAGAAATATTTAAAGAAGCATGTAAGTATGATGTTTAAAACAGCATTTTTCTAATAATATGAAAAACTAAATTGCAAATATACAATAACTGCTGATGATTAAATATTTTTGATGTACCCATGATGATAAAATATTCTATAAACAATATTAAATTCAGGAATACATTCTTTGATATTAGTAAATATTAATGGTATAGTATAGCTTAGAAATCAAATTATGTTGCACAATCTCATTTTTATTTTCTGAAAATGATTGCATTTATACCAAATTACTCTTGAAAGATAAACACCAAAAATGTTAATGGTACTCACAATTTTTCTACTCCTTCCAATCTGTATTTCTTTGATTTTCTAACTTAAAATTTTAAAAGTTGTTTCCAAACTAAAAAAAACCCTATGCCAATATTTCTTAAAATAAATCACTCTAAATAGATCTTCTGATAAATTTATGATATCTACTTAAAGGATGAGAAAACATTAAAATTATTATTGAAACCTTAGCCTTTTTGTGGGACCTTTTGATCAAGTATATTGATGATGATATGAGGATATAATAAATGAATACAGCATTGTTGACATATATTAACTAAGGTGTTTGAAAGATGAAAGAAACCATAATGACATAAAACAAATCAGGATGGGGACCATGGGTGGCTCAGTCGGTTGAGTGTCCAACTTCAGCTCAGGTCATGATCTCATGGTTCATAGGTTTGAGCCCCGCATCAGGCTCTGTGGTGACAGCTCAGAGCCTGGAGCCTGTTTCAGATTCTGTCTCCCTCTTTCTTTCTGTCCATCCTCTGCTCATGCTCAGTCCCTCTCTCAAAAATAGATAAATGTTAAAAAATTTTTTCAATGAAAAAATAAATCAGGATAGATGATATAATATTTAGATACCAGTTCTAAAAATTAATATGTTTTGGCTTTGAAAACTACTTTTATAATAATGCTAAAAATAAGAGGTGCCTGGGTGGCTCATTCAGTTAAGTATCTGATTCTTGATTTTGGCTCAGGTCATAATCTCATGGTTGGGAGATCGAGCCCGATGTCAGCCTCTATGCTGGACGTGGAGGCTGATTAAGAGTCTCTGTCTCCCTCTCCCTCTTCCCCTCCCCAACTCACACTCTTTATCAAAAAACAAAATGACAATGCTCACAGTAAATCACTCTTGAGTTGTTCTCTATTCCAGTTGTAAATGGATTTTCCAGCTCCTTTTTCTAGTGTTGTTTAAACAAGTTGTTATTTTATCTGAAAGTCTCAGTTTAATTAAATGCTGTGTCTTAAAAGAACAAAACAATATCCCTAATACTAGTAGTATTAAACATAAAGCATAAGTGTTATACTTTACATATAACCTGCATGATAGGTTTGGATTTTCTTTCTCATATACATATATTATAGTGAAATCACTTTTCTTTTCTGGATAAGCAATAATTTTAAGCCCTGTATGCTCTCCAGAAGGTTTATGCAAAATTGGAAAAAAATGCCATATAAAATCATAGACAATTGGTGGAGATAACACTTGAATGGAAATATTGAGTCAAAAGTCAACAGCTTCAGGATAAAATAGAGAATATGTTAACATATTCAGCAACTACTAATATTAGAATTGACAAAAAGGTACAAGAAGAGATAGTTTAACTCTTGCTGTTTTTGCAAACTTTTCCTTTAAATGTATGTTGACAAATTTTCTTTGATCTATGTTGTTGTGAGCAATGATCTGTTTTTTCACCCAGATAGTTGATGCCATTTAAAATATTGATTCAAAAATTTTAATTTTCATGAGTTAATTTCGTTTCAGTTATCTGTCTTCTCACATTCTTAAAAATCATTTCCATAGATAGTCCTTCCCTGTTTGGAAATAAGTTGAACTTCTTTCTCCTAATTTATTTAACAGGAAATTTTTCCCCAGATATATAATTTTTTTTAAACCAGTGCACTAAAGAGTAGTCTATTATTTCTTTAAAATCTGAACATAATGATTTGGCCTAATGTTTAGGGTGTTTGGCAAGGTATTTATTATTTAGATTAGGAGCGCCTGGTGGCTCAGACAGTTAATCATCTGACTCTGGATTTTGTCTCAAGTCATAGACAAAATTGATATTGATCCCTGAGCTGGTCTCTGTGCTGACAGCACGGAGTTTACTTGGTATTTTCTCTGTGCTTTTCCTGCTTGTGTCATGCCTGAATTGCGAATCCCCAGAGACCTCCAAGGAGCCGACACCGATGCTAGTATATAAGGGTCTTTATTACAAGCTCGAGCAGGGGCTCACCCATCAACTGATGCAGCGGCAGCAGAGTGAAGCCCCGAACAATAGCAAGCAGGGTTTTTATGGGGTAAGGGATGGGGTTGTAACAGTGCACATGTTGTAGCATAGCATCATCACATCATCACATAAGCACCAGTCATAATTGTACAGCACCCATGGCAACAGTTTTGACCATTCAGTGTCAGTGAGGTGTTTGTTACTTTTGGCGGGACCCAATCATGACCTTTGAGAATCCTTTGAAAATTACCAATTGTGAGGTGAGTTTATAGGGCCCGCCTGGGGTTCAGGCAAGCAGTGGGTGCTTGGCTAGTTTGTACAGAGTAGTTATCTATAGTCCCCAGACCCTGACTCAGACCATAGGAATGTTACTCCTATCTTTCTTAGCTTCTTTTGATTGGCTGAGGGTGGTCCATGGGTGGTTTCAGCTAAAGTTTTTCCTGGAACTGGGGCTACGTGCAGCCCGAGGTTGCTCTTAATGGAGGCCTTAATCTCAAAATGGCGTTACTTAGGCCCTTCACTTGCATGTTCTCTCCCTCTCTCTCGCTCTCGCTCTCGCTCACTCACTCTGTCTCTCAAAATAAAAAAGAACAATATTTATTACTCATATTAATTTGAAAAAAAATCATTTGCTATTGGGATTTTGTAATTGAATAACTAAAAAAATAGCACTTTAAAATATCTTAAAATTAAAAAGGCTATTTTTTCCCTTACAATTAGGTTAGAATCCCTCAGAGTTTTCAAAAATCTATGCCGGGTCTGAAAAATTACTTTTGCAATTATTGTAAAATTACCATGTATATCATAAAAAATATTTGTACATTTCAGCACATATATTTTAAATCTTGTAAAGTTTATCACTTAGATATTTTTCTCTACAAATTTAAAAAACTCATTTAGAAACATTTTCGATCCCCAAATTTAATCTCGCAAATGACCGAAGATGAAAATTGCAAAATCTTCCTGAGTTCCTTGAGAAAATTTCAAAGGTTTTAACATCAGAAAAATGAAAAGATTAAGATTGTCATTTAACACTTGATGTCTTTCACTAAGCAGTATAATCGCTACCGTAATGAGCTGCTCTTTCAACCCAGAGCAATGATGGGTTGAGTTACAAAAGTAAATTATAAGGGGAAAATAGTAAGTCTTTTGAATTTACGTTATAATGGCTCTTTTTTTAAAACAAAGTTAATGTTTATTTATTTTTGAGAGAGAGAGAGCAGAAGAGGGGCAGAGAGAGAGGAGGACACAGAATCCAAAGCAAGCTTCAGGCTCTGAGCTTTCAGCACCTGAAAGCTTTCAAGGTTTAACCTCATGAACCATGAGATCATGACCTCAGCTGAAGCTGCATTCTCAACCACCCAGGTACCCCTATAAATGACTATTTTTTAAGCAAGAAATTATAACATAAGAAAACCTTAATTTTATTTCTTTGTTCAATATTTTAGAAAGGGAAATCTTTCAGAAATTGTTTAAAAGAAGGTAAATTACTTTTATGTTCAAGAGCTAGACTTTTCAATGGTAGACACATCCAATGTACATTATATACACTTGATGCACTGATAAATTTCCCTGCTATCAATATTTCTGTGATTATTGTAAGGTCAAAATTAAGAATGTACTGCTTTGCTGGTTGCTAGAGAATAGTTATCTTTCTGAATGTATTTTACTTTTCCTAATATAAATCCCTGAGTCACAGTCTCCGTGAGCTTTCCCCTTGTCTTGATCCATTATTTAAGATGCCTGACTGACGACAGATTATGCATCTTCTCCTGTCAGATCAGCTGTCTGCCTTAATGCCACCACCCCCTCCAGGAAGGCCAGAAGTTGCGGTGGAGCTGATTGAATCCAGGCTTTTCTGTAGGTGTGCTTTTGATGTTTCCCATACAAACACTTCGGTGGGATTTCTCATAACTTGGTCTAGGCTTTCTTCTCAAGAAATCAAAGAGGAGCTGAAGCAAGAGACCACAATTCAGGCATTCTCTCTTTTAGAACTGGATGGAATAAATCTCAGACTCGGAGATAGGGTATGTTCACAAATAACTTGAGTTTTCTTTTCTTTTCATGATTGTATTAATTTTCAAAAATGGATTTTTTTAACAGATCCTAAATATACTTTCATCCCCAGAATACAAAGCACTAATGTTTTTCTTTTTCTTTTCTCCTTGGCAATTGTGCTA
Source organism: Hyaena hyaena (assembly GCF_003009895.1). NCBI lineage: Eukaryota > Metazoa > Chordata > Mammalia > Carnivora > Hyaenidae > Hyaena > Hyaena hyaena. Next base: position 357,163 of record NW_024081202.1, on the reverse strand, counting down.
ACTCAAATGATGGTGGATGAGTCAGTAATCTTAATGACTACATATGAATATCTTCTGTTACCATTTGCTGAATTATCAGTGAACCCTTATAACTTGATGCCTCTTTCTTGCTTTAAAGTGATATGTTTTTATTCTAAAAAAAGTTTTCATTTTTTTAATGGTAATGTTACTTATTATCCATTTTTAAATATATCTTAAATACAAAGTCTTTGATTTATGTTGAGGTTTGAATAGCTAAATTTTTAAATTGTGAATTTTTCTGAATTTTCAAGAAAGATTTAAAATTGTTTAGCTTATTATCTTTCATGCACAGTCTACTATAGGTTAAGTACTTGAATATGATAGTTTACACATATTTGGTCCATAATTGTATTGCTAAATGATTATTCATTAACTCTGTTCATAGATATTCTGTGTTGCTTCCATCTTTTTGTTGGAGAATCCACATGTACAAAGCTTAGCCATTGAAAGCCAAGAATTTTTTGCAGGCATTAAGGTATGTAGCCACGGGGATGGATCAGAAAGATTATTTCTCTATCGCTTTTTTTTTCCATACTGTGATCTGTGGATGCTGGTTCCAGGACCTCATCACAGACTGAATACTGAGATCCAAGAGTCTATATTTAAAAACAAACAAACACACAAACAAATAATTTTAATGCACAGTACTGTTTGAGAGCCCCTGTTAATTGACTAAACTTGGAATATACTTGCATATCTTTTCAGAAATAGCTCAATTTAGAATAAAAGTAGGATGCCTGGTTGTCTTGTCGGTTAAGTATCTGACTTTGGCTCAAGTCATGATCTCGCAGTTCATGAATTTGAGCCCCACATCAGGCTTTGCACTGACATTGTGGAGCTTGGAATTCTCTCTCCCTCTCTTCCTCTCTGTCCCTCCTGAATCTGTGTGCGAGCCTACTCTCTCTCAAAATAATTTAAAAAATTAAAAACAAAAGTTTTATTCCCATAATTCATTCTATCACATATCCAAAAGTTAGAGTATTGACATTTAGTTAGCATGCATTTTGGAAGACAAGTACCAGGTCAGGTACTGGAGCCTCTGACTAGAGTAGAATTGACCCAGAAATCTGGGGTCTATGAACTGTGAAGATGGACCTAACTAAGCAAGGCAATATCTGTGGTCACTGCTGGTAGCCTGGGAGGTCCAAGAACAAGTGATCTATTACAGCAGGTGAGCAAGCATGACAGGGAATCCGGGAGTGGTGGAAGGAATGGGGCAGTATCGTGAGGTCTAGTCAGGCAGGCACTGTACACCCCTTGTGACTTCAGCCACAGGACTGGAGTTTGACCTGAACTCCTCTCCAGTTCAAGGACAAGAGAGTACAATCGATAGATTGTATGAATACGATTCACAATCGATTGTGAGAGCCAAGACAAAAACTGCTCTGGAGAAAGTCCATTTATACACAGTAGGGACCAGGGAAAGAGTGAGAAGAGTAACCATGTTGTCAGAAGATCATAATCATGGTAGGAGGGGAGAACAGCTCAGACCTTGGGGACACAGAACCTTCGGATCTGTTCTCCATTGGTGAACACTCAGCAGACAACATTTGGGTCAGTGGTCAGCCCCCAGGAGATGTTTCTAGTTAGTCTAGTAGGAAGCTAGCCAGGAATTCAGACTGAGTAAAAACTTCTGCCTCAAAAAAGGATTAGCCTATGAACTGGGATGGGACCATTTGTCCTAGACTTCAGCACTCAGTGATCCAACTGAGGAAGACAGAGGCTGCAAAATAAGCTAAAGGTTGAGATATTTGAGGTGACAATGATATTTTGATTTATATATGCAAAAATCCTTAAATTTCTAACTTATGTTAAGGGTGATATTAGTCCCTAAGAATAAACACACTCTTAGATTGATGAGTCAGTATATGTTAACAAACAAATGAAAGAATATAGGCTTCTCTCTGTCTCCTCTACTCTCCAGTGCCTATTCCAGAACCAGAATCATTAAGGCAAATTTCTACCAGACTACCTGCCATGCTGGGGAACCAAATTATGCCTCAGCTGAGAGCAGTATAGCGTCTCTGTGTATTCTTCTATGTCTGCTAGTTTTTTGAGGGTTTGGTTTTAATTAATCTTGTTAACTTGAAAAATTCCAAGGCTTAAGTTAATACTCCCAGCTTATTTAGCAAAATATGAGCTGTTAAAAATGCTGTAGCAAAATTTTATCTTGGGAATAAATTCTATTTTTACATGACTATATATTTTCTTATACCAGTTACACCCTGAATTAAGCACTATATCAGAAGATGGGAAAGAATATCACTTGAAGATAGAGAGTACAATTCCTATCATTTGTTCTGAATTCAGTAAGCTTGACCAGGAATGCAAAATCTCACTAAAACTGAAAACTGTTGATCAAGGTAATACACTAAATTCACTTAATTTTATTATTGGATTTTAAACAATAATTAATGCTTTTTTTCTCCTAGAAAAAGTCATTGGAGAGTATGCATATAATTAATTATGTTGTGTGTTTACATCAAATTATAACTCAGCCATATTAATAATACGGGGCCATGTTATTGACTGTCAAAACAATCTATGTTGCAATTCATGTTTATCCCTCTTGGGCTTGTAGCATGTATTAAAAAAAAAAAACAGTGATGAACAACTCCTCCTCATCATTTTTCTCTTCCTCTTTCTCATTCTTGTTCTGCTACTTATTTTTTTCTTTGCTTTGTTTTTAAAGATGGAGGGACAAACTGTTCTTTAAGATTTTCCAAATATCCCTAACTAGGGAGGTGTAATATATTATACAAACATAAGTTCAAGCTTATGCTACATGGATCTCCTAATATACTCTTTATACTTCTCTCCCTAACGTAAGCTTGTGCTTGAGATCTTTTGTTATAAAATTCTATTTAAATTACAAATTACATAGATTGTGTGATGTGTGGCTGCATATATGTCACTGTCACAGCTATATAGGGAGAGATTAATTCTCCCATAGAACCTGATAGACCATGAGAGGAAAAAGCATGGATGGCAGTGATTGGGTTAGTTGAATTCTGTTTCTCCCACGGACTCTGAGGTAGATACCAAAGCACATAAGAGATACATAAATTAGAATATGACCTTTAAGAGAGATTCTGTTTACATACCTTTTCCCCATAGGACATGAAATTTTATGTAGTAAATACACCAAATACAGTGTGTCTAGGACTTCCAGTTTTATTATAACTAATTAAATCAGAGAAGCAAAGGATAAAAGTGCTTGAAGAGAGAGTCCCATGGGAATTATACACCCAGAAGAGAGATGGATGTGGAAATAGAGAGAGGCATCAGGAGAGGCTGTCCTGAGGACAGGTGACAGTAAACAGGCGTAGGCAATAAATGCCCAGCCACTTACTAAGATTGCAGGAGCACTGTGAGCAACACTGTGTTTTGAAATTCAGCACAAAAATATGCAAGTAAACCATCTCTCTCAGACTGTTTGACATAATTTTACTTCAAATTACATGTGAAAAGTATATTTTGTAAATTTTACTACAGCTTATGGGGGAGAATAGGAAGAGGACAATGTTACTATGATATTTTTCAAACTTGTGTCAGGCAAAAATTTTCTACAGCTGCAAGTGTATTTCAAACTATATTTGTGTGCTCTCAATTCTTGCAGCAAGACAAGCATTATTATAATAATATAAAAGCAATATGTATATACATTTTAGAAATTTCCATGTCCCTGCTATTTGTCAATTATAAATAATTTCCTGGGGTGCCTGGGTAGCTCAGTTGGCTAAGTGTCCAACTTTGACTCAGGTCATGGTCTCACCATTCCCGAGTTCAAGCCCAGTCAGAAATCTCACTGTTTCAGATTCTGTGTCTCCCTCTCTGTCTCTGCCCCTCCCTCACTCATGCTCTGCCTCTCTTGAGAAAACAAATAAACATTAAAATGTTTTTAAATAAATAAAATGAAAATAATTTCCCTTTTTCCTGGAGGAGAATAATTTCTGGATTTCATTCTGGATTTGCCTCATCTTATCTTTTTTAAATGTATTTTCATTACATACCTACTTCCACAGAGAAAAAATTGGTATTTCCTAACGTATCTCCGCAACTACCATGCTGCTTTTTCACAGGCTTACAGAGAGCAATACTTGGCCCTCATACCATGGACCAGGGGAAATGATGTCAGGGGTTATATCCAAGCCAGATATATTCCATAGTAACTTTAGGGAGCTGACTAAGAGTTTGGATGTTTCTGTTATTTTTTTATGTGCATAGGAACAGTATGTATTTCCAGGGGGAAAATGCATGAAGAGGAACTTTTTTTCCCAGTAATTTTGAATCTAGTGCAGTGTTCTATATCAGACCAATATAATTTTATACCTGAAAACCATGTGTGGAAGAAAAGAAGATAGAAAGTTTACAAAAACTGCTACTTTTTTTTCTGAATCTCAGAAGGATTTTATAATAGTTAGATATGAGAGCAGACTTGCTTTGCTGCCAGTTTTCGGAGCAATCTATCCTTTTTGTATAGTTTCACAGATTCCCAAAATTCCTTTCTCTCTTCTGTTACTATTTTCTTTCTAAATTATTTTTTGTTCTTTTTTCCATAGGAAAGGGAGCATCTCAAGGTTCTAAATATATTGGGACATTGGAGAGATAAAAAGCAATAGAGAGTTTATTACTTGTGTGGAATTACTTAATTTATTTTAATTTTTCTATTTTTAAGATGATGATCCAATAATTATCTGTACAAATAACCATTGCTATCACTCAACAATGGATTGAACATGAATACAAACCGTATGAAATATTACAGATATATCTGGACCCAAGGCACAATTCTTAGTCAGAAAGAACATCAAATTTTGGTTTTTGGTAGTGAAATTGATTTTTTCACAGAAACAATAAAGTTTATATATTGGTCATAAATTTTATTAAGGCACATGTGGATTTATAACCTTATTGAAAATAGTACTACATATGCATATGTATGTATGTATTGAAGTTGATTATTTATAAAGATCAAGTAGAGTTCAATAGCTTTAGAAAAAATTTACACATTTAGACAAAATTACAACCATACTTTTTAAATAAGAGAAAATAACAATCTCTGGATTTAATTTTTCATGTTATCAAGTTATTACATGCTGTTGTTCGTATATTACCTTACAAAAAGTCTCAATGTATTTTTTTTCACAAAATAGGTAAAGAACAGCTAGGTTTAAATTTGGCACTGTCTTCCTGTCACGTGGACCTTCACCAGACATCATCGTGTGCTAATGGATCCTGTAGCCGTGCTTTTGTGTCCTACACTGCTGTAACAGATTTTTCTCGAGACGGAGATAGAATCACACATGTTGTAGTGGAACCTATAGTTAATGAGGATTTCCTGTGGAACAGCTACATTCCAGACAGCATCCAGGTTGACAAATTACAAAAATAGCTTCACAATTGAAGCTTTAAAAAAGATATATTTATTTGTTCAATACATCTTATAAACTTTTCATTTCAAAATTACTCAATAAGTTTTTCCATTTTAAATGATTCAATTTCCATAACTATGATTAAAAAACAATAATTAATTGAAAATTCATTGAGATTGCTAAGCAATTTACTGCATGTCACTAAATACAATTAATAATAATATTTACCAAAAATATCTTTGCTTTTAAGATCAAAGTAAAGGATGTCCCAACTGCTTACTGCTATTCATTTACTGACCCACATATAATTACATTTGATGGCAGGTAATTTCCTGAAAGTTTTTTTTCTTTATAGATTTTGCTTCTTTTGGATTTTGCTGTTGTTTGGTTTCTAGTCTTACTCACTGAAAAATTAGAAAGAAAGACATTGGCTTCTTTCAAAATACTGACTTATTTGTGTGGAATGATTTTGCCTAAAACTTTAGCCTTTGGTAAATATACAGATTTATAGTGAGCCTGGATTTGTAAAAATGAAGATTCGTACAAATATGAATAGTCATTTTAACTTGAACATTTAGTTATGTTTAATAATGATTAAAATATTTCCTCTAGAGATATTTACTATGTTGCATTTCTGCAAGATTCTGAAATAATCTTTTTGGTTTAGGCAAGATGATTAAACTAATACATTATAATTATTTAAAAAGCTAAACACTTCTAAAAACCTGAACACTTCCAATTCATGACAAGGATACTCAGGGGTAAACTACTGTGGCTATCATAAATACCTAGATATCTGCCCCTAGAATGCAAATAAAAAGGTCAAAATGTCCAAAAAGTAATCTAAGCTATCTTGCTATTAATATCTGTCCACAAGGATTTAAACTCAGTTTATACTCTTCTGGGGAATACATGATTTTAAGATGTCCCTCAAGAAAATTTTAAGAACACCTCTTTGTTGGGTCAAAATTTTCTTCATGATGTAAGGTAATTTATTCTTTTAAAGATAATTTTGGGGCACCTGGGTGGCTCAGTCAGTTAAGCATCTGACTTCGGCTCAGGTCATGATCTCGCGGTTTGTGGGTTCAAGCCCTGCGTCAGGCTCTGTGCTGAGAGCTCAGAGCCTGGAGCCTGTTTCAGATTTCTGTCTCCCTCTCTCTCTGGCCCTCCCTTGTTCACACTGTCTCTCTCAGAAATCAATAAAACATTAAAAAAATTAAATAATAAAGATATTTTAATGTGATCAGCAGCAGTAAAATTATTCAACATGAGCAACTAGGTATATAAAGAAATCCTCCATAGCAAGTGATGCTCCAAAAGTTTGAGCAAGTATTAAAAAGCTGTAGAATTTGATCCCACATACAAGAATCCTTTATGGTTTTAATGAAAACTTAGAAGTTTTAGTGGAAAAACCTCCCTGCATAGTGGGGATTAATTTAATTAGCTATAATTCAACAAAATTAATTGTGCAACAAGTGACAAGTCCTGTTCTAAATGCTGGGGTTATGGCAGAGCGTAAAACAAGAGTGCCCTCTCTCATGCAGCTTCCTTCTGTAAGGTTAAAGAGAGATTTGTGTGATTAATAAATAAAATACATGGTGTATCTGAGAAACAGAGGTACTCTGAAGAAAACTACAGCAGGGGTAGGAGGAGATGGCGGGATCTAGGGGTTAGCCAAAGTGGGGAAAAGAAGAAACAAGTTGTGAGATTAGGTGCTGACCACTACTTTGTTTTATCCAGTGCATTAGAAATACGGATTTTTCATTCTTGCCCCAAAATATATTGAATGTGTATAAATAAATTTAACACACAGTTTTTTGCATTTAAATGTTTTATAGTGGCATTTTTGACCAATTCTTAATGCAGTTGCTTTTTGTTAATGCTAGGGTATATGATAATTTCAAGACCGGAACATTTGTGCTTTATAAGAGTATGTCACGTGATTTTGAAGTCCATGTGCGCCAGTGGGACTGTGGAAGCCTTCACTATCCTGTGTCCTGTAACTGTGGGTTTGTTGCCAAAGAGGAAGGTGATCTAGTTACTTTTGATATGTGCAGTGGCCAGCTGCATGAATCACAGCCGTATTTATCTGTAAAGAGCCGAGATGCAACGAGCAATATCAAGATAAGTGAATCTTACTTAGGAAGAAAAGTCACAGTATGTATGATTCTTTAAGGTTAAAAGTATTTTTCCTTCTTTTCCTACAGATTTTGGATTGGTTTCTCAACTTTTTTCATCTCGATTAAGTTGAGAGCTGTCTTTTTTTAGTATTAGTTATTTTCCCCTAAATAAAGCTTTTTGATTAACATTGATCTCCATAGGAATAACATTTTTAAAAAATTTTCCACACACAAATAGACACAACGTATTTGACTTTGTCAAATCTAAGCAACCTTACTTTAAGATTTCAGTATGGTAACTTGGTAGGTTATTGCTAAAAATTATTTTTGACAGTGCCTAATAAATCATATTCTAGAGATGAAATGTATAGTTAAGAATAAATATTCAGGAACAGTTAGAAATATAGAGTTTTCATTCTTGTATCAAAATATGCTGAACATATATAAATAAATTCAACACACATTTTTTGTATTTCATGTATTAATGTGGTATTTTATACCAATTTAATGCAATTGATTTATTCCTGTATTTCAGATCTGGTTTTCTTCTGGAGCATTTATCCGTGCTGATCTTAGTGAGTGGGGCATGAGTTTAACAATCCGAGCCCCTAGCTTAGACTACCGAAACACTTTGGGACTCTGTGGCACCTTTGATGAAAACCCAGACAATGATTTCCATAATAAAAATGGAACCAAAATTAGTTCAACTTTCAATAATCTTTTTACTTTTATTAATGAATGGAGGTAAGAAAGTAAATTATTTTCATTTGTTATTATATTCGTGTATATTCATGTTAGATTTTAAATGAGTGGTGATGCAGTATTCTGCTTTTTTTTTTTTTTTTTTTTTGCAACACATTACTGAGAAAAAATGTTCTTGTCCAAATTACTCTTCTTTTCTGTTTTGTACTTGGAAGGATTTTGCCAGGGAAAAGCATGTTTGACACAATGCCAATTTCTCCACCATCGCCTGGAAAACAATCCTATTGTAGCTGCTCACTGGACACTAATTCTTTATATCCTTCTGATCACCTGGACATTGTTTCTCAACCAGAGATTGTTTCAGGTTGCAAAGATCTCAAACATGTCAGGTTCTCTTTCCTGATACCAGAACTAGATGTCACCTCTGAATATATTAATTCAGAAACTCTTCTTAGAGGGATAAAGGAGTATACATTTGGAGAAGAAAATAGTTTGAATTTCTTTCAAGAAAAAAAGCACGCGAACCTAACCAAACTGGGCTTACATTTACAAACACATCCTGGAAATGAAAAACGAGAGACACCAAACACTTCGGACAATGGGAAGCATACAAAGGACCAGGGTAGCCATAACCAGGAGAAAAGGTGGGACCCACAAAACAGATGGAAACGGCAAGACATAAATTATGAGTTTCTTCCTATGTTTGCTCTCCAAAGTCTCAGCCAAAGTGACCTAGAAGAATTCACTTATTTCTTCCCTGAGGACCATTCTGAGGATGTCCACCAAGAGTTTGTCCCTACATGGCCCACACCCTCTGGGCTCACTGAATACAGCACTTTGGCACTCTGCCAGCAGACTCTTGCTAACTCCAGCATAGGAAGACATTGTCTTGCCTTTCTGGGCAAGAGCCTAGACCGTGCTATAGACATGTGTGTTAAGGATGTTCTCCTAAAAGATGATCTTAGCTGGGCAGAAGCAGGTGTGGCTCTTTTAGAAAATGAATGTGAAAAGAGAATTTTGGAAGATGGGAAATACAAAACAGAAGAATATGGCAAGTCAATTGAAGACATTCTCTCAGTACTAAAATGCCCCAATTTATGCAGCGGCAATGGGCAGTGTATGGAATGGGGATGTGTATGTTCCCCAGGTTTTAGTTCCTATGATTGCAGTGATTCCCATGGTGAGTAAGTACCCCCAGCTTTGATATTGTGCTTGTTATTTGATTATGAAAACTTCTTTGTTCTCTTTTACCTTCAGTATTTTAACAGCGCTCCTTCAGATTATATTGGGAAAAGAACATAAATTATATTAAGCAATACAGTAATAATACTTCCAAAGTGTCTTATCTTACTTATAGTAAAAGCTGGGTACTTATAATAGCCTATAAGCACAGCATGTTCAGGCATAGCATATGCCTTCAACCTCATCCCCTACCACTAAAACCCTCACTCGTTTGTTCCATCCTCTTTGGTTTCTTAACACCAGGTTTTCTTGACCTCAGGGCCCTTGCATACAGTTCTCTACAAGTAGAATTCTACTTGTAGAACTCAGATTTCTATTTCTCTAGAACTCAGATTCAGTGTATGTTGAGTACTGTGTTTATAATATTTTACTAATTATACCAATTTGTTTAACAATTTCTCTAACCTATCTACATGGCACAAGCTACTTTGTATCTCAGTTTATTAGAGCAAGAAATTACTAAAAGTCAATTGGATTTCATTAGCTGTTAAACCAGTGGCTTCTGATGTTCCTTCTACCCCCACCGTGCTGCCCTTTTCTATCTTAGTAAATGTAAACTTCACTCCTCTGATTTGTTCGTATTAAAAACTTGTAGTCATTTTGACTTCATTTTTTTTCATGCCTCATGTTTAATCCATTAGTAGCAAATCCAGCTCTAGCTTTGAAGAATTTCATTGCCTTTTCTGCGACAACTTAGTCCAAGCCACCATTATCTGTCACCTGGATTATTACAGCTTCTCTCAAAGTTTATTTTCCATGCAGCAGCTAAAGTGATCCCTTTGAAATGATAGTGAGATCACAGTACTCCTGCTTAATGCCCTCTATTGGCTCTGTCTCTACTTCTGAGTAAAGTCAACATTCCCTACCATGTCCTACAAGACCTTATGCAATCTGAGCCTCCTCTCTCACTGAATTCATCCACCATTCTCTCCGTAGTTCATTGCTCCTCAATGTTCTTAACTGATTGCTTTGTTGTTTTTCAGAGAGGCCAAGCCTGCTCCTACCTCAGGACCTTTGAATTTACTTTTCCTCTCACTGGAGCATTCTTCCAATGCATAGCTTTATGATTGACTTCCTTCTCTTTGCAAATATCATATTATCTCAGACTTCTTCCAAAGTCTTTCAAAATAAAGTAGTTTTCTGCACACAATCACATAGTCTCTATCTCCCTTGATATAGTTAATACATATGTTTTCTCCGTAGTCTTGAAAACATTTATGTGGTACACTTTATATTTATTTTTCATTTGTTTATTTTTTGTCCTCCCATATTAGACCGTAAGTTATATGAAGGCAGGAACTTGTTCTTTTCATATATCTCCATTACCTAGAATAACATCTGGAAAAATAGAAATTGCTCAGTAAACATTTGTTAAGTATCAAAGAATAAACTAGCATGTTTTTAAATTAATTTTCATAAACATTTTTAGTGTTTTGAGTATACAATTTATGATTTTATAGTCTACTGCTATCAAAGTTATATTCACCTAGATTTTGCCAGTACTTAGGGGACTCAATTACTTTTATATGCTGCATTTATCTATTTTGATAACCAGATCTTGCTGATACAGATGATGTGTGAACTTACCAAGACCAGAATCAGATATAACTATATGAAGACCAGTTAACTCTGACTGCTAGGAAAATTTTTTCTCCTATGATTGAAAGTACACTTAAGATTATGGTGGTATATAAGATAGCAATAATACATAAAAACATTGATAACATTTTTATAAAACCTTGATAACCCTTCTGTTTAAGAATTTTTAAAAATGTTAATACATTACATTGCTAATTACACTGTTTCATTACAGAAGTATTTTTTCTATAACCCACCTCTATGGCACAAACCCAAATGGCAAAAACAAAACATAGGACATTGTAGTAGTAATTTGCTAATCCTTGTATATAATTGGTGCTAAACATTATTAAAGCATTAATTAAACCTGTGTATTTGGGCACTGTTGTATCTTTAATGCTATTTTTATTGGCTTGATGGTAGGTCACACTTCTTTTAATACCAAGTTACCCATAATATTTAATAGTTTAATTAAAGTACTTAATTTGGTTATACTTCAAAATAAATTATTTTCCATATGCTTTTAATTTGGACCTTGCAAATAATTACTTTATTTTTCTAGAATTACAGAAAATTTGTCCATTTTGTTTTATCATTTTTTTCCAAAGACATGGCTCCTGAAATTATAGAACTTGGGAATGCCGGATTCTGTAATATTCGAAAATATAATTGTATGACAGTGAGAGTATTTGGTCAAGGCTTCAAAGAATCACCTTCAGTTACGTGTGAAGTTACTAAACTGCAGGTATGTTAATTATAGTGTTGAAAAACAATTAAGCTTATGAGTTATTCAGATTAATTTCATCTTGGACTAATTTGGTCTATCAATTAGCAACATAATCCCAAAGGATGTTATACCCACAAGAGAGCTCAGTAAGAAAATGGTTACATTGCTTAACCTTAAAGTTTCTTCCCTATTCATTAACTGTATTAAACTATTTTATACAATTTTTATTGCAGTATTGGCTCACTATTCTAGTCATAATAAGAAATTAAAATAATATTAAACTTGATATGTAAGTTTCTGCATTTATTAAAATGTAAAACCACAAAGAATAGAGATCATTTTTGTCCAAAACAAATTTGTAGGACTTAGAGGATGTAGAGAAATGAACAATTCCCTTTTACAAAACAAAAGGTGAAGATTAATTGCACTCATCCTTTGTATTTCCCTTATTATGTATTTCAAAATAAGAAGTGTTTTTCTTTCTTGAGGCTACAAATGACAGACATGATCCCTCGGTGTGAACATTGGTATATCAAGTTATACCTTATTTTGATGATTATTTATATGGTATTCCTTTTCTTTATTCCAGTGGATTTTTATTTAAAGGAAAGCTCTTTGAAAATACTTGGGTAAAATGAAAACTTAAAACAGAAAATCCCATATTTTAGCATACTTTTTACTTTTTCCTCTAAATTGCTAAAGCCAAATGTGATCCTGGGATTGAGAATTTAAGGAGGAAATAACTTTTGTGTTTGTCTTTTTAAAAGAATTATACAAGAAAGTTAATCTTATTTCAAAATTTTTTGAGTAGAACTTTTCTAAATGAGCCATGAAATATTTCAATCCCAATGAAATAATAAGACATAATAGAAAATGGAATGTATGTATAATTTTATTCACTTCAATATTCCTCAAGAGACAAGACATTATATTGTTTGTGGCAGAATAAATCATATGACGTCACACTACAATTAAGTGATTTGCAAGAAAGAGTTTTGTAGATCTGTATTTTCTTGGAAAGTACATTTCGTACTTACTTTCAGATATATTATTTGCTGTGATATTTATTCTCATACTACTTTCTAAATATCTGACAAATAAAGAGTACACTATGAAATTTTCTAAGACACTATACAGAACTATAGAAAAAAAATATATATGTTCACTAGCCAAAACAAAGCTTACTTAGATTTTGCACCCTGTTCAGGATGTTTGTGTATTTTATTTGTAATACCATTTGGTTTATTTTTAAATATTTGTAGTCCACTTTAAATTTCCTCCACAGTCTGGTTGATTTTAGTTATTTACTTATTTTGAAAGTAAGCAAAAAAATCATGGTTCTGATAGTTGACATCATACTGAAGATCACACAGAGAAATGTCACTGTCTTTTCATCTGTACCACTCTGTCCATTACCCTTTGTTTCTATTCCATTCCCATCTATCCCTGGAGATATCCACTCTCATTATTTTCTGGTTTATCCTCACTGGATTTCTTGTGCACAAAGGAACAGATAAATCCCTTGTCTTTTATATGAAAGGTAGCATATTATAGCTGCTCTTTTCTACTTTTCCAATGGTAATTTTCCATGTTTTAACTAGAGATCCAAGCACCCAGTCCTTTCTTTCACTCCTTGCCTCTACAAAAAGCAGCCAGAACTTTACAGAATCCAATTTTTAAATACTTGTAAGATTAAATCCAAGTAGCTTTCCTAGAAATGAATGGTCCTTTGTGATCCAGCTCTTGTCTATTTTTATAACCTTGAACCTCCTGCATACGCCATACTAAAATCTCAATCTGCTTATGCATCCCTGCCTTTTTACTTGCTATTCCCTCCAGCCACCCTGAAGTGCAGTCTCTCCATTTCTGCTCCCAGTGTCCAAATGGCAGTCTCCTCTTCTACTTTCAGGAAGAGAAGCCTCCCTTAAGTATGCTAGACTCGGTGGCTTCTGTCTCTCTCATTGAACTTAATTTGAATCTTGATTATAGCAGTATCAAAATTTTATTATTTGTCTTTTCCTCTGTGATCTTTTTTCATCAGAAAATCCTCAGCACATGTAGATACTCACAAAATAGTAATGAATGGAAAATAAATATAACTCTGTTTAGTCCTTAATTGGGATAGGCTTCTCCAAACAGGAATGGAAATGATTTCTGAACTTGGCTGGAGTCTTTTTTCAACACACAACACCCTGTTTCCATCTCAGTGTCCATTTCGAGAGTACTCTGAGACACTTGTCAGTCCCCATCTATCCGCTAGGGGGAAACCGCTGATGTGTTCGGCCACACTGTACATACCCCCTTAAACATGGAGGTTTATACTGTGGCCTATTCTTTCAATCCTTAGGTCTTAAGAAGATACTTTCTGCTAGCCACAGATGAGCATGTTCTTACCTTCCTTTTCTTCTCCTGCGGACTCACAATATTGAAGCATCAGCATGCTCCTTGACCATTTCTGAGCAATTGAAAGTGTTATACAGTCATAAATTTTAAAAATCTAAATCAAAATATTGGCAATAAAATACATATTAGTTTTCTAAAAGTATTTTAGAAAACTTTTTAGGTAATTACCAGTATCTAGAAAATTATTCTGACTTTTCCTCTTTAGACACTAATGCATTTTAATACTAAAAAATTGTACTTTAAGTGTAGATTAAGTATGATATGCCACTGAGTTATTAAATAAGGTGAACTGTTTAGAATTTAGTTTCAAGTTACATAAATTCTTTTGAATTACCTTGATCAAAGTAGTATTTATTATGAAGGTAGTGTGTTTTTCACAAAATCAGGGTAAGAATGTAATTGCTGAATTCTCAGGAACAACTTGAACTTTGGACTTGAACACCATAAAGACTCAGTATGTCTGCATGTGTGTGTGTGTGTGTGTATCTGTGTGTCTCAATTCTGCTTTTCTCTGTGAGCTTCATTTTTCCCTTTTCCTAGATACTAGCTTCCTCCACCTATTGAAAAAAAACAGCCATCCACATCCCTATTACTTTGTATCTTGTGTCTCAAGCTACCAGAAGCAGACTGGCCCAATATTCCCTCTGATATAAAGTTAAAACATTTCAAGTAATCAAAGCATTGGCTCATCTTAGATCTACCCCCAAAGCAGTCAAGAATAGCCAGGAAGATGGGTCATGTAAGAACATGAGAAGGTCCTAGAAACCATGTGGCTGGAGGACAGAAAGAGCAATTTCAAGTAAAAGTTTAGGAATTTTTTTGCAGAAGAAATAGAGTTTATGGGAAGAAAATCAATCCACTGTGTGTCAACTACGTAGTCTAATGTGTTTCCTCTTGCTACAAAACTCTTTACTTGGTGATTCATTATACATGACCAATATTGATAACTTCTTTGATTCATACCTATGAGAAATGCATGAAGCATTAGAAGCAGTTTACGTCTAATTAAGGCATATATAGTTTTCATTATTCTGGATAAAATTCACTATTGATGTGACTTTTATTACTTCATTCATTATATATTCCATTATACCAGGCATGCATTTTTTTAAATTTATATTTTGATTATATGTAATTTACTAGCAAGGAATTTCCATAATTAAACAAGTTAATTGCTTTCTCATTATGCCTTTAGTATAATAGCAGTAAATGGGTCCTTGGAAAAGCTGTCTACACGCATACTGTTTTTCAAAATAGCAGAACTGTCGATTGTCAGCTGCCCTCTGATGTTCAGCAGTCGAATTCCTTAGATCTGATGGGTGAGAAGCCAATTGCGAAGTGGCAGTTAAAGGTAAAAGAGAAAAGATAGTCTCATATTTGTAAATAAAGTAAATATTTATATATTAAAATTTCATAATGAATTTATGAAGTGCATTTAGAACAAATCATCTTATTATAATACTACATCTTACAGGTATCTAATGATGGTTATAGGTTCAGTAATCCCAAAATAATGATCATCTATGATGGGGCTTGTCAAGTTTGTGGTCTCTTTGGAAAAGACTCATGTACTATAAAGGTAGGCAGTTTTTCAGTTATTTTCATATTTACATGGTAAGTATTTTCATGTCTCATGCTATTGGCTTATTAATATCATGTTAGTTTTTTTCACCTTCATATCAGAAATACTAATAGAGAAAAGCATTTTTCAAGTTTATATGAGGTTAAATGAAATTGTTACTCTGCCAGTAACTCTTGTTGAAATGGCAAGGAAAAGATTTCTACCTCTAATGTTTTGAAGTGGCTGGTTGTTTATTTAAATAAAATCAAAAGGGGAGGTTCAGATTCAATTTTAACTCCTACATGCATTCTTTTGTAAATAGTAATAAAGATTTTCCACTAACATGTCTCTCCATTATTGCCTAATCTTTGTGGAAAGTGACATTCATTTTGATGGAGCTTATGAAATGTGTCAGGCTCCCACTTTTACAGGGAGTTTGTGTGTGTGTGTGTGTGTGTGTGTGTGTGTGTGTGTGATCTAAATTCACTGAACTGTGCAAATATCCACTTAAGGGATTACAGAACAGTCCAGCCTAAACTGAATCTTCACAGCCACACCCTCTTAATCTATATCCAGTCTGTTGATTTAGCAACACATCTTTCTCATATGCCAGTTGCTGATTTAATAGATACTATGGAAGTAATATTACTTGACTATTCAAAATTGAGAAGTATATCAAATAGTATTTATATATATAAAAATTAAAAATATCATTAGTTTGAATTTTAAATCTTTTTTTCCCTTGAGATTAGCAGTTAGATCATATCAGTAAGAAGTTTTTGGATTTCTTTATTATTAAAAAATTTTTTAATGTTTTATTCTGTCTTTGAGGGGGAGAGAGAGAAAAAAAAAAAGGGCACGAGAGCACAAGCAGGGCAGGGGCAGAGAGAGGGGAATACAGAATCTGAAGCAGGCTTCAAGCTCCTAGCTGTCAGCACAGAGCCTGATGTAGGGCTCAAAATCACAAACCACAAGATCATGACCTGAGCTGAAGTCGGACACTCAACAGACTGAGCCCCCAAGGTGCCCCAGAAGTTACTGTTTTTAAGAAGTTGTTTGATTTTGGGGCGCCTGGGTGGCTTAGTTGGTTAATCGTCCGACTTTCGCTTGGGTCATGATCTCGCGGTTCATGGGTTCGAGCCCCGCATCGGGCTCTATGCTGACTGCCAGCTCAGAGCCTGGAGCCTGTTTCAGAGTCTGTGACTCCCTCTCTTTTTGACCCTCCCTGCTCACGCTGTCTCTCTCTCTCTCTCCTAGAAATAAATAAAACATTAAAAAAAAAAAGAAGTTGTTTGATTTTTATTTTCCCCTAAATATTCCATTTCCACATGTCTTACAATAAGTACTTTTAAAACTTTGTAATTCAAAATTATTTTATATTGTTAAGGCTATTCTGTTCTTATTTTTGTGCAAAGTTCCAAGAGACATCCAAAGAGATTATGTTAAATGGGCAAAGTTTATATATGCTATACAAAATTTGATCTTCTTCCCAGGTTGAAAATTATTGCTACTTTTAACATTATTTCTTTGCAGATCAGTCTCTCTTTCCACTATTTTGTCAAAGGATATCCATTGTCAAGTGTGAATAATTATGCCAAGGTTCTGGTTCAATTTTGCCATGTTCAGAGGACATAGGGAGCTCCTAGAGAAAGGGAAAATAGCTGTGTAATTAATGTGTAAGATGAGCAAGGGGAAAACTAATGTGTAAGATGAGCAAGGGGAAAAATTATTTCATTTCTTTGTAAATAGAGCACTTCCTGCCTGAGTTAGCAGTAAAATGACCAGAAGAAAAGATATATTTTCTTCCATGTTTTTTATAAGCTATAATTCTACACAAAGATACAGCTACATGTATTTTCTTATTTCCTCCCTGTTGATCAATTCCACAGGCAATTACACAAAAAAGGAAATGATTTGTTTTCTAACATACATTTGTGATTAGGACATATGAAAAACTGTTTCCTAATCAAAACAGACTTATAAAATACTTTCACTAGAATCATCAACATATATGGTGCTATTTTTCTATGTATATTTTTTTTCCTCAACACTACCTCTAATGATATCTTAACTGTTTTTCTCTTTTTAAAATTTCCATTAGGAAAATGTTTGCATTATTGATGGACTCTGTTACATTGAAGGAGATAAAAATCCTACAAGCCCTTGTTTGATTTGTAGGCCAAAAATTTCAAAATTTACTTGGTCATTTTTAGAAAGTAAGTTATTCTTTATTAATCCAAATATTTCCTTTAAGTGGTTTTAAGCCACAAGTTATATAGATGTGTTTAAGGTGAATGCTGTGCTTAATTTAGCATCTTTCTGAAGTGTGTGATTTACTTTGATTGAACGTAATGTAAGATGAAGTGTTATTTTATGTAATTTCGGTGATTATACTACTATAGGGTATGGAATTTACCTTTCAGTATTTGATCCTGAAAGCAGATATGAATTACTAATAGAGGAAATGAGAATGGTTAATTCAGCTACACACAGTTTGTACAAGTCATACAGCTACCAACAAAATGGCCTCTCAGCTACTATGTAAACACAAAAAATGTCCATCAGTGAAGGTTGATGGGTTTAGTGGAAGAGGACATTACTTTGAGACCAAAACCAAAGCTCTATATCCTGCTCTTAGCCTTCTTTTTAGTTTTGTGACAATGCATTTAGCTATTTAAATTCCAAAGGCCATGCATTCATCACCTGTTAAATGAGATTATCTGGACTCAAAAATCTATTAAGTGCCTTCCAGCCCTACCATTTTGAGACCCCATGAATATAATAATGGGTACAGATATGTCTGGATACTTTGTTCCACCCAAAATAACACCCCAAATCATAGTCATATGTCATATAATTTCTTCACTTTCTTAAGTACAGCTATATATAATTCCACATAGTTGTTTCTTCATTCTCTTTCCTCAGCCCAAAGACCAAGCAGGCATCAAAAAATACAACAAGATATAATTACTCTCTGCTCCTATCTCTATGTAATTTTATCTAAAGAGTCATAAAATCTTATATTTATACAGTGCTTTGTAACATCACTATATATATTGTTATATATACGAATTTCATTACTGTATTAGACCATTTTTCAGATGACTTATTGTTCAGGTGCAAGACTCAAGACTCAAGACTATGGTAAGACAATGAAAATTTGGAGAAGAATTTAGTGCAAAAGACAAGGGAAACACAATATAACTTCTGAATTGGTGTCTATGTTTTTAGTGGGTTGAGTATGACTAACTCATCATTGATTTACAATGTTCAAAGATTTTTTTTAATGTTTTATTTATTTCTGAGAGAGAGAGAGAGAGAGAGAGAGAGCATGAGCAAGAGAGTTTCAGAGAGAGAAGGAGATACAGAATCTGAAACAGGCTCCAGGCTCTGAGCTAGCTGTCAGCACAGAGCCCGATACAGGACTCAAACCCACAAACCACAAGATCATGCCCTGAGCTGAAGTCGGATACTTAACTGACTGAGCCACCCAGGCGCCCCAACAATGTTCAAAGATTTAAGGGGTGTGGAAATTTCATCTGTCCCATGTTTCTCATATTGAGGGGTGAAGAAATTAAAACTGGTAAATTGTATAAAGATACATGATGGCAGAACGGGAGCCAGAACCACATTATCTTGGCATCAATACTTTGTTGATGCAAGCAGACAGTGTTTGTGCCCAGTGCGATTAAAAAAAAAAAAAAAAAAAAAAAACCTATACCATCCATGTATTAAGCAAGTTGGCAAGGAAAGGAGTCATTTTTTAATATAATATGATAATGTAAAAAGGTGTGTTAAATCATTACTTGNGAAATTTCATCTGTCCCATGTTTCTCATATTGAGGGGTGAAGAAATTAAATCATGTCAGACTCTGTGCTGCCAGCTCAGAGAGAACGGGAGCCATAACCACATTAGTTTGGCACTCTCTCTTTGTCGCTCCCAGCCGACCGCGGTTTCTCTCAGTGAAAAAAAAAAAAAAAAAAAAGCCTATACCATCCATGTATTAAGCAAGTTGGCAAGGAAAGGAGTCATTTTTTAATATAATATGATAATGTAAAAAGGTGTGTTAAATCATTACTTGAACACAAAGAGAGCTTTCTCTGTCCTCTGAAATAACCACTGTCCCAGCATGTGAGCTTGGCAGTGGGAAATGCCTCTGAGGAGCAGAAAATTGCTGTGACCTATATGGCTTTCAGTTCCTACTGGGGAGGCAGGTACAGTGAGGAAAATTCAGGGGGTCAAATGAACAATACAGTCATGGAGAGTGAAGGGGAAATAAAAGGGGGTGTTGAGGGGGAAAGTAAAGCTTTTGAAAAGGGTAGAGGATGGAAGAGAGAGTGAAAGAGCAAGCAATGAGTTGGTCAACCTCAAGAAATAATTTCAGACAGAAAAGAAGATGCATCCAGTGTGGGGGATGCAAACATGTTTATGTATTTTATACTGTGTTCAAAGTGCTGTTAACACTCTTGTAGCAAAGTTTGAAGTCTTGCACCGTCAGTTATCTTTATGTTTTCCAAGAATGCCGTTGAATTTATTCAGAATGTAAAATAACAAAAAGGGGGGCCAGCATAGTTAATGGAAGTTTTAGGGGAGAGTTGGAAATTCATCAAAAGGTTTTAGTTCCAACTCTTTGCATCATACTTTCTGTTTTCTTTTTTCTTTCTATACAAGTACAAAGTAACTGTTTTTGGGGCACCTGGGTGGCTCAGTCCGTTAAGCGTCCGACTTCAGCTCAGGTCAGATCTCACGGTTCGTGGGTTTGAGCCCCACATCAGTCTCTGTGCTGACAGCTCAGAGCTCAGAGCTCAAAGCCTGGATCCTGTTTTGGATTCTGTGTCTCCCTCTCTCTCTGCCCCTCCCCCACTCATGCTCTGTCTTTCTCTGTCTTAAAAATAAACAAACTATAAAAAATTTTTTAAAAAACCCACAAAGTAACTATTTTCTCCTTGACAGACAATCAACCTCCACTGATTCAAATGCCACAAGACAAATTACAGACATTTTTCGGGGAGAACTTCATGTACCAGTTCACGGCCGTTGATCCAGAAGGCTCTGACATCCATTTTGCCTTGGACTCGGGTCCTGAGGGAGCAAATGTTTCCTCTACAGGACTTCTTACTTGGAAAGCAGAGTCCCAGACTCCACAGCAATTCACTCTACTTTTTAATGATGACTGCAATGCTGAAACTAGGCTCACGATTATGGTAATATTTATAATTAAATAAATGCCACTGAATTAATTAACAGTATCAGTAACTATTTTAAAGTTAAAATAGAATTCTTACTTTGTGAAGAGGAACTAAATTATTCAACATTTCATGGAAAATTAAACTGCCAAAATGCTATTTTTGTCAGAATTTAATAGCCTTTGTAGAATCTCAAGTCTAGAGCAAGGATCTACATGACGAATTCCTAGACCATTTCCTCCTATACTTAAGTATGAGGGGATACAGAATGCATTCATGTTTACTTCTCTGAAAGATCTATGATAAACCTAAGATTGAGAATTATACCCTTTTCCTTCAAGTGAAGTCATATTTTTTATTGACTATTCTTTTGATCTTATCACTCATGATATATTAATGCTGTTTTTTCTGCGCTGTATTCACTTGAAATTTGGGACACAGCCCCAGAGAAGTAATGGTATGAAGGGCAGTTGTGTACTATGTCATGCTAACCAGATAATTCAAGCAACTGTTTACTCTCTATATTCTGGAATAAGTCACATGACTAACTGCTCTGTACCCTAAGGATTTTTTTTTTCCAGTTGTTCCACTTGCATTATAGAAATTGTTCATTTTGTAACATTTTACTGAAAAATAAAGCATTTACTTTTTGTTTATTTTGGAGGTGACCGTGAAGTCTTGTGATTGTTTGAATGGTGGATCTTGTGTGTCAGATACTAAATTTCCTCCAGGAAGTGGAGTGCACCTGTGTGTCTGCTTGCCTGGCTTTCAAGGCAGTCATTGTGAAGTGGACATCACCAAGTGCCAATCGAACCCCTGTGGCCTTGGCAGATGTATTAGTGGCTTTCACAGTTATTCTTGTGTGTGCCCACCTGAACTCAAAGGTAAGTTTCGGTTCTTCATAAACACAATTAGTATGTGAACAAATTAGAAAGAAAAGCTCCTTGGCTTTCCAAGCAATTTACAGGCTATTCAAGCATGTATATGGTCCTAAAGATTTTAATAATATGTTCAAAAAGTCTAGTAAATGTTGTCACAAATACATTTGCTACTCATATCCTTCTATTATTGTACATTGCTTACATATACTCTTTCAATTTTGTCAATTTTTATAACTTTAATGGCAATATTCTATGTCTAGATTGTATTTTACAGGTTCCTAAACATTTCTGTCTATATTTGCTAGGTAGAAATATACTTAAATATATTACTACTGAAATATAACATGGAAAAATCAAGAAATTTGCCATGAGAAATATAAACATCATTTAAGAAAAGTTGATAATTCATTAACTTAGAAAGATCATGATACAAAGTTAGAGTGAAATCAAAGGAAATATTAGCATATTTGCTAACCCATTAATTATCTTAAAACACGTGATTCTAGAAACCTCAAATAAGTATATGAAGGACAACTTTTAATTTCCCAACGTGTTTTAAAAGTCATACCAATATTTCCTCTAATTTAAATAGATATAAATATTAAATAAGTAAATATGTAGTTACTGAGCTTATATTTTCCTTAAAGGCATCTATTTTAACATTATAATGGAACTAAGCAGCATATTTATTATTTTCTTCAGCTTTTTAAAATAAAAATTTTATTAGTTGGAACTGTTGTATAGACTTCATTTGAAAGAATTCGTGTTGACTGTTTGATGGATCTTACTATAATGGAAGTAACTGTCACAAATGACTGAATATATTCTTTCAACTAAGTTTTTAAACATTTCAAAGAGCAGCACTTCATCTCAAAAATTTTATTGAGGACAGAATTACTTTCCTCACATACTGAAAAATTTTCATGGATTGTCTCAGCTAATGCAGTTACTGCACTGAATAAGTTGTCCTTAAAGATTGTCCTAAGCAGGCAACCATTCTACTAACATTAAAAAAAAAAAAAAATCACTGAGGTTTTTTTTTTTAACAAAGTGAAAATTGCTGCTATGATAATGGCAATTTTTTTTCCCTTAGAGTAGTAATGCCCTTCTGTCTTCTTTTTAATAAGGAAAATATTATGTACTTGAATGGCCTTATTTAATGATAAATAGAATCTAATTAATGACTTTATACATATACTCCTCTTAATGTACGACAGTTTTTCTGGAGTTTGTGTAAAAGAAGTATATACACCTTTAAGTAAAATAAAAGTAAAGTACTTTAAGTAAAAGAAATCAAATAATGAACACTTGGTTGGACATACAATGTTTTTCAAAATAAATAAATCGAACTCTCAATCTGTATTTTTTTCAGGCAAAAATTGCCAGGAGGATGTTGATGAGTGTGAATCCAGGCCTTGCTTTCCAGGAGCAGAGTGCTTCAATACATTTGGTTCCTATCATTGTGGTTCATGTCCAAAAGGATTTTATGGTGATGGAAAGACATGTCATGGTAAAAGTCCCTATTTTCTGCCATGAAATATTTGTTGCTACATTTACTTAATCCAAACCAATCAATTCTATTACCTTTTTTTACTCATGTATTCATTCAGTGTGTATTCATTAAGTGTCATGCACTAAGCTGGACACAGAGGATGCAAAAATAGATAAGACATGTCCTCTGACCTAATAAGTTTGAGTTTAATACCAGGGAGTATGACATGTAATCACATAGTTCAGTTATGGTATTCTTTCTCTTTCGGTCGAGGTGCCTGTGGAGAGTAGGAATACTACACAGGGAATCATGTCTACCTAGAAGGGTAATGAAACGTTTTAAAAAGGGAAGTTATTACAGCTAAATCTGATGTATCCATTCAAGTAAAAGAAACACTTTCTAGGCAGAAAAAACATCATAAACAAAGGTGGAGAGACATGTAACATCACAGTGCACTTGGTTGCTATAAATAATTCAGTGTGATTAAGATATAGAGGGAAAGAGGAACTGCTACAAGTGATGAAGCCAGAGAAGTGGCTGGTGAGCAGGTCACCGAGAAACCATGAGAAATGTAATAAAGAGTTACATTTGAGAAGTCTACTCGAGCATAATGGCGGATGGACCCCTTATGGATAAGAAACTGCAAGGCTGAAGGTGGGAAGAAAAGCTAAGACAATATTAGAAATAGATAGGAAAGATGTGGGGCACCTGGGTGGCTCAGTCAGTTGAGCATCTGATTCTTGATTTTGGCTTGGGTTATGATCCCAGAGTCATGGGATCAAGTCCCATGTTAGGCTCAGCAGTGAACATGGAGACTGCTTGGGATTCTTATACTCTGTCTGCCTGTCTCTCTCTCTGTTCCTCTTCCTCACCTCTCTCTAAAAGAAAAAAGAAAAAAATAGGAAAGACATGAAGATACTCTGACCTTAGGTGAGGAGGTCATGACTGAAAGAAACACCAAAGAAGCAAGCTGATTATCAGTGGTCAGTGATTGGAATTAGCATGGCAAGGGAATGAGTTACTAAATTTCAGATGCTCAGTTTACATGAATGAGTGTGTAGAATTGACATTCTCATTACTATGCAATGTATCATGTCACCTCAGAATTCATAGGTTGTGTTCCAAACCCCCAATGTGGCTGTATTTGGAGTAAGGAAATAATTGAAGTTAAATGAGGTCATAATGGAGGATTAGGATCTGATTGGATTAGTATCCTTATAAGAAGCGATACCAGAGAGCTGGCTCACTCTCTCTCTCTCTCTCTCTCTCTGCCATGTGAGGACACAGGGAAAAAAATGGCTCTCTGGGAGCCAGGAGCTAGGAAGAGAGCTCTCACCAGGAACTGAATGGCCCTGCACCTTGATCTTAACTTGCCACCCTCCAGAATGAGAAGAAAATAAGTTCCTGTTGTTTAGGACATCCAGTCTGTGGTATTTTGTAATGGCAGCCTGAGCTGAGTAAGACACAGACACGAAGAAGTGATTTGTGAGAGGAAAGATAATGAATTCAGTATGGATACATAGAGATTGAAGTGACTATGAAATATACAAGTGGAATTTAGGAGGGAGGACTAATTTCAAGATACAGTTCTTAGGGTCATCAGTCATAGATGAAATTGCCCAAAGATAACACTAAGAGAAAGAAAGACAAAAAGTTGGTGGATATCAACATTTTAAAAGCTTAAAAGAGAAAAGTTAATTATAGAAGACACTGGGTGCTGGGAGCTGCACTGGCCTTGCTGGATGACAGTCACAGCGAGGAAATGGCAGCATTTGCATAGCTCTTGCCATGAGAAATGAAAACTGGTATCTCCTTCTGCTACTACTGGCTCATGTTGGAAATGAGGCTGCTGATATTGACCAGACCTCACAATATTCCAGATCAGACCAATATTCCCAACACAGATTCCTCATAAGGAAAAACATATTCCTGCCTTTTCAAAAGAGATTTCAGATGAAAGCATTGGGGATGATTGTCAAAAGGCTCTGCCTATGGGCCTTGCAGATCCAAGACTTAGATAATAAAGGGGGCTAAGAACACAAGAGTTACAATTGAGTCTGGCCCTGAGACAAAGAGCCTAATTTAGAGTTAAGGACAGATATCCACCCCCACCCAATTGTTTCTGCTTGAAGCACCGCTCCACCCCAAGGTATTTGTGATCAGTATTTGGAGTGACTTATTCTGACCTTGAAAATGCTGATTGCACCCTGTGAAGGAACCTATTGACGAACTTTTTCTTTTGTGATTATGGGAGCAAACATAGTGTTTCCTGAAAGACCTGTTTTTCTTGATACTACACTTTAAACAAGCTATTGACCTCTGCCCACAAAGAACTAACTTCACCCTTTTTATGCTAAAAACATTGTCTGGTATGCTAAAGATACCTTCCTTCCCCATAGGATAAGCATCTAAATCTCCTACCTCAATCACTATTGATAAAGGTTATGAAGGAGTCTTCTACAAATCTATGTTCCAGGAAATTCTTATATATCAAAGAAGTTTGTCATCAGAAATTATTGTCTAAGGCAAATGCCACTTCTGTGCCGTCCCCCAAACAATTAAAAAATAAATTGAGCCCCAGTCAGAGCAGAGATGCCTGCCTGGTTACCAGAAAGACTCTCAGGGCTCTATCACCCCTCCCTCTCCCACACCATCTATCCTTCAGGGACCCCTGGACCCAGCCGGAGCTGGCCTCCAACGGTTGTGAAAGAACCGTACGTTGGTATCATTAAGTGAATAAGACCCCATTTTTTTCCATATAATTTTGTCTTTTTTTTTTTTCAAATTTGTGTTTAAATTCTGTTTAGTTAACATATAATGCAATATTACTTTCAGGAGTAGAATTCAGTGATTCATCATTTACATACAACACCCAGTGCTCATCATAACAAGTGTGTTCCTAGTACCCATCATCCATGTAGCCCACACTCCAACCACATCCCTCCATCAACCCTCAGCTTGTTCTCTATCTTTAAGAGTCTCTTATGGTTTGTTTCCTTCTCTCTTTATTCTTTTCTTTTTTCCCCACTCCCAGATTTTCATCTGTTTTGTTCTTAAATTCTACATATGGATGAAATCATATGATATTTGTCTATGACTGACTTACTTCACTTAGTATAATATATTCTAGCTTCATCCATGTTGTTGCAAATAGCAATATTTTATTCTTTTTGATGGCTGAGTAATATTCCAGTGTGTGTTTGTGTGTGTGTGTGTGTGTGTGTGTGTGTGTGTGTGTATACCACATCTTTATTCATTCATCAGTCGATGGACATTTGGGCTCTTTCCATAGTTTGGCTGTTGTTGACAATGCTACTATTAACCATAAGGGTGCATGTACACCTTTGAATCTATATTTTTGTATCCTTTGGGTAAATACCTAGTAGTACAATTGCTGGATCATTGGGTTGTACTTTTAACTTTTTGACTAACCTCCATCTTGTTTTCTAGAGTGGCTGCACCAGTGAATAAGACCCCATTTTGATGAAAAATATATATTAATGATGTAATGTCACCTTGTGCTTCAGATTAAGGTGGGACTATCTAGCCTGGATATAACAGACTTGAGGAGCATAGTACTGGATGCTAAAGGGAATTCCCTAGTAGCACAGTCACTCATATTTCCCCCTCAATATCCAGTTCCAAATACTCAGCCATATCAAACGCTTCACTCCATGCACTAAAATGATCTAACTTGCCTTTTGCAAACAGAGACCCATTCCCTGAATAAAACCTGTATCAAGGTGGAAGTTAAGAGGAAAGCAAGTTGAACCAAATCCCATTACACATGAATGACTAGTAAGTTTAATTCTGTCAGAGATATTTGTGTATTTTAGGAAGATGCTTGTTAATACAAAATAATTTTTTTATTGTTGGTATTGTCTACTTAGTTTTATAGCAGGCACAAGAGTCACTTATTATTAAAGTAAATACAGCACAGTTCTTCTTGAGGTTGCTATCTAGAAGAGGAAGGAGACACATAAGAGTCAATAGCATGAAGGACAAAGCTCTGTGGGAGAACGCAGATGGACGACGTTGGGTAGGTCGGTGAGTCTGGAACTATAGGAACATTGGTTAGTCAGATCGGGCTGCCCTAACAGAATAGCACAGGCAGGGTGACATCAACAACTGAAATTTGTTTCCTCAATATTCTGGAAGCTGGAAGTTCAAGGTCAGGGTGCCAGCAGGGTTGGTTTCAAACTTCTCTCCCTGTCTTAGAGGTGGCCACCTTATCACTGTGTACTCACATGTGCACCACCCCTTGTGGCTCCTCCTTTTCTTGAAAGGACACCAGTTCTACTGGATTAGGTCCCTATTCATGACTTCATTTAAGCTTAATTACCTCCTTAAAAGTAATATAGTCACATTTAGAGTTAGGGCTTTAACATGAATAAATTTGGAGGTACACAATTTAGGCTGTAACACAAGGATTTGCTGAAGAAGTGAAAGCTAGTTCTGTAATCTAATTTGCTAAGGGTTCAATCCAAGTGCATTTTTTTTTTTTTTGAGAGAGAGAGGCGAGTGGGGGGAGGGGGGGATTATCTTAAGCAGGCTCCACACTCAGCACAGAGCCTGATGTGAGACTTGGGATCATTACCTGAGCCAAAATGAAGAGTTGGATGTTCAATCAACTAAGCCACCCAGGTGCTCCCCTGAGTGACATTTTTATTGTATGTTCTTATTCACAGTATTTTGGTTTTGTAATAGTTTGATATATTTTTCATGCATACATTTAGAGTTGAAATACAGTTTTTACATGAATTTCTATGACACATACTGTGGTTCTTACAAGTTCTGATAAAAGTGAAGCTAAGGAAGAGAATTATAAAAATACCATGCAGAGAGAGAGGTGTGTTAAGTCAAAGAGCAGAAATGCCTCTATTAAGTAATGGTCTTAGTTAAAATCTAATGACTAGTAATATGTTCCATTCATTTTCCAGAACACTAAAATACTTATTTCAAGAAATTTTGTTTTTAGAAAATCACCTAAGATTATATAATGCAGTTTACAAATTATTGTTTTTCTTGCTAATCCATTGACTTCTTTGGTTTATATTCTAGAAAAATGATTCATGTTGCATAATGAAAAAATGATATTAAAGGTGATTTCAGAGAAGTTTATGGTTGGAAGTGACCATTTTAAAGTTACATTTTATAACTCCTTGCTCATTCAACATCTGCTCAAACTCTGAAAATAATGAGCTCATTATTCCATAAGGCCTTTCATTTTCCATACTGCTGTCATTATAAGTCTTGTTTTATTCTGTTCATATTCTGATTGTCTTTATAAAGGCCTTACAGATTTTACATAAGCTTTCTTTTTATGCCTTTGCATTATGTAATATTAGCTATTCATCTTGCAAGATATCATTGCATTTATTTATTTTGCAAAATATTATTGTCAATTACTACAACATAGGAAAGCTATCTTGATTTTAATTTATCTATGCATCCAATTGCCTTACTAAACACTCTTATTTACAATATTTTTATAGTTATTCTCTTTTTTGGTTTTATAAATAGACAATACCTCTTGCCTATAGTGAATTTGTCTCTCTTACTTTCTGTATATCATAGTGATTATGATTTAGTCTGTATTTATGATATTCTAGCTGTAGACAAATATTGTTTATATATTATTTCATTCAGTGCTTTCAATAGTTAAAGATAGTAACTGATATTATTTCCATTTTACAGAAGTTACTCATCTGTACAAAGCCATAAATGGGTTATCTGTTCAGATTGATAGTTGCTGTTAAAGAAGAGAGATTTGGGGCGCCTGGGTGGCTCAGTCGGTTAAGCGTCCGACTTCGGCTCAGGCCATGATCTCAAGGTTCATCGGTTTGAGCCCGGCATCAGGCTCTGTGCTGACAGCCAGCTCAGAGCTTGGGGCCTGTTTCAGATTCTGTGTCCCCTCTCTCTGTGACCCTCCCCTGCTCATGCTGTCTCTCTCTCTCTCTCTTAGAAATAAATAAAACATTAAAAAAAAACATTTTAAAAATAAAGAAGAGAGATTTGAACCTGATCGGTCTGATTATAGAGTCCCAGTTCTCAAATTTAGGTCCTCAATGTAATGGCTGGGGCCTCCAATAAAAAGTGTTTAGACAGGGAATTATCTCTTGATGGTGTAAATGGAGATTCTTTTCATGTTTCAACATGAAGTATAATACCAGGGTAGATTTCTGCTAGAAATCCTTCATGCATTTAAGGAATTTTCCTTTTATTTGTTGCTTTCTCAGAATTCTCTTTAGGTTTAAATTAGAAGTAGTTTTTAAATTTTATCAGTTTTTCAGCACCATTTTTTTTTATTTTTTACAAATAGTTTATTGTCAAATTAGTTTCCACATAACACTCAGTGCTCATCCCCACAAGTGTCCTCCTCCATGCCCATCCCCCCTCCCCCCCACATCCATCAGTCCTCAGTTTTTGTCAGCATTCAAGAGTCTCTCATGGTTTGCCTCTCTCCCTTTCCCCCACCATTTCCGCCCTTCTTCTCCCCCTTGTTCCTCCGTCAAGTTCCTCCTAATCCTCCTGTACGTTCAGCACCATTTATTACTTGCTATAATTTCTGTTAATGTTTCATTAGGCTAACTTTTTCAGAATGCTTTCAACAGAAAATTGTATCAAATTGATTATTTGGTAATTTTTTTCCATTAGATCATCTGTCCTGGCATCATATTTGGGGGTGACTTTGGATTATTTTACATTGCATTCTGTATTATGTAATTATGTAATAAAACTACATAATGTGATTACATAATGTAGTAATGTAACTACATATTACATATGTAATATAATTTAATTAGTAGAGATACAAGTCTATATTCATCCTGATGTAGTAATCTGTAACTACATGGCTGCATTTGATTTGCTAGTATTTCATTTAAATTCTTGTGTATTTTCATAAATAATAGTGACTCTAGGATTTATGTCACTTCATAATATGTTTACAAAATTTTTCATCTCTTTCTGTGCATTACAAGAGTTTTATAATAGTCTTTCCTTGATTATTTGGTAATTTTTTTCCATTAGATCATCTGTCCTGGCATCATATTTGGGGGTGACTTTGGATTATTTTTGTTCTTTTATGGTAATTATTTTATCAACTCCTCTATCTTTTCTTCAGCCAATTTAATCATTTATATTTTGCAAATAATTTGTATATTTCATCAAGATTTCAGATTTCTTAGTTTAAAATTGTACGTAATATGTTTGTATAAGTTAAAATTATCTGGGGATCCTGGGTGGCTCTATCAGTTAAGCATCTAACTCTTAATCTCAGCTCAGATCTTGATCTCAGGGTTGTGAGTTCAAGCCCAGTGTTAGGCTCCATGCGGGGCAGAAAGCCTACTAAAATAAATAAAATTAAGTAAAATATAATAAAAATTTTCTTCAGATTATCATTATGAGTTGTTCACATGTCTGTATTATTGACAACATTATGCTTTCCTTTGCTTTGAGCCTCAGTCGGTAAAGCGGTCAATGATGTTTATTGGCTATTTCTAACTCTTAAATAAAATTATTAGGTTATTGTTCTTTAACTTCTATAATGTTTAACATTCTGAGTCCCTTGTGTATCCAAATAGATTACAAATCCCTTGAAGCCAGGAACTGTATGATGACTTCTTGTTACCACATTGCTCCTAGTACAATGGTGAACATGTTAGAGATATTATATGAAGGAATGACTTACTTAATGTTAAATACTGTGGGAAGAGCAGAACATTAATACATGCGACCGACTCACCTTTCTTGTTCTCTTTTGGTTGTTAGATATAAAATTTCAATCAACAGATCATTCACTGATTGGAGCAAACTTTACCCATGGTCCTACTACTGTCAAAAAGTTCTTGGATACAATCAGTGACATCTCACATTTCTCATTAAAATCAGTTACTGCTCAAATGAATAATTCAAAGAAAGTTATTTCCCATCAGATATCAGGTTTTGAACAAGTGGATCATACTATCAGTACCAATCTCAGTATGGAGGAATTGGGAGTTTCTGTGAACAACCCTAGTTCTTTAAGCGTTAACCCAAACAGTTCCCATGGTGAAGCAAAGAATGTTACACAAAGTACCATCCAAACAAAGGCAGGAAGGCACAGTTCTCAAATCAACAGGTCTGCCTGGGATTCCACGCAATTTAAGGATGGGCTTGCATCATCAGTTTCTAGAGCCATTACTGTTTTGCCGGAAAAGCCTGAATGGACCAAAATACCAACTTGTGCTGAATCGCCTTGTTTTCTTGGTGTTTCCTGTGTGCCAACCACAGACGGTCACTTCCGATGCGGACGATGCCCCTTTGGATATTACGGAGATGGTATCAATTGCAGAGGTAGTATGAAAATTCTTCAGAAGATAAAAAGAAAACGAATTAGTTCACATTTAAGTAATTAAGAAGAGATGCTTCTTTATTAATTTATATTTACTCCATTTATTTCACCAATTTGTATGTATGTGTGTGTGTATTTATTATTTGTGTATATCCTCTTCACATTTCAAAAAAAATTAGCATGGGTATTCCTGCATTATTTTTAGAAATAATGTTTCTATCATATAGTAGTATAAACTAGATAATATAAATGTTTTTGAGTATCTACTGGGTTCCAAGGTCTATAGAAACATTCTGTATCAATTATGTCATATAATCCATAAAGACTCCATGTATTCTTATTTTTCCCATCATCCAGATGAGAACGCAGAGCCTTAGAGTGCTAACTGACTTTCCTAGCATTAAGCAACTAAAGAGATAAAATAAGGGTATGAATAACATTGTCGTCTGGGTTCTTTTCATCTCACAGTGGGCATTAAGCACTTTAAATTACTAATTCTGGCATATTTGCTTATTTGTATGAACTAGGTTTCTCTTCAGTTCATTCTTCCAGCTCTTGAGGTAAAAACAAGTTGAGCATTACTTTAATTTTGAAAGGAGTGTTTACTTTTTTTCATAATTATCAGTATTGTTTTTCTAGATGCAAGTCAAATTTTTGGCTTTCACACTGTAGAAGTTCTTTTGTGTTGTTATTTTGTTATTACTGTTTTGTGTTGCTTGTGTTTTGATTTGTTTGAGACCAACTTAAGCAATAGAGTTGTTGGGATACTCCTTTGTTCTCGGTATTACCGAGAGGTACATTGTTTGTTTGTTTCTAGGAATAGTGATAATAATAACTTTCAGTGCTTATATGTTGATAACATAAAACTCCATATTAACAAACAACCAACCACATATATTTTGGTCAGCTCAGAAAAACATTAAATGCCTAATAGTTAGACTATATCAGGGACTTAAAGAAGCTTAAGGAATACAAACCTGTAAACTTACGATGTGGTCTTTGAAATTTTGATTATTCTTGCCATTTACCAGCAATTACCTGATTAGTATCTGGAATTTTACTGACCTCTGTGAAAAGACTGTAATCCCATCTCTGGTTAGCAGCCATCTTCAACATCTGGCTTTGCTAAGGAAGGAATTACCGCATATGATAGATACGTCTTTCTGACCATATTAATCATGTTCTTTAGTCATTCTACTAGTAAAACAAATATAAAGGGGAAAATAATTTTATGGATAAATGCAGTAGATACTGCTTTAATAAGCAGCATCAAAATTTTCAAATTTCAGAGATTTTTACTTTTCTTATAAGTAAGTCTTTGGGCACCATGTTTGTATTGTATCAACAGCTCAGCCCTTTTTCCTTGATTTTTGCAGCCATTTGTAGACATCCATGTGGGAAAAGCAGGGAGTGTGTTGCCCCAAACGTATGCAAATGTAAACCTGGTTACACTGGCTCTAACTGCCAAACTGGTAGGTATAGAACTCATTAGGTTGCATAATGAATTTAATTGATAATTGATATTTCTAAAACATGACCTTTATTTTACACAGCTCTATGTCATCCTGATTGCAAAAACCATGGAAAATGTATTAAGCCTAATGTTTGTGAATGTCCCCCAGGGCATGGTGGAGCAACCTGTGATGAAGGTGATGATTCAAAGTAAAAATCGAATAATAGAGCCAAGATAAAAACTGTTTTCTTTAAAGCCTTTCTTAAAAGATAATTCAGTTTTACTGTATCTTTACTGATACATATTTATTAATGTCGGGGAGGATGTCTAAGCTTTTTAATGTTTTCTAAAAATAATTTATTTGAAGATTTTAAAAACTTCAGTTTCAAAAATTAGACATCCAGAGAGTAATGGCTGATCTCTCCTTGGTAAAATTGTCTCCAGAAATATCTTGGAGATTTAGTTTTAAGGTACCATATTCAAGCAAAGGACACCTGATTATTGAATGACTTGTCAAACATGGCTCCAAGAAAATGTTAAATACCAAATAATTAGAAGATATGAGGTAGTACAAGGAATCCTAAAAAGTGATTTTTAAAAACATGTCTATAGGTACATAATTTTATTATTTTGGTTGAAATCTTAAGAGAGGAGTGGATGAAATTTTTTAAATGGATAATATTTTAAACACATTTACTATTTTGAATATAATATTTTGAAGAATATACTTTGACAGATGGTACAAATAATTATTAATAAACTAATAGCCACACTAAATACTTCCATGCCAAGGCAAGGTACAAATTAACAAGTTAAAGTAAATCCGAAGTGAATAACAGAAACACTCAATATCGATAGCCTGGGAAAATAATCATGGAAATATAGAACTATTCTATGTTTAGGGCAGAAAAGTGTAAGTCCAAGCCTCATTTTGCAGAAGAAACCTAAGATGGTATATTTCCAGTCAGCTATCTACCAGTTATAAACCAAAATCTGCTGATGATTTGTTGGTGTTTTGAGAGTATGAACTTGTATAGTCAATCCCACAGAACTAAATTTCAAAGTAAAAGCAAACTCGTTTATTATAAATTACTTTTACAAGAGAGTTTATTGTGGCCATGATTCATACATATAAAGAAACATTTTCTTCATTAAGAGCTGACTTACTAGTATAATTTGTGTCTGCAGAACATTGTAGTCCTCCTTGTCGACATGGTGGCACCTGCTTGGCTGGAAATCTCTGCACTTGTCCCTATGGTTTTGTGGGACCGAGGTGTGAAACAAGTAAGCAAAACTCCTTTGCAGCCTAATGTGACGAAACTGCTCCTTTTAACAGTTGATGGCTTTAATGCTAAGATAAACCCAAACACTAAAAAAATATACATTCCTGGGGCGCCTGGGTGGCTCAGTCGGTTAAGTGTCCGACTGCGGCTCAAGTCACCATCTTGCAGTTCATGAGCTTGAGCCATGTGTTGGGCTCTGTGCAGACAGCTCAGACCCTGGAGCCTGCTTTAGATTCTGTGCCTCCCTCTCTCTCTGTGCTCCTCTACCACTCACATTTGCTCTCTCTCAAAAATAAATAAATATTTTTAAAAACCCAAACATACATTCCTGAATTATTATGATGGTTATCATTCTGTGTAACACTGGGAACACTGGGTACCAGTACTAAGATAAAGAAGTTTGTTCTTGGGGCGCCTAGGTGGCTCAGTCGGTTAACCAACCAACTTTGGCTCAGGTCATGATCTCACGGTCTGTGGGTTTGAGCCACAGACCACTCTCTCTCGCTCTCAAAAACAAATAAATATTTTTTAAAAAAAGTTTGTTCTTGGAAACAATTCTCTTCTTGACCCGATTCATGACTGTTTCTTTGAGATAATAAGAATTCCGGTTTGTTGATTTGCATATAAGTTTATCTTGTTTAATTTATATCTAAAATTATTTTCATTAATTAGTACCTAATAATTTTCTTAAATAGCCAACTCTTGTTTACCATTCAGATCAATGATTTTCTTCTTTCCCTAAATCTGTTACCAAAAAATAACAATATGAGAATTGGAGACCATTTAAAGCCAAAATATAGGTTATTTTTATTTTTCACTCTGAATTTACTCATTAGAGGATATGATTGGCAGTTATGAGCTACCTAGATAATACCCAATAACATGGCCAATTCCAAGCCTAATTTAACTTGCTTTTATTTTTATTCTATGACTTTAGTGATTTGTAACAGGCACTGTGAAAATGGAGGTGAATGTCTTACACCAGATATTTGCCAGTGCAAGCCTGGCTGGTCTGGACCTACTTGTGATACAGGTAAAATCAGAAATTTTTTCAATGAATAAGTCAGTTAAAAAAAAAAAAAAGTTAAATGCACCAGTGTCCTAACCCAGCACCCAAAAGCATTAAACTAATCTGACAAGATTAGTAGAAGTTTTAATAAAAATATCTTTTATTTTTATTTGTTTTCTTCCTGTATTAGACTATAGAG
Organism: Hyaena hyaena; assembly: GCF_003009895.1. Lineage (NCBI taxonomy): Eukaryota > Metazoa > Chordata > Mammalia > Carnivora > Hyaenidae > Hyaena > Hyaena hyaena. Next base: position 321,595 of record NW_024081202.1, on the reverse strand, counting down.
TATATTTCAGCTTTAGTGTTATTCAGCCCAACTACTACTACTACTACTACTTCTTCTTCTTTTTCTTCTTTCTCTATATTCTCATCATCCACTTGCCTTATGGTGGAGAGAAACAAATCATGTTACATCTTATCAGTCTCTCAAGTTTTCTTTTTTAATCACAGCACAGACATTCTCTTTCATTAAACATTCAGGCAACTGAGTTAAGCGACACCATCATGCTATTCCATTTCTTTATAACAGTATTAGGCTTACTTTTTTGCCACTAATATTTGCAGTTATCTGTGTGTAATCTAACTTGTGATCTAATGACTTTTCTCAAAATAAATTTCACTTAATGTTTATAGCTTGCCAACTATGTGGGAAGCATGATACAAGGAGAAACAAAGATCATTTTGGTTTTTTTCCTTGACTTCAAGAAGCATGTCGTTAGTGAAGAAGACACAGGATACAATTATTTAAAATGAGTATGGTACAAGTTGGATTATAATAAGCAACGTAATTACTGCACAGTTCCTTGAAAGCAGAGAAGACAGAAATTCATTCTGGCGAGTGCAGTTTGGAAGAAAATAGTGTTGAGGTAGACTTTGGAGAATGGGTAGAGTCTGGGTTGGAAAATGGAATTAGGGGTGCCTCTCAAAGAGGAACAAAGGCAAAGAAGTCAAAACAGAGAATGCTTTTGAGTGTCCTAGGACTTGAGCACAGTGTTCCTACTTGAATTGAGATGGAGAGGGGTGCCTCGGTGGCTCAGTCAGTTAAGTGTCTAACTTCGGCTCAGATCATGATCTCACGGTTCGTGGGTTCGAGCCCCGTGTCGGGCTCTGTGCTGCCAGCTAGCTCAGAGCCTGGAGCCTGTTTCAGATTCTGTATCTCCCTCTCTCTCTGACCATCCCTGCTCACGCTGTCTCTCCCTCTCTCTCTCTCTCAGAAATAAGTAAAACATTAAAAAAGCAATAAAAAAATGAATTGAGATGGAGACCTAAAGAGGTACACATGTGGCCACATGTACTGAGCAGGTTACAGACTGCCCAGTTAGTGCTGCTGAAATGTCTTCTAATTTACCATCATTGTTTTCAGCTTGCAGAGGACATTCTGATTCTAATCATAACTTCCATATTCTTAGCTTGGTATTGTTTGTAGACTTAATGAACAGATTTTGTTTGTAGACATAATGAATAGATTTTTAAAGCTATTATCCAGTTATTTCATTCTTCTTATGTTTGGCAAAGTCAAATTAATTATAGGTTATGGCTTTTCCTTGCAGTAAAAATAAAATATTTCATTAGGCACCAGTTTGTACTTCAGTTCAGCTTTTAGATTTTAAATAATAAAACTTTTATGGTCTCTCTTCCCCCTGCTGTTCATTAGCTTTGTGTGACCCTGTTTGCCTCAATGGTGGTTCCTGTGATAAGCCAAACACTTGCTTCTGTCCAAATGGATTCTTTGGTGCACAGTGTCAGAATGGTAATTATTCTTTCTTTATGAATACCAAGAGAGGGGCATAAACAGAACTCTGAGTAAATGAAAGACAATTCTCAAAAGTTTTTTTCTCTATTTCTTGTTATGGTACAATTGTGGCTGTTTAATGACTAGATCCTGGAAATGTATGAGTTATTATATAAAATATTTATATTTATTCACTATACATTAAGCTCCCAATTTTGTCACTTGTCCATGCAGTTTTTTAGGATCAAGGTGTGAACCAAATAAGCAAAGTTCTCTAGGAATCTGTTGCATGCAATGGTATCATTTTTTCTGCACTTATAGCAAAAAATGTTTGATTTATGGTCAATCAAATGCCCACTATTACCTCAGGATCTTTCAACATTAGTTTTATTAAACATTTGTGAAAAGCAAGCTATGCACAGAACTGGACAAGGTGATATCAGGACATACAGATGCATCATTTTCCCCCTGTGTGGCCTGCTATTTCAACACTTTTCCTGATATAGAAATGTGATGGATTTTTTCAGAATAATGAGCATGTCCTGAAGCTGACAGTATAGGCATGAATTAATGTCAATAAATGAAATTTAAAATCTATTTTCTACATCTTCATATATTTGAACTTATGCAAAATGCAGAGTAGATTTTTAGTAAAACATGTCAGAGCCTGTCCTAATTTAAAACCTAAAATCTATTCTTTTTTGAGCATGTTATACTTTGAGGTGACTTCATTTCTTTTATTTATGTGGAGGTTAGCTGGGATTCTTAGGTTGCAGTTGAGATGGAAAAGGAACCATCACCGAAGTACAGGAATAGCAAATGTGATATGATTAAGATGTGATCCTCTCGTGAGCCTATGTGAGCCCAAATTGTGGAAAGGGAAAATGGTACACACATTCAAAGTCACTAAATAAAAATAGGCAGAAAATGCATAAAATATGGAATATATATTGTGTGTTCTGTAGGATTTCAAATGAGAAAGATAAAAATTGGACTAGAGACATGATGAAAGAGTTAAACTACTCCATTCATAAGTGGCTATAATGTGTTGCTGGAGAGATGTTTAAATACATTTTATTTCCTTCACATCTTTGAATGTCATGAGTCCATTCCACATGGTAGGTGAGGCTGGATTACGTAGCTCATTTTGGAGTCTGTGTGAGGCTTAGAGAATATATAGGTATATATGTAGGTTGATTTTCTCCTAAACATCCTTTTCATAAAATGGGCTTAGAAGTGGACAAGATCAAACCTGTTTTATGGCATCTCTTTATTTTACTTTATTTATATATGTTTTGTTGTATAAATGTAGTATTTATCTCTTCACTCAAGTTTTGTGGTGTGGATGAGTATTGATTATAGCAAGGTTACGCATAATAAATTGGTCTTTTATTTTTGTTTTAGTTTTAATTTGTAACCATAGGCATTTCCTACAGTGTTTTTACAATAGAGAGCAAACTTTTTTTTTTCTAATAATATAAATGATTGTAAGTTGTATTAAGGTTAGGAAGTAGAAAATGTACTTTTTATAAAAAGTACCAAATAAACACCAGAGAAAGTAGACTGAAGCATTAATCAGAAAAGTCTCAGTCTAAAAGAGTAGAAATTATCCATTTGCTAAAATCATTCAGTTATTTTGTTTTTATACATAAAGTACTATATTATTTTCAGTTTGGAATCTGTTTGAAATTAGATTATTTTTTTGTTCAACTGTTTGGAAATAAAGAAAGTAGTTATTAAAGATGGATCTAATTCAAAACTGGGAGTTAGTCTAAATAGCCTTGTTACCAAAATAAGTTAATTTGACATTTGTTTTTAAAATATAAACTAAAATCCATTTAATTATCATTTAGAGAAAAAAATGAATTTTTAAATTTCCAGGCAGGTTTGCCTATCTATTATTTTTTTTAAATAAAGGCATTTAATTGTCATATCTAGAAGAAACATGAAGCTATATAAATATTCTCATAAAAGATGATAAATAAAATATTCTGAATTCTGTGGAGTGGAATATGTACATAGAAGTTACTAGTTCAGTATAGTCAAGGTTATCCAGTAAATATTCCTAACAAAGCCAGGATTTATTGTTAAAAGAACTGTTCACTAAGCTTTTATAGGGATAAGTCGCATACTAAGCTCTGCCTTGAAGACCTCAGTAGGTATTCAAAAGTCAACTAAAAATTATTTTCCAAAAATCATGAGACATATTGTTGGGATTTTTATGGTTTCCACAGGAATAGGTACATTTCTTATTTTGAGCTCAGTTGTGACTTATTTTCTTGGTTCTGCCAGATCATTTTACTCTTTACATCTAAGAAAAGTGAATTATAAGATAAGCTTCATAATTTAAGCACTACAATACCAAAGATGCCATTTGTTATGAACACTTCATCAATACATTTCAAATTGTGCTAATCCAGTAACTGCTTAAAGTTATAAGCATTTAGAAAGGATAGTCTTAAGGTCTTGCAGTTGTGATCTTTTTTTATTTTTATAGCACCTTTCTCTGCCTTATAGCCCCATAGATAACAACCACATGATGTAATATGTAATATATAATAATTGAATGTGTAACATTCACAGATTGCTGCCATGTGTTCTTTTAGCTATCTGTCACCCTCCTTGTAAGAATGGTGGCCGCTGCATGAGAAATAATGTATGTGCCTGTCGTGAAGGATACACTGGTAGGAGATGCCAAAAAAGTAAGATCCCACTAAATGTGTTTTTTAACTACAAGTAAAGCAAACGCATTAAATAGCTAAACCTACTGATATTTGAAGGCTGATATTTCATTCTTTTACCCTAAGGTATCTGTGATCCCATGTGCATGAATGGAGGAAAATGTGTTGGACCAAACATTTGCTCTTGTCCTTCCGGTTGGAGAGGGAAACAGTGCAACACACGTAAGAGGAATACTCCTTTTGAAACAACTATTTTAAATGTTTATTGGCTTTGAACATTAAAGAGAGAGAGGGTATGAGCAGGAGTAAAGAAGAGAGAGAGGGAGACACAGAATCCGAAGCAGGCTCCAGGCTCTGAGCTGTCAGTACAGAGCCTGACGTGGGGCCCAATCTCACAAACCCGTGAGATTATAACCTGAACCAAAGTCAGACACTTAACCATCTGAGCCACCCAGTCGCCCCTAAAAGAAAACTCTTAAATGCTAAAGCCACTTGAGAACGTCAAGCAGAATTTACTACACAGGGCATTTTCTTTTGTTTGTTTGTTTTGTTTTGAGTTTTGATTCTTTGTTCCTACTCTAGGGGATTTTTTTGTGAACTAGAGTAAAATCCCAAGTGCTCTGAATTCATTCTTTCAGGTTAGCACAGAAAGAGGATATGCTGTATTTTACAGTCAGTCCACTATGATTGCCAGGATAAATGACAAGTCTTTAAGTCCTGTCTCCTTCTCTAGGGTCCAGAGAAAGGTATAAAAAATTACTGATTCAAGGGCACCGGGGTGGCTGGGTTGAGGGTCCAACTTTGGCTCAGGTCATGATCACACGGTTTGTGAGTTCTAGTCCTGTGCATTGGCTCACTGCTGCCAGCGTGGAGCCTGCTTCGGATCTTCTGTCCTCATCCCTCCTACCCCTCTCCCACTGACACTGACTCTCTCAAAAATAAAAATAAATCATTTAAAAAAATTACTGATTTCTTGACCATGTCTCAGACCAACTAGTTCAGAACCTTCCAAGGTGAGTGCCATTGCTTTCAAGTCTGGCTGTATTTTGAGTTGATAGCAGCTCTCCTCATTCAAATGTTTCATATTTTCCCTTTTTTATAAATTACTTTTTAAAATTAGCAGCTATTATAGTGTATTGATCACAGTGAAAAACAAGAAGTAACACAAATGTCCAACAAATTGAGGGGAAGTTAAATTATGATGCATTTGATCAGTGGAACATTACACAGCCGTTAATGTCACCTATGTCAAGAATCAGCAGTGACATTGGAAAATGTTCTTGATACAATGTTAAGGGAAACCTCCTTTAAATCATTAACTTTTAATTGTCTCTTTTTCTTTAGTGAAACTTATTGTGATTTATGTGAGTACTTGACTAGCACATTAAATTTTTTTTATTTTTTTATTTTTTTTTACAAATAGTTTATTGTCAAATTAGTTTCCACATAACACTCAGTAGCACATTAAATTTTTAAATTGTTTATATTTCTGTTTGCAGCTATCTGTTTACAGAAATGTAAAAATGGTGGTGAATGTATGGCTCCCAGTATATGCCACTGTCCTACCATATGGGAAGGAATTCACTGCCAAATACGTAAGCCTACACAATTTGTTTCTTACTATATGTTCTAAACCCGAATCTGTTACAGTTATTAAACAAAGTATTCTGTGAGGAGAAATCATAGAAAAAAACAAATCCCAGAATGCTTATACATTTAAAAACTGGTTTTGGAAATAAAAGGAAAACTTACTCGTTGTTATACCCATTTAAAAGAAAATATGGTAAAATATATTAATATTTTGTTTGATATAGGTAACTCCAAATTATGGTCTGTGGGCTGTCTTTGAAGTTCTCTCAGATGTTCTGAAGAAGGTTTTTGATATATACTTTAAATATTTTTTCATATTGTGAGAAAAATACATATCAATCAAGAAAATCATAGAAAATATAAAAAAGTTTCAAAAACTTAATTGTCCCAGATTCTATCAACCAAAAGTAATCCTGTTATGATTTTAGTATTTTAGTATATGTCCCTTTTCTTAGTTATAGATTTTACATACATGGATCTTCAAGGTATTGAGGAAAATCAGTTATCTAATTTTGAAATTTATGAAAACTTGAAATAATGTTAAACTATTAACAAATTAATATTAATAGCTTAATGGGGAAAACTGGAAATCTCCTCTCCCCCAAATATTTTAAAATGATCATAAATTATATAATTTCAAAACTGGTGATCCAAATGTGTCATAAAATGAAATTATACAGTTGCAAAAATGACCATATATTTTTACTAAAAATACTGGTCCTACTTTTTGATGTCTTATGAACCACACTTGTTTCAATATATCATAGATTCTGCATATAATTTTCAGGACTCTTAGACCATATTTTATTAGCAAGTGCTATTATAATTTATACATTTTTCATCTTAGGAAAGTATTATCAAGGAATTCACTTCTAGTACTTACTTAAGAAATATCTGCTCAAAAATCACTATTTCTCATTGGAAGTTATATGTGATAAAATGCTAAAAAAAAAAAAAAAAAAGGGCCATCATCCTGAGTCTGGGCTGCTTATTCTGGAGAGAGGTCTTTGTGGACCATGAGAGAGAATGAGGAGATATTAAAAGCTTGTTAATGTGGAAATGTGCCCCAGTAAGTGTGGATTGAGGTACTCTGAGTACGACCTGAAGGTGTGCATTCTATTTTTGCACCTTGCAGCACTTCTGTGTGAATTTTTCAAAGTCCCCTCCTCAAAATGTTTCATTTCCAATTTCCAGAAACTCTCAATATTGATGTTATCTGACCAAGATGTCTTATTGTCGTCTGCTGGAAAGCTATTGTGACAAATATGCAAATCTACGATGTCTGTGATGTGAAAAGTGCTGCCTCAGCTCTGGGGGCTTTGTGCATTGTACAACTTCCCAACCATACATGGCAGCATGGATAAAAACCAAATTTTTTACTGCTGCACTTATACCAAAGAGAATATTATCCTTGAATTTTGTAAGCTTTCAGTATGAACTATGGAAGCAAATACCTCTCCCATGAAAAATAACTGTATTGTATGTAATATTATATTATGCTTATTTTCACTTACTATGACTTAAAAGCATTTTCCATGTCCTTCAAAACATAATTTTAAATGAAATAGTATATATGTATATAATACATATCACTGTATGTATAATACATATCACTATATATATATCCAAAGTTCACTTGACTTTTTCCCTAATGTTGAATATTGTAATCGTTTACAAGTTATTATTATAATAAGCATTTTCTTTCTGTAAGTGGGTAGGTAGGTAGATGATAATATTGGTGGATAGATTAGGTAGATGATAGATAACTAGACTGATATTGAAGTATATTGAGATACATATAGGTATTTTTAAATTTCTTGTGGAGATATTTTGAGGAAGAAATTGCTAGTGTAAAAATCTTTAGGAAGTTTCTAATAAAGTTGTTTCACATTAAACTTCCAATGATAGCATATTAAATTGTCAGTTTTCCATGCACTGGCCAGTACTGCATTGTGTCTTTTAAATCTTTGCTAAGTTATTAAAAAGCAAATTATGAATGCTATCTTATATTACTGATTTGAATCTCCTCTCTAAAGAAAACAAAAACATATAACCACTATTTAAAAGATAGCCAATGAAAATTTTGTTTGCTTTATAATATCTTTATAGAATTGTGAAACTGTCATGTTGAGCTTTGAGTGTTTTGTTTTTACCTGTGTGTGAGTGTGTGTGTCTGTGTGTTTTGGCTGCACAAGAATGGGAGTGCAACTGGTCATTCATAAAATCTTATGATCATTTTTATTGCCAAATGGCTTCAGACCACCAGAAGAGAGTATGTCACAAGTATTTGTGTCAAAAAATGGTCATTGTAAATTTTTTATATTCCAGCAATTTGCAAACAAAAGTGTCTTTATGGAGGCAGATGTGTATTTCCTAATGTGTGTTCTTGTCGCAATGGATATTCTGGACTCAAATGTGAAAAGAAAGTACAGGTATTTTAAATTTTAAACAGAAAATAAATATTAGTTATTGACACCAGCTCTCTACTCAAATATTTTGCCTAGCAATTGACATCTATCTGTTATTGTTTAATTTTCATTGATTTCCAAATAAAAGACATGCATAGATTTACTATTTGACTCTGAAACTAAAAATAGTATCAAATGCATCACTGTAGTTATCTTACTAATCAAGATTCTGATGTGCACTTAAAGAATTTCACTGTATAGATAGGACTTTCAAGTGTAATACTATTCCATTTCATGGCACTGGAGCTGAAAGAGAATAAATATTCCCCAAAATGGACTTAAGATACCACAAATATTTGACTATAGTTTGGTCAAATACTAGATAAAAAGGTTGCCCTCACCATTCCCCCAATTGTTTTAAATCCAGCACTTTTAAATCCACTCCACTGATTTGAGGAGTGCCACAAAAGCCTTATCTATCTTCACTCTTTTCCCAGATGGAAAAGCTTTTTATCTTTATTTGCTCCCTATTAAAATCCATTTCAGGGAAAGCAATAAAAAAAGAAAAAAAAAAACCTCTTCATATCATTAGGAGTAGGATTTATTTTTATTTAAGAAATCAAGAAAGCAGAGGAAAAACAGACACTTTCTTAGAGTTCCTGAAATAGCCCCAGACTTACTTAGAAGGCCAGTGCTGTATAAACATCTATTTTAAACGTTTCTATTATCAAATCGATGCTAATAGGATTAAACTGTGTTTTATTTTGTCTCCAATCTTGAATTTCTAAATATCAAGAGCTGAGGAATTTTTTCACTCCTAATTCCTACATGTACAAGGGTGGTGCTAATCTCTCTCTCTCTCTTTCTGTCTCTCTGTCTCTTTGTCTCTCTCTCTCTCTCTCTCTCTCTCTCACACACACACACACACACACACAAATGCAGCAGAGCTCTCAAAAATTTTTTAAACTTAATCTGTATTAGGTTTTTTTTTAATGTTTATTTATTTATTTTGAGAAAAAGAGAGGCAGAGGCCAGGGAGAGGGGGTGGAGAGAGAATCCTAAGCAGGCTCTGCACTGTCAGCACAGAGACCAACCCTGGGCTCTATCTCAGCAACCGTGGATCATGACCTAAGCTGAAATCCAGAGCCAGATGCTTAACCGACTGAGCCACACAGGTGTCCCTAATCTGTATTAGTTTTAATTTTAAAAGCAATTATATGCTATTTAGCATTTCAGAAAGCCGGAGGGTTGTGAATATCAATCAAAGTATACTATAGTATTGTAATTTGAAAAACGATAGGAACTTTCTTTCTGAAATGTGATACTGGGTCAGTCTATCTTAGAAGCAAATTGGATGTGGGTCGCCTGGGTGGCTTAGTCGGTTAAGCGTCCGACTTTCGCTTAGGTCATGATCTCACGGTTCGTGGGTTCGAGCCCCTCGTCGGGCTCTGTGCTGACTGCCAGCTCAGAGCCTGGAGCCTGTTTCAGAGTCTGTATCTCCCTCTCTCTCTGACCCTTCCCTGCTCACGCTGTCTCTCTCTCTCTCCTAGAAATAAATAAAAATATTAAAAAAAAAAGAAGCAAATTGGATGTGCACATGTGTTTCTCCTAGCACTCATGGTGTTTATCCTCGATGGATACGGCTTCCGTTTCGAAAATACAAACAAAACCAAAAACAAGTTCATAACAGTACTGTGGTTTGAAAGCCAGAAAACAAAAGCTACTGAGTACCTATTTGATCAGCTGTTTTGAGAACAATAAAAATAATAAAAATGTGAATTCCCTGGTTCAAAGGCAGCTTTTACACACGTATTATTTGGAATTATTTGAAATTTTTATGGCACAGAAAGCCCCATGAGCTCAAAGGCCTTAAGCTCCACTTTGACATACTAGATTAAGTGATTTCTCTGTAATCTATTCTTATCTATTTCTTTCCTACCTGAATCCTTTCTCAGGTCATCTTCATCCCCACCGCATCCTCAGACCACATCTGGAGCCATATCAAGGAAAGAAAGAACAGAGGGTCATGGGGAAGGCACAGGAAAACAAAAGAGACTAGTTCAGGGACCACATTTCCTGCTTTACTATAACCTATGCTTCCAAATTCTTGACTTCAATTCTCACTTGAGCTTTATTCTGTTGCTCATTGGTGTCATTGCTTTCATTTGTTTTTTATATTTCTTTGGCTCCAAAACATAGGGGAAAAAAACAAATTTCTTTTTAGTAAGAAAAGAAAACTACCACTTATACCTGTTGAGCATTCACAGAACCATCCCTGGCTCCTCCCACCTCCCTTCCAGCCTATCTTCCTGGCCCCTCTTTAAGCATCCTGAGGTAGTGAGGGGGAAAAAGAAATGGAAGAAATGGTGGAGTTGCTAAAATTTCAATGCAAGGAACAACAGAGAATTGGTAGCCAGAAACAATGGATGCAGAGAAAGGAGAAATGGACAAAAGAGGTGCTAAAGAGGGCTAGGTGGAAGGAAAAAGGCATTGAAAGGTCTCAGAACTTGCTGCCCAGCTGCTAATTACATTTAGCATTGACCCTGCCACTTGTTCACTCTGTAACCTTCAGCAAGGTATTGAACCCCTCTGTCTCAGCTTCTTCATCTGTAGTATGGGGCTAATAACACCTAATCATAGGGTTGTTAAAGGACTAAATATGTTAACATATGTGGTGGTATGTAGAAAACACTATGTAAGTTTGTTACTGGTTATTACATTGAATAGAGGAATAGAGAGCCATGTAGAAGGAAAAGGATGAGGAAAGAGACTGGAGAAAAATGTTGCAACACATTGAAAACAGTCTTTTCTTGAAGGGTATCGGGGAAAAATGTACTCGGTTTTATTGAGCACAAGTTTTTCTTGAATGTAATTCTTACTCAAAGTGGAGTCATATATTATCCAAGCTCCATTTAGTCACAACAATTTTGATTCTTAAATATGATCTGGGGGCGCCTGGGTGGCTCAGTTGGTTAAGGGTCTGACTTCAGCTCAGGTCATGATCTCACAGTTTGTGGGTTTGAGCCCTGTGTCAGGCTCTGTGCTGACAGCTCAGAGCCTGGATCCTGCTTCGGATTCTGTGTCTCCCTCTCTGCCCCTCCCCTGTTCGAGTTCTTTCTCTCTCTCAAAAATAAACATTTAAAAAATTAAAGTAAATAAATATATAAGGTCTGGATTAGACCTCAGTTTTGTGAAAGCTGTATTTAGTCTCTAGTAGCAAATGTAGAAACAAAGGCTTCGGAGGAGAGGAAGAGGTAGCAGACAATGAAGAAGGGTTAAGTGGTTTTCTTATATTCATTAAAACTTGATTTCCCACTTCTTACTACAGACAAAACGCCATTAATTTCAAGTATATGAATCATAAGCCTGTCTTAAGAATGGAATTTTTATTTGGAAAAAGTTGAAGATAACTACTTGAAGTTTATTTGAACATCATTTTAAAAATTATTTTGAAGACTGAAGAAACTAATCAAATATAGAATGGTCTTGTCTGTCATTGTTAGAGACAAGCAAAGAAGAAATCCAGGTAATTTGAATTGACTTTGCAATGTGATTTGATATTTGCATATTGAGATGATGCATCTGATATTCAAGACATTCACATTGTCTAATAAACTGAATATCTCCCAATTCTTACAGTGATGGTTGGTGTCTTTATCATCAGGGATCAGTCAGCATAACAGAAGCCATGTGATATCCAGATATAAAGTATTTAAAGCAGATTTAGAAACTCTTAGGATTGTTGGAATGGTTGGGGGTGAGAAAGGGGAGAGGGGGAGGTAGAGGTCAGGAAAGAAACCGCTGAAGGTCAGAGAGGCTGATCTTGAAGATGTTAGCCTAAAGCACCAAGCAGATGTTTTTTCAGCTTTCTTGGAGCTGCTGCAATGCTTGAGAATCTTCAAAAACTCCACTGACTGTCTCAAGCGGTCATTGTAGAAAATTTGCTGGGAAGCCACTGTGAATCTTTTATCTAGCCAAATATCTAGATGCAGATGCCACTGAAAAAAAATAATAATGACTGCCCACTTCCATCTTCTATCTATCTGGAAAGCTTTTCTCATTGGCAAACCATAATCCAGAACCACACAGAGATGGGGATTCTAGAAAATGTGTAGTCCTAGCCTTAGAAGTAACTGACAGTAGTACCAAGGAGACAGCAGTGAGCTAACAAAAAACATACCCTGCATCTATGGCTTTGGACCATATTCCAGAGATAAAGCTATCATTCTTCTGTGATAAAAACACCGTATTTAGTTTTGCCTGTTTTTCCCCTCCAGTCTTCCTGCTTCTCTGACCTGTACCATTTCTGGACAAGGTGGAAGAAATAATGAAATTCTGGTTTTAGAAGATTTACTTGGTCATTGTGTTTAGATGTAAAAAGGGCATGAAGATGTTTGTTTCATTTTTCCATTCTTTTGGCACCATAATCTATATGGGCATAGAAGCAAGAGAGAAACTATCACAAAATCAAATCTTTCTATAAATATCAAAAGAGAAGTGAATCTGTAATGAAAGCAAAATTTAATGTCATTGTTGGGTAAGTGGTGGGGCGCCTGGGTGGCTCAGTCGGTTGAGCATCCAACTTCGGCTCAGGTCATGATCTCACAGTTCGTGGGTTCGAGCCCCATGTCGGGCTCTGTGCTGACAGCCAGCTCAGGGCCTGGAGCCTGTTTTGGAGTCTGTATCTCCCTCTCTCTCTGACCCTCCCCTGCTCACGTTGTCTCTCTCTCTCTCAGAAATAAATAAAAGCATTAAAAAAACTCGTTGGGAAGTAGGTAATGTCAACACACAAGGTATATATATATATACATATATACATATTGAAACATGTACATACATATATACATATTGCAAGTACGGAGCTCCTTACTTCTCTGCCATCTTTCCCCCAATCCACATACATACATATATGTTGAAACATTTGTCTCAGAGATAAAAATAATTATAGATTATCTACAGTTATAAATTTTTCCTCTCCTATCTTGGATTTGACCTCCAACTATCTTTTTTAAAAAATACTTTTATTTTACTTTGAGCATATCTATTTTAAATCATACAAGTATACAAAACTCATTTTATTCTTTTAAGTGGAAATACTTAAGCACTCCTAAGCCATCTTTAATTATAAGATTAAGTAAAACATTATTAGAATAAAATTATGCTAATGTTGAGAAGAATCTTTTAAGTAATAGTATCCAATGTCAGAATTAAAGATTTTAATTTATTTCATATTTGCTTAAAGGTAATTTTAAAGAAGTATTGAAGAAAATATAAAATACAGATAGAGAAATACAAAATTAAGCCTCTGACAATTAATGTGTACTTATATTTTTACACCCTTATGAAAATATAAGTACAAGAAGGGCGCCTTGGTGGCTCAGCTGGTTAAGGATCTGACTTCACTTCAGGTCATGATCTCAAAGTCCGTGAGGTAGATCCCGTGCATCAGGCTCTGTGCTGACATCTCAGAGCCTAGAGCCTGCTTCCGAGTCTGTGTCTCCTTTTCTCTCTGCTCCTCCCGCACCCATGCTGTCTCTCTCTCTCTTTCTCAAAAATAAACATTAAAAAAAATATAAGTACTAGAAAGAAAAACACACTCTAGATAAAAATACTTTTTAAAATTTATTAATTGGAATTGAAATTCCTACAAAAATAGGTGTAATAAAAATAGATATAATTTTAATACTTGTCTCTTGTCACCTTTGCTCTGTAACAGCATAGTAACTTTATCAATAGCCTTATTTAATTAAATTTCAACTTATGCTTTTTAAGGTTAAAAGTTAAAATCACCCAAGGATCTATTCTGAAATGTCTAAACCAACACCTTTCAATCTTTCATAAATATTTTCTAGATCCACACTAAGAACCTCATGCTACAATTACAATATTAATCAGTAGACTATTCATTTATAATAGATTTAATGGGCCTGTACATGCTAATAATGAAGAAATGGTATGGTTTACAGATTTTATATAAGAGCACTTCTTATGAAAGCTAATGACTCATGCAAATGAAAGTAATGTTTTAGAAATATAATGTAAGTTTAGAAAAGCAAGTAATTTGATAAATGTATAGAAAAGATTTAACTTTTCCTTACTTTCTGTTGATATTTTCACATTTATTAACTTTAAAATGTTTTATTAAAAATCTATTTGCATAATACTTTGAAGATAATGAGTGCTAGACAATTAAGGTAAAAGTACTTTAAAAATATGTACCTTTCAATGTTCCCTTTGTAATCATTCTCCAAAAAGAACTAAGACTGTAGACCTTATTTAATATGTTTGGCTGTTTTGTGCTTATTCATGTTAACATTTAAATGAAATGTTTGACTTGTCCAATATTCTTTTTTTTTGGTTTACACTTATTTATTTCTGAGAGAGAGAGAGAAAGAGAGAGAGCACATGGAGGGAGGGGTAAGAAAGAGGGAGACACAGAATCCAAAGCAGTCTCCACGCTCTGAATTGTCAGCACAGAGCCCTATGCAGTGCTCGAACCCACGAACCATGAGATCATGACCTGAGCTGAGGTCAGAGGCTTAAAGACTGAGCCACCCAGGTGCCCCGAGTTGTCTAATATTCTTATCCTTTCTTTGACCCTCTATTTAAAATACGAACTTCTCTATCTAAATTTTAAAATATGTTTACCAGCCCTTTATTCTAAAAGATTAAAGTGTCATGATCTTTTTGATAGAATTATAAATGCATCTTATTTTTCATATTCAAAAATTATAAAACTTATCCAAATTGCAACATACATAATAAAATTTTAAATTTCAGGGAAGAACTTTTTGGAAATATTTGGAGCTTATAATGGAACATATATATATTGTATATATTCTACAAATATCATTTTAACTATGTAATTGTTTTTAAAGAATTTATGTTCTAGAGTTTAAACCAGGTATATTTATGTTAGTTAAACTAATGTAATATTTTGCTTTCCTTTGTGCCACTTAATAATTCATTCCTTAGGATATGTATGCCAGTTCTTTCTAAAATGAGATCAAGTGGCCAAAATAATAAACATGCTAACTAGGGAAAAAACAATAAATACAGAAAAGTTAAAAAAAGAAACACTGTATTGTATCTACAATATTACAAATTGTAGATAAGAAGTAAATAATGGCAGTTATGAGATTGTATATTTAAAAAAAAGAATATAAAACTTAGTAGATTATCTAGGTGGAATATATTAATTAGTTATTATATAATAGGTTTTGAAGCCCTGTAGCTGGTATTTTCTCTGTCACTGCTTGCAAATGATACAGAAAACATCCAGTCAATTATTGTTTTTAGAAAAAGAAAAGCCTGACAGTCGTAACATTGCGTAAAACCTCAACACTTTTTCTCATCTGATGAGGTGGATGAAATGGTTTGTATACAGTAACAAAATAGAGTTGTGCTGAAATCACTAATATTTAATACTGAATAAAAAACATGGGGCACCTGGGTGGCTCAGTTGGTTAAGCGTCTAACTTGGGCCCAGGTCATGATCTCACAGTTTGTGGGTTTGAGCCTCACATCGGGATCTGTGCTAACAGTTAGGAGCCTGGAGTCTGATTCGGATTCTATCTTCCTCTCTCTCTGCCCTCCCTTGCTCTCATTCTGTCTCTCTCTCTCTCAAAAATAAAACATTACAAAAAAATTTTTTTAAAAAGAAACATAAAGCCTTTTCCTAAATACCTTTCAATTTTCATAAAACATGGCCCCTTAATCCTGAAAATGGGCTGCAAGAACTGACCCTGTTGATTACTTTAGTTTTTCCCCCTAGTTTTCAATTTGCCTCCCACGGACCTCCTCAAATAACTCTTTCTTGATGTTGACAACAATGGACAGCATCGTTGACACTGCATCCTCTAATGGCCTGGAGTGCTCTGGAGTTTGCTGTGGACAAGTATATGGGACTGCTTCCCACCCCTGGTGTTGAAGATTGGACAACCACTCTCAATTTCCTTCATTTTTCTATCTTGCCTTACTTTGGTGAAACTGCCTCCCCTCTCTAAGGTATGAACCATCAGGTTGAGATTTAAGTTTGATTGAACTCAATAAAAATGGTGACTTGTAAAAGGATGTAGAGAAGTCTCACAGAGCTCAAAGGCAAGACATGAAGTTGGGCTTAATGGGAACCAGAAAGCAATCAAGTAAAGAGATCTACTTCTTTCTCTTACTGGAGCTGCATAGATCATCTCCTCTTGGCTTTTTTGTAAACCTCTACTTCTCTCTACCCATTGCTGTCTGTCCTTTATTGATCTACCTCAGGATCCAACATGGCCACCAAATCTACACTGCAGTCTTTCAGTTCCCATAGCAGCTACCCATTGGTTAGAAACCATGTTGTTTAGTTTAAAAATCTTGAGTGAGAAAAATCTCAGAAAATAATGAACAGGCAGAGAATTGGGTAGGCTTGAGCCAGTGTCCATCACTGGGCAATCAGCCCTGATTACAGCCAGAAGAGTCATATTGTGGATGGAGCTCCGGGTGTTTAGGATATGAGGAAGTTCATGTTCTGAGCTGGGCATATAACACTTCCGAGTACAGGAAGATACCCATATGCCCGAGTTTCCGGAATTTGATCTTTGTGATGGTGATATTAATTGAGGTAAATAGGCCATAATAGGCCCCTATACTTGAGAAATTATGGTAATTCTAGGCAAAAGAATTGTTGTCAAGGAAGATTTCTTATATTTGGAGGGTTTTAAAAAAAATATGTATTTAAGGCAGGCAAACTAAAGCCTGTATGAACAAATATGTCTGTTAAAGGACAGTGCTACATATGATATTGTCTCCAGTCAACATCTACTTTATTTTCATAAATTATTCAGTAGCACACTATGAGAATTAGAAGTGTTTTCTTAATTTGAAATAGATCAGTTATGTGTTTCTCAAATTATCAGGCAAATTGACAGAAAAACCTAAAGTGTATTGAAAACATCACTAGGGATTTTAACACATATTAATTATTTAGACTTCACAGAGCTTTTGAGATAGGGAGATTCATCCCATTTTACAGGTGAATATCCTAAAGACCAGAAAAGTCCAGTATCCTGCTGCCTATGTATTGCAGTGATTGTATTCAAATGCATATATATCTGAAACTGAGGCCTATTATTTAACTACATGATACCACTTATTTAAAAAAAAAAAAGTTTTCAATGGCTTCTAATGGCTCAAGACAACCTGATAATTTCAATAAAGGAGTCTATTTGGGCCTCTCTTCCCCTGCATCTTTTCAATTCACAGTATGGGCTGATAAAAGAAAACTATTCATGTTAAAATAAGACATGTTAATTTATTCACTTATCCATCAAAGATAGATATGTATTTTTTTAATGGTTATTTTTGAGAGAGAGAGAGCAAGAGAGAGCGTGCATGAGTGGGGGAGGGGCAGAAAGAGAGGGGAACAGAGGATCTGAAATGAGCTCTGGGATTTTACACTGACAGCAGTGAGCCTGATGTGGGGCCCAAAGCCACGGACTGTGGGATCACGACCTGAGCCGAAGTGGGACGCTCAACCGACTGAGCCACCCAGGTGCTCCATCCAGCAAAAATATTTTTGAAAGGAACATATTTCAAGAAGACTTTCTGAATTAGTAGCCTGTTTATTTTAGCTGTGGAATATGCATCCATATCTAGAAAGGTGTCTGATAAGAAAGAGCTCTTTGCAGAAATAGGGCTAAAGGCAGAGGAACCACAGGACATTGAGCTGAGACTTTAGAATTGGAGGAGCCTGAGTCTTACTTCAGCCCCAAATCCTTGCTCCACAGTGATATGGACTTGCACAGAGAGTGCCTGTGCAAGTCCATATATATACAAATACCTCCTTCTACATTTAATTACTTCATTTATAAGATAGGGGTAAATGATATTTACTTCATGGGATTCCTGGGTAATTTTAATCAAAAATGGAATTTTTAAAAATGATTTTTCACAATGACTGTCATCTAATAAATGGCAAATACATGGGTTTTATTATTTTTATTTATATTTCTTTTATTCATATTTCCTTTTTATTATTTTTGTTGCTAAAAATAAATCAGCAGAACCAGCTGAGGAAAGAAGGACAGGTCAACTCCCTAATCTTGGTTTTAGGTTTTCTAGGGATTACTATATACTGGTGTGTCTTGTCCCCTCATTAAAGACTTTACTTTAAAAAAAATCATTGATTAAACAGTATGTGAATTGAACACAAGATAAAATAAGATCATGTGAATTTTTAAATCAAGTCTGCATTTAGTAAGAACCAGACTGAAAAGTTTTTAAAAGCAGGCACATAATGACTAACGTTGGTGAGCCGCGCGTGAGCCAGTCTCTCTTCTGAGGGGTGTACAAGGGTCCAGTTGATTGCTCCTGAGGATTCATCTGTGAGGAGGTACTGCTCGCTCACAGGTCTCCAGCACCGAGCAACAGCCTTCCAGGGAAACCTCTGTGTGCCCTAAGCCCTTTTGTCTTCCCGGGCCCTTTCCTCCACTTAAATATATTTAAAATGATATTCTACAGGTATGTTGCTAAAAATGCCAATATATTAATATTATATTTTAAAACATTTTCTTTGACCGAAATATTTTTTTCTTCTGATTTTGAAAGGAATTAAAACATTTTCTTGAGCCTTTAAAAGTACTGTGGCCACTAGTTTGCTGTGCCGCTTGTGCCTGATCAGAGAGGTGGCCCTGCCTGCCACAGTGTGGTAGCCTGTGGCATACCAAGTCTTAGACCAGAGTGCTTCTTAAATAGTCACTGTGGATGCTCTGAAAGAATAAAAGATAGGGAAGACAAACTAGATGGAATTTCAGTTTACATTTTTACTGTAAGGACCGCCTTCTTCATCTGAGAAATAATCTGAAATCAGTTGGAACATTTTTTTTGTAAAACTTTTGCAAATTTTTGCCTGCAGGTGGTGCTAGATCCTCAGTTCCCAGGTAAAACACACCAGACCTGCAAAAGGACCACTTGAGTCAGAGAGCATATTAAATATTTAATGTAAACACGACATTCTCCAAAATGAAAGTTCTTCATTAACACAATATCAGTTCTTCATGTGAGCCTAGAAGTCTTCATTACTGATGAATAATCAATAATAATAGTCACTTGCTTGAGAGCGGTTAACAATCCATTCAAAGACTTGGTGGTTTACCCAGTCTACAGTAAATTAAAATGGTTGTTGAGAAATAGTAGTGTAAGCAGAAAACCTTTTGATTTTCATATATACAATAAACTTGGAAGATTCTAGCAATTAAAATTTCAAATATTTAAAAATTATATACCTTTTTTTCCCCTGTCATTAACAAATAATCGTAAATCAATATGCAGCACGCCCTGAGAGAAAAAAATAATTTTTGTAAAGGCTGCTTCCTGAATAGGCTCCTCCTTGGCATCATCATTTTGCCTGAAGTAAGGAAGGCCCCCACAGCTATGGGTCTTGTACATGACAATACATGAAGAATCTCTGAGCTGACATCCTAGGAACTTAAGAAAGGAGTAAGACTTACTGGATACAGATATTATAGTGAGAATAATCCCAATATATTTTATTTTTTAATTCCTTAGATAGACAGATACATAGATCAAAATATATAGAGTGGCTTCTAATATCAGATTTCAATCTTCCTCACCATGGAATTGTTAATGTGGCCGAAAAATAGTGCTCTTATCTAATTTCAATTCTCATTCTAGGATCCCGCGATCTTCATCTCTGTTTCCTTGACTGCTTTGGCTTAATAATGCTACCTAAGCTGTGATGTTCCTTTTTTGGTTGAGGACTCTGATTACAAATCAGAGGAAATTCTTAGGGTTTGCATATTCTATAGTTCCAAGATGTATTTTTAGCTATCAAGATGTGTCACTCATTTCTAGAGAAGGTTTTGATGCTGCCTTGACGTTGGTTAATAGAGTTGGCAGCTGAGGATGCCTCATTCCTCTACGCTGACTGCTTTGTGTCACATCAGCGTACAGTGCTGATGCATTCTTACTGACAATTGACAATTTCTAAATACTGTAAAGTGGACAGGATTTTTAAAATTTCAAATTCCTTCTTATGGTAATTGTCAATTCTGTTTTTGGAGTTGACCTATCTCTCCATATCAGAATTAAGCCATTTCCAGTGTAATGTCATAAACACATCCTGCTACAGTGTTAAAATTGAAATGAATAAAGTATTAACGATGATGTATTTAGTCTGACCACTTCATTTTCTACATTGTGGCCTACATAGAAGAGTAGAATGGTTCAACTCAGGGGAAGAAGAAAATCACAAGGCGGCAGCAGAGCTAGGTGGAAAATGTTGGTACCTTTACCAAGAAAATCCATCACATGTGACATGAGTCACAGACAAATATTTTTAAAGAATATTTTAGTTTCATTTGTCTCCCCATAAAGGAAGAAATAGCTGTAGGAAATGGAATTTTGCATTACCAGAACATAAAGCCTGAATTGCTCATTTTGAGGGTTGGCACATGGCTGTGTGCCTGGCTTTGCCGAGCAAGAATGGAATTTTTCTAGAGCCATATGGTTGAATCAAGAAGGGCAATGGGCTAGAGCAAACAGAAGGCAGTTTACCGTTAATGATAAAGTCCTGATGCATAATGTATTCTAAAAAGCTTCCAATGTCAGATTCACATTAAAAAGGGAGAAGCTGCCAAGGAATATGTTGGTGTTTTTTTCCACCTTGAAATGAGAGAACAAAGATCCCAAACAGAATACTATTTGTAAACTCTGTTTAGTAAATAACTTAACCTTCCTATCACTGTTAAGCCAAGCAATTAAGAGAAAATTTCTATTTCTAATTGTTTTGAACACCATTGTAGTCTTCCAAGTGAATATATATTGAGTTTCCACTAAAACTGAAAAATCCTTTACCAACGCATGCAGGCAGGCAGATTACAGGCTGTCAGTCCTCATTACTAAGCACCAGTGATAGAACTTGCTAGAAAGAACAAATTGGTAGGCTCCCTGAACTTGAGGGAATACTAAAAAGAAAAGGGTGGTTGAAACCAAAATGAATAATCAGCTTGTAACTTCTGATAGAATACTCATGCTGGAAATAATACATGAGAGATTTTAACAAATGAGGCTCCAAGCTTTTTGTAAAAGCCACATTGCAATTAATTAAGATGATTGCTACTCATTATTTTTTAAAAAGCAAAGTAAGTTCTTTATTATAAGCATAAAACTGTCAGAAAAGAGCAAACAATCTTATACCACCATATTATGGTTCTTATACTAATGTAGATAAAATATTTAAGACTAGCTTTATTATTGTTAAGCTGTTCATGTAGTTGAAATTGGCATGCTATCATGGATACCTTAGCTAATATATAATAATCATTGAATTAAATGAAAATTAAAATCAAGATGTGAACTTTTCGTTGTGCCCATGTTTAAAGAATTATTGCATCTATTTTAAGAGTAGTGTTATGAAATGGGGAAATATCAGTGAAAATTTTGAGAAATCTGGCTATTTAAGAAAGTGCATGGAGATTTAAAATAATACTCTCTGATATTTCACTCTTTTGATAATTTGTTTTAATTATTAGCGTAATTCTACTACCAAAAATGTTTATTGTGGAGCCATTCCCAATATGAAAAATAAAAATTGATAAATATTATTTTAAGTGATTATCACTATGAAACTAGTTCAATTATTACATACTCATCTATGGAATTCCTATATACCCAATAAAACTAACTCATAAAGAACTGTATCTTATATCTTGTAAAGATGGCTATGTTATATCAAATGAAACAGGTGAGGAGGCAAATTTCTAGGCAGTAATTATAGTACATTCTCATTTTGAAATGCATATATATTTGCATCTGTGTAAGCAAATGTGTATTTTTAATAACAAATAAAATTCAAAATAACAAAAAAAAATCAAATGTTTAAAATTGGCCACCTCTTAGGGAAGTGGGATTAGGAGCTGGAGGGTGAGATTTTATTTAATATTTCATATATATTTATATTGCTTCTAATTTTTATACTGATCTTATTTTTGTAATTTATATTTGTATAGAATCTCTAATTAGCCTCAAACAATACAGCTTTCTTGAAATAGGAATTGAAAATCAAAGAACCAATGCATAGTTTTCTTCAACTGAAAATGGTAAATAAAAATTAATTGAAAATTTAATATGTTTTTGGTATAAAATTTTAGCCATGGTACTTACACTATTTAAAGAGAAAAGATTTTGCTAATTCATTATTGCATATTTATTTAACTTGGAAACCATTGTATTTAAATTAGGGAGAATGGCTTACAGTCCCAGGAGCCTTATCATAAGATTAAAATTAATTGCTCAGAATTTTCATATGAGACCAAACTGGACAGGTAATCAGTCATAAGCTAATGTTATTAGCTTGATTCATGTATCAAACTGTATTTCTAATACTATCAGACAAGGGGGTGGGCAGGAGAGAAATATGCTACATATCAAAATGATTAAACCAAGTTCTTTTGTTTGCATTAGTTTTAATATTTAGAGCTAAGATTTGAGTTTATTACCTGAATAATTCAACCAAAGAGCTCACATTTGCCTAAATTTATGAGAGCAAATACACCACAAAATAATGTTTTATATCTATAAGTTGTAGAGTGTCTATTATGTAAAAATTTGGAGCCTTCAAGGAATGACTTAATGATACTTTAAAATGAATTAATGAACATTTTACTTTACGGATAGAATTAAAACAGTCTATTTATTTTATATGTATAGTATGAGGCAGGCAGAGATGAAGCAACCTTCTCAAAGACTCATAAATCAAATGAAAAGTAATGGTTAATTTTCAACAAAAACTAAAGTTATCAGAGGTCAATCAATAATATATTTAGAGATTTGTTTTGTCTCAAAAGATGACCAGTACCTTTCTGTTTGAAAAAATATGTGATATTTCATGCATGCAAAAGAAAATAGTACTGTATGTCTAAAGTTATAAAGCATACCAAAATGGACACCAACAATTCAGTCATCCTATCCAGAAATATGCAATGTCAATATGATTACACCTAATTCTGTGCTCCTCTTGTGACCCTGCTTTTCCCCACCCCAAACTATTGCCCTCAAGTTTGTTTGTTATCTGTACCTGGCAGCCTAGAAGATGCCCACCAGTGGCTACCACTTTCTCGTATCCATACCCTCAGGTAATCCCCTTCTTTTGAAGGTGGGCTACCCTCAGAATGATTCACTTCTAGCAAATAGAATGAGACAAGTAATGGCTGTCACTTCTTAGATTATAGAATAACTATAGCTTCTCTCTCTCTTTCACTCCCTCCTTCCTTATCTCCCCCCTTTCCTTCTCTCCTCTCACCCATCCTCTTCCCTGTGGCTTGCTCTGAGGAAAGCCAGTCGCCATGCAGTCAGTTTGCCTACGAAAAGGTAGCAAAGAATGAGAAGGGCTTCCAGTCAACAGCCATGAAGGTCTGAGTCCTTAAGTCCCAACGACCCAGAAGGAACTGAATCTCAACAATCACCTGAATGATTTTGAAGTGGATCATCCCCAAGTCAAGCCTTGAGATGAGACCATAGCCCCAGGCATCAATCACCCTGATTGAAACCTCAAAGAGACCCTGAGACAGAGGCACTCAGGTAAACCACTCTAATTCCTGACCCACAGGAAATGAAATATAATAAATGTGTGCTATTTTGAGATGCTGTGTTTTAGAGTGATTTATTAGTCAGCAGTAAACAAAAAAAAAAAAAACCCTATATATTATTTTTGCCTTGTATAAAGTTTTAATAAAGAGCAGAGTATATTAATTTCTGCTAAATCAAACTCTTGTGTTCAGTTTTTCACCTTATTAGTTTTTCAGCTGCTTAATTTTCTAATAATTTAGAAAGGTATTGAAATTTCTTTTTATCATTTTTGTAGCTGTCTCTTTCTCCCTGTAACTTTATTAAATTTTACTTTATATTCTCGAGGCCATTAAATTAAATGCTTACAAGTTTCTAGTATAGTACACCTTTGATCAGGCAGCTTGTCATGGTGAGTAAGTGTATGGACTCTGGGGACATATTGCCCTCTGGATTTGAATCCTAACCTTACTTCTAATTAGCTGAGTGACCTTGAACAAATTACTTAACCTCTATTCCTTCATTTCCTCCCTTGAAAAATGGAAACAGAAATAATGACTACCTGACAGGATTGAAATGAGGTTTAAATAAGTGAATACTTACAAGCCCATAGCAGAAGTTGACATACAGCTATTGATAAATCAATAAATGTTCTGACTTCTTTATTCCTAATAATGCTTTTTGCTTAATGGTTATTAAAGGTTACTTATATGTTATTTTGATAGCTACTCTTTTTCTAAAAAAAGGATGTTCCTGGGGGGGAAATCCTCCTGATTAATATTTTTTTACTATATTTTCAACCTTTCTTTCTTCTTAAGTTTTATGCCTAAGTGAGTTCAGTATATAGCTGGATTTCTTTTTAAAAATACAATTAGCCATTCTTTCAACTGGCGAGTTGAATATTGTGATTATAAGTACTTGACATTTCTTTCATTTTGTTTTTTCCTATTTGGCCCATTTTTACGATCTCCCCTCCCCTGCTTTCTTTCTTTATTTTTCAGTGACTGAGATATTATATTTATTTGACTCTTGGTTCATCTTTTCCCTTTAACTGGATTGGGAGTAAAATATATTATATTTTGACCCTTTTGACTGTTGCCTTTCAAACTCTCAATTGATGAACAAAATGTAAATCGCTCTCCACTCTCATTTCAAAAAAATATGAGACTTTTTCTTGTTTCAAATTACATGTTATTCTTGTATTTTAATTTTATTCTTTTTATATCCTAAATTAGAAGTTATTATTGTTACTTTATAAAGACAATTATTTGCTTAAATTTAGTTCAATGTTTATCAATTTACTCACTCTTCTGTCTTGACTCTTGACCTTCTTTTTGTAATTAATTTTCTTCCTCTTGAAGTACATTCATTTTGATGCTCCTTTAGTAAGAGTCTTGATGGTAAACATTGTTTTTATCTCAAAGTAATATTGTGATTCCCTCATACTTGAAAATAGTTTTGCTGGATACCTAGTTCTACATCCATAGTTATTTTCTTTCTATACATTGAACTATTACTCCAATGTTCTTAAACTTTCTGTTATTAATCTAATTGTTACTTTCTTTTATTGTGACTCTTTTCCCTTTTGTCTCTTTTTAGTTGGTTTTCAGAGTCTGACTACAAGGTTTCTGAATGTCACTTTATTTTTTATTTATACTTGATCGATAATATTGTTTCTTTGGATCTATGGATCTATGCTATACCTACTCATAAGATTGTTATAATGATTAAATTAGTTAACAAATGTCAAATGCCCAGCACAGAGAAAATGCTATATATGTGTTTTTCTATTAGTATTAGAAAATGACTACTTTTACTATATTCTGCTTTAATATTGTCTCCCCCCCCATTATTTATATTCTTTCCTCTAGGATGCCCATTAGAAATATAAGACACTTGTGTATTCAGTTCTTCATGTCAATTACATTAATTATTAATTTCCAAATCCTTGTCTTTCTGTGCTATAGGATAATTCTTCCAACCTATCTCTAAATCAGGAATTGTCTTTTAAATTTTCTTAATCTGATGTTTAACCCACCTGTACTGATACTTAGTCATTATCTGCCTCACTCTGCCCGGCTATTGATCGTTAGAGTGCCTTACTTAGGCTCCCTGCCCTGTAGCTTCTGATGGGGCCAGAACAGTGGGAATCAGCAGTAGTAGATCTAAGACAAGGAGAAAAGAGACCTCAGGGGGTTCAGTCCCCCCTCCCTTCCTGTGGTATCATAACACTTGCATTTTAATGGGGTTCATATTTTATCTCTTTCTGAAGCTGGGATTTATTCTTTGGTATATAAAAGACACAAAAACACAAAGGCTGTTTTTCCTCACAAACAAGAGTGAATTGAATTCTTCAGAATCATGACCGATTCCCAAATAAACCAGAAAAACAAAACATTTTTGCTTCACGTGAATATTGCCATGCCCGTCATCACGGAGTGTTTTATGTGAGATTACTTCCACAGTGTTAAAGATAAATAAGCAGATCCTTTTCCACTCCAAATAAGAGAAGCAGAGCAATTCTCTTTAGCTGTAGCACATCTGGTAACAGAATAGGCATTGTTGAATGAATACAGGAAATCTGATTACAAATTTTTTTTTTAAAAATGCTTAGAGATTTAACATAATAGATCCAAAAGATTTAGGAAAGAAACAAATAAAGAGTGCTGAAAAGTGAACTCATATGCTGAAATGTTTTTTCCTTGCTGTCATAAAAGACAGATGCTAATCATAAAATTATTTTGCTACTTTTCTATGTAGTTCTATGACTTATTTACAGGGAATTACTGCAATATTAAGGACACATGTAAGGTAGAAAGATTGTAAGTTAACTTCTAGATTTAAGAAAGAAGAACAGAATTTTAAAATTGAAGAAACTAATAATAAACTGTAAAGGAAGCTGCTGCATAAACATAAAACATCATCCCCGTCTATATTTTACAAACTTTCCTTGACCATCTAAATTTAATAAGTGTGAGAACAGGAATGAGCCATAGTCCAGGCTTATTTTTAGTTTCCCTACCAAATTCAGTAAAACCGAAACATGGATACATCGTTTCCAGAACTTCTTTACTCTTGACACTCCTCATTTGAGTTAATAACTGGAAAGCTTAACAACTCCCCCTTCATGTCCAATGATCATCTTACAAATCCTAACCTTTAATAATGGCACCAAAGTCCTTGAGACCAGAAATAACTGAGTCAATTTGTCCAGAGCATTTCTAACCACGCTTCCATTCTTAGCTTTACTTTTGACCTACCTGTGCTTTTAACCACCCTACAATGACAGAAGTAAAATAGTAATGAAATCTAGTATGACAGCTGTTGACCTTGATATGTGTGCTTTTAGTTGTTAGGTCAAAGATGTCTTATTACTTACATAAAAAAATTATCTGCAGTATTTCAGCACATATAAAACATTCAATGTATACTAACAGTTTAATTATTAAATTATAAAATATTTAAATCAGGAAAGAACAAAATCTAATGAAATCTGCTCTATGACAAAGAAGCCAGAAAGTACTAGTTTTCTCATTTTGGAGTTGGCAAATTAGGCTTGTTTCAAAAATGCTAGATTTATCTAAACAGAAACCTTAAATGCAGAGTATTATTAGCTAATGCAACAATCTACTACTTTTGATAATATGACTCTCACATGGAGATTTGCTTTAAGTCAAGAAAGGCATACATTGTGTGTTTTGAAAGAGCTGAGGATAAGGCAAGTATGAATATTTCTAAAGCCAAACTTAATTTATTCTAATTTTAAATAAATTCACTAGAGAATGACAGCAAGGAAGAAATGAAACAGCAGTCTCTGCGTTGCTTCAAGTTAGACGGGGAAAAACATGAACAAATGTACCTGTCTTGAAAAATATATAACTGAACTCTGCAAATTCAATACTTTTTATCAATTATTAAGGATACATATAAAGGGAATTATTCAGCATACTTTTCTTCTCTCCTCTGCCATATAGTTTTTTAAAGATTCTTTGTTCCTTCTGATTCATTGTCGTCTTTGTGCATTCCAGCCCGAGTCATAGTTAAGGGGACAGCTAAAATTAAGGGACTAAGGAATAGTCTGCCAATCTTTGCCTTTTGGGCAGAAGGCTGCTATAAAGCAAATGAAAAATGAAGCATCATTAAGAATAAATTGTAGGTTTTGAATATGTTCCTTTATTCTCAAAATGGTTTTTCTTTTTTGAGAATCATCTCTTTCCATTTGAATTGGCTTGTATTATAAGCTGATTGTGGCATTCTGTTTTCATCTGAGTCTGCCCAGATGTTCTTTCCATTTACAGGAAAAATTTCTACTTCACAGTCAAAATTCTGTATTTGTAAGCCCTATCTGATGAGTTAGGTTTCAAAGTCCTAATAAGTTTTCAGAAACTTTTTTTTGACTCTACATTTTGTTTTGAAAAGAATTTTTGTTGATTTTTGTTGTTGTTGTATTGAGGTTTGAAAGTTTTATTGCATTTTACCAATTAGTATAGTTTTACATTTCAAAATAGCTTCATGTTAAAAACTGTAACCTGAATATTCAGCTTTAAAATGTGTTAATAGCAGGGCACCTAGGTGGTTCAGAGTTGAGTCTCCAACTCTTGATTTCAGTTCAGGTCATGATCCTAGGGTCATGGGATCAGGATCAAGCCCCATGTTTGGCTCTGTGCTGAGCATGGAGCCTGCTTAAGATTCTCTCTTTACCCTCTGCCCTTTTCCCACTTACTCTCCCTAAAGTAAAAGAAAAAATTTCAATGTGTTAATAGTTTTATTTTTACTTTTTGTTTCCAGTGATTATTATTATGGATGGAAATTTTAATAGTTTTTTCTAATTATATTCAATTAACAAATACAGAAAACCATATATAAATATGAATTAAATATCACAGTGAGCTGAGTAAATGATGAATACACATTTATAATTATGCATGAAAGTCAGGAGGAAAAATAAAACCTTACCTTTCAACATCATTATTAAAAAGAATTTTAATCAGGGGCACCTGGGTAGCTCACTTGGTAAGTGGCCAACTCTTGATTTTGGCTCAGGTCATGATCTCACTGTTTGTGAGTTCAAGCCCCACATTTGGGCTCTGTACTGACAGTGCAGAGCCTCCTTGGGATTCTCTGTCTCCCTTTCTCTATGCCCTCCCTAGCTTGCTCATGTGTGTTCTCTCTCTCTCTCTCAAAAATAAATTAATTAACATTTTTTAAAAAGGCAATTTTAATCAAAATTTCATTAAATAATTCCAAGTTAAATCAAACTCAGTGTAGTTAAAATATGTATTTAGTAAGGACCTCAAAAGAAAATAAAACCAAAAGAAACAACTTATCTAGCACACATGATATATTTTGCACCTATATTTATGTTGATCATAAGAACAAAGCAATTTTACCAATATCATTCCATCCCCTAATTTCTGGATGTTTCTTGAAAACCAATATGTAAGAACTTTTTAAACAGGCAAAGCAATTTGTCAAAAAATACTTGTAGGCTTATACCAAAAATCTCAAAAACCGGGGATAAAACTAAACTCCCAAATTAAGAAACATTAATGAACTAAATTTAGAAAAATCTTTTTTCAAGGTCCTTTTATGTTATCTCAAAATGGGCTTTTAAAATTTAAATAAACACAAGTCTTAAATTGATGTATCAATAAACTGCTTTATTGTGGTGATTATTTTCCAATATATACAAATATGAAGTCATGTTATATCTCTGAAACTAATATGTCAATTATATCTCAATAAAAAATTAAATAAAGAAATATACTACTTTGATCATTGGAATCACAGTTATATTGAGGAACAGAAATAAGAGAGGGATTTCTTGAATGAACTAAACACAGAATAGTAAAGGTAAATATAGCCAATATTATATGTACTTTATAATGCAGTGCATAGTAAATATTAATGTTATCATATATACATGTACTATATATAAAATAAATATAAAAGATAAATAGGAAAAAGAGTAATAAAGATAACAAATTCAGAATATTTTTTATACGTGATACATATCTAATATGACAGGAGCTCATTTTCTATGAATGCACCCAGATTCAAAATTATTTAAAACTTGCTTCCATTTTGGGTATTTATTAGTAGGACCCAGGAGCACCTCTATTCACAGATAAAGAATGAGGTAGTTTACATATAAAATTTATGGGATGAA
This sequence comes from Hyaena hyaena, assembly GCF_003009895.1. Taxonomy (NCBI): domain Eukaryota; kingdom Metazoa; phylum Chordata; class Mammalia; order Carnivora; family Hyaenidae; genus Hyaena; species Hyaena hyaena. Next base: position 291,737 of record NW_024081202.1, on the reverse strand, counting down.
ATAAATACTAGCACACCAATGATTATGAAATATTTACTACTCATTAATTATAGTATTATTTTTACTACAATAAGATTTTTCTCTACAAACCATAGAAAGATCTTCACTATGAAACATAGAAAGTTACATGAAATCATGTAAGAGAAAAGTTCATTAGTGCTCAAAGGTAAATAATAAATGTTGTTACATCTAACACTAGAAATAATCATTGTTCAAATACCTAAATGTACACTAAATTAAGGTTACAGTCAAAAATTCATTACTAACAACAATCTAAGGGACACTACAAAATTAACTTTTATTTACCTTTTATTTTTAAATATCCAAATGAATTTAATACATTATATTTAAGAAGATATTAAATGTTAGTATTCTATAAGAATTATCATGAAATATTCTTTGACTCAGGGAACACATATATTCAGTTTCAAAGCAAATTTTGTCATAACTCTGTATAAGCTTTATGTCATTTTGTGTCCCTCAGTTCCTTGAGATATACATATAAATTGAAACCAATGTCCTATACTCTGGGCAAAATCCTAGAGGAAGAGTGGAATTGTTGTTGCCCTTGTCTTCTGTTTTCCAGTCATTCCTTCCTTTATACATGGCATTTACCCAAGCATTGCACTATTTTCTCTCTCCCCCTCCAACTAAACCAATAATGCAAGATTTGTAAGGAGCAGAAATTTTGCTCAGCAATTAACAGTGCACATAGTAAATGACAAACCTTAGTTGGACATGCTTGTTCTTGAACATTTCTAGAGCCACCCATACCACTGAGGGTTGCATATTTATCATTGTATACAGTACACAGAATTCAGCCTTCCATGCTCTCATTGCTACCTTTTGTTCTAGTCTCCGGCCTTTCCTTCCTTTTTTGTTTTTGGTTTTGTTTTACTCGCAAGAAGAGGGAAAAAAAATGGCTTCTCTTTCTCTTCTGCAGAGTAGTGAGCCTTCTCTTTTTATTGCCTTGACCCCTGCTGAATATTACTTTCTACCCTAAATAGCTCAATAAGGTCTTTTCCTTGATGGTGACAGTTCCTTCCTAGTAAGGATTCAATTGGCAACTGTTGGGATCCAGTGTTCTCCCTTATTTGCATACATTTGTAATTACATGACCCAGAGTTACTCACAAATCCATTGTTTCATTTGAGAAAAACAAAAATATTGTCAAACTATGCTAGAAAAGAAACCAGGTCCTATCCACAAGTAGCCTACAAAATAGAATGGTAGAAAATAATTTCTCAAACCAGTTATTATAGGAACATCTTGGGATCAAGGTCAGGACTTTACAGAAGCCATTCCTCCCATGTCTCAATATCCAAGTATAGGGGAGAGGAAAAGGTCTGCAGGTATTCCCTAGAAGTTGATGGAAGGCTAATTCCTGGAGTCTTGAACTGACATAAAGGACTGCAGGGTACGTCAGCAAGTACAGGAGAATAATGAAGACTCTCCCAAAGCACAGCTCACCCTGCCACAGTGTGCCACCCTCTGGGACTTTGTCCTAGTATTCAGTGTCCTCCTTACCCTACAGGTTTTTTCTCCTTACCCCATGCCAAGAGGTAGAACTACTTGGCAGTTGAACTGCTGTAAAACCACAGACCAATTTTTACTAACCCTTTTAGTCCCAGCTGGAGTTTTATTTCCTTAATAGTTATTTCCTGTCTCCTCCAGGGAGCTTGAGTATCTCCATTCCCAGAGCCTTATGCATGTTTTAGCTGTCTTTGCTTTCATACTTTATAATAAGCTCTTAGCACCAGTCATCATTCCTTGTGTATAGAAGGTGATCAGAAATGTCTGGTGGATGCATGAAGGAGTCATCAACACATTTTAGTCCTATTTAAACATTACATTGACACAAGAGTTTAAAAATGAAATTAGCATGTGGTTAATAAGCACTTGGTTACTATGATAAATTGATGCTCTCTTAAGGAGATCATGTTCTTTTTCAGAAAACATTTTAAAACTTATAAAAGCTGGTTGTGATTTTTATAAGTGATTCCAATATTAGCTTTTATTGATTTAAATGCTGTTATAAAATTCAAAAAGAGGCCTAATCCTCAGTTACCCAGTGCAAATTGTCAGGCCATCAGTTTTTACCATAGTGAAATTCAATGAGTGGAGGATTTTTGTTGTAAAGAGGCTCTGAGGTCAATTTTTTACAAGAACTTTATTCTCACTGTGTGATTGAAAATATTTCTTAGAGGAAACATAGCTTAAATTTGAACAATTTTTTAGTTACAAAGTGTTATCTATAAATTAAAGGAAACCGAAAGTTGTTTTTAGGCTCTGAGTGACCCAGGAGTGGACAAGTGCAATGGGAAAGAAACTACCATGATTTTCGTGTGTACAAAGATTAGCCCGTATTTGAAGAGAAACTGATTATTTTTTATCTTCACAATAGAGGATAGAGAATTAAGAGTGTTATTCCAGCCGTATTTATTGACACATGATCTTTTCCTTTAAATTATTCTGGCTTATGCATCTTATCACCATAACATTCACGTTTCGGTGGCAGATTTTAAAGCTTTTCCAGTGCCAACGTGGAAAGAGATGGCAACATACTGAATTTACAGGGGTTGAAGGTCTTTTTAAATGCTTTTGAGCTTTTTCAGTATGGACTGATGTTTTCTTCTTTCCATACCTTAATGGCAATCGTCACCAACCAACCAATGACACAGTCCTTATATCATATCCCATATCTCTCAAGTGCTAGTGATATTATATAAGCCTACATATCACTTTCCACCTGTATGTCACCCCCATTCACCACAGGTGAAGATCTTACAGATAGTACAGCATCCCAGGGACAATCACAGCCTATTTTCCACCAGCAATGGGACCCTGTTGGCATTTACCTTGTGAGTGATCCAGTTCCATTATTATGTCCCAAGGATTTACTTTCGGTCCTGTCTTAATTTCACTTCTCCTCACCCCAAGTGTAGTCTATAACAAGGAGTTGAGTTCAAATCCTTAAGTAGTTTATTGGAAGGTAGATTCTAGGTAGCATTTGTAGGGTAGTGGAAAAATGAGACAAAGAAGGAAAGAAAGTTGACTAAGGTATTTATTATTGTGGTCAGCTGAACCTGGTTTCACACAGAGTGATAGCCTCACATTTCAAACTCATTCACTGAAACTCTGAGGTAGAAGTAGTATTTATCTACAAACTTCCACCAGTCATTGTTTGAAGGATGTTATGGGAGACTAGAAGGCAGGTATTAATTATGTGCCACTCCAGTTGGCATGGGCAAAGTGGAGCAGCTAGAAAAATTCCTTTGGTTAAGAAATTCACATGTTGACAACTAGAAGTAAAGTTTACATACCATGGTTATTCTAGAAGCAAGTCTGAGGAGCAACCAACAAAATTACTTCCCACTTTATATAATCCCAAAATATCAAGAGCAGATGAGTAGGCAGATACTACAATGGAAAAATCATTGATTCATTACCCAGCTTCTAGATGTAAGCCATTTCTCATTCTCAATTCAAGGGGATGTTGGGTGCTGATAAGGAAGGACCCTGTAACACCACAGCAGGTATAGTAGGTATTCCTACTCTGTCCCCAGAGGGATCTATGACATGTATACATATAACTGTATAAGCAAGGAAGAAGAATACTGAGATTCTTCAAGACTATTGAACACAGAGTTGAGTTGTGACTGATATGACCCCATTTTATGGCATGGGAGGTAAAATAAACAGCATATGACCATGGACGTCATTGATTTTACTATACCCAAAAGATGCCAGGCTGATAAAATTTTGGAATGGCCTCTTAAATGCCCAGCTGAGACTTCATTCTGAGGATGACACCTTGAGTGATTGAGAGTTGGAATACTGTTCTTTAAGATGCAGTGTGTGTGTGTGTGTGTGTGTGTGTGTGTGTGTTAAGTTTATTTGAGAGAGAGGAGAAAAGGAGCAGGGGAAGGGCAGAAAGGGAGAAAGAGAATCCCAAGTAGGTTCCACACCCAGGATGGAGCCCAAGGCGGGGCTCGATCTCACTAAGGTGAGATCATGACCTAAGCCAAAATCAAGACACTTAACTGACTGAGCCACTCAGGCTTTCTGAGATGTGGTATACATTTTAAACCAAAAGCCATTATATGGTGATAGTTTCTCAAACATCAGAATGCATGAGGGGCACCTGGGTGACTAAGTTGGTTGAGCATCTGACTTTGGCTCAGGCCATGATCTTGCTGTCCATGAGTTCAAGCCCTACTTTGGGCTCTGTGCTGACAGCTCAGAGCCTGCTTCAGATTCTGTGTCTCACTTTTTCTCTGCCCCTCCCCTGCTGGCCCTCTGTCTCTGTCTGTCTCTCTCAAATATAAATAAATATCAAAAAAAAATTTTTTTTAAATATCAGTATGCATGAAGCTGAGTCCTTGGCATGGGAGTAAAGGTAGACTCTCTTATCATTACCCCTACTGACCCATTTGAGGAATATGTGCTTTAGGCACTTAGGCCCCGTGTGGCATTAGAGAATGTGGTTTAGGGAGGGGTATGGAATGGAATGCTTCAATCATGAGATATGGCAAGGTTTTGCTACTAAACTTATAACTGTGGTTGCCACCTGGACATTTTGGATCCCTGATACCAAAAGACAAACCAGCAGATAGTTACTATAGTGGGAGGGGTCATGGGAACTGATTATCATGAAGGGATAAAGTTGTGGCTGGTAATCAAGGCAGGAGAGAGTAAGTCTGAAGTTGAAGTGGTTCTGTTGAATGTCTCTTGCTGCTTTGTCATCCCCAGTGATAACCACGAAGGGACAATTGACCATACACAGCCAGTTATCACACTGGTGAGGAGAAAACAACATTTTGATGCTAGATTGATATAAAGAATATTAAGATACTGAGAAAAAAACTTTCTAAATTGAACCAAAATTTTAAAAATGTAATCGTTACAATTTTTCAGTATCCATTATCATTATAGAATATGACTTTTTTAATCAGAAAAGGGGTTATGGATAATGTACAATAAAAAGAGATGATACTGTAGATACAAAATCTACTTTAATACCAGAACTTGTTTGAAAAGCTACAGTGTAATAAGACTTCACCTGAGAACTGAGAAGGTTAAGCTGTTTGATAGAGAATATCTATTTCTAATTTCAAAGATTATGAAAATCATTTGAGAAACTCTCTTTTGCCTCCATCTTTTTATTCTACTTATGGCACTGGTACTGACCCTGTGGGGCTGGCACAGTCACAGAAAGCCAGCTATTGTGCAGCAGCATTTTAAAGCTTATCATATAGTCATTAAGAAGACTGATTTTTTTTCTAAAGTAATTTTCATATTTCTGATTAAACCTTTCCATGGATTTACTTTAAAAGTTGTGGTACACATCAGAGATGTATAATAAAGTAAATGGAGCCCAAGTTGAAACCTTACTTAAATCACTATCTGATATTTTAACACGTTTAACTAATTTTCTCCTTGTTAAGGAGTAATTTTTTTGAGATTCTCATTTTTTTGTTTTGCTTCCACTTCTATGCTGACTCCCTGCCAGTATCCCTGAATCCTTCTCCATTTTTTCCCACTCTGTTTGGTGCCTCAGGATGTTGAACCCAGCAGGTATCAGTGATTCCCTTCCTCACAGGCTTTGGCTGCAATGGGACAAAGTTAGGACATTGGAAAGAGTGAGGAAAGTAATGTCTATGTTCATATTCGGAATCTGGCTGTCTGTGGTCTGTTGATAGGCCACCTTCTCTACAGAGCTTTCGTCTCTGGGATCTGATCATTGCTACCTCCCCTGGCCTCTTCCAGCCTAAAGTTGGTAAAGGCCCAGTGTTGTTAGTTGCATAGGCTCAGTGCATCTCCCTGATGCTTTTTCTAAACTATGCTTTCATTATAAAGCCCTTTTACTAAAAACTCTGCGTCACGACCAAACCTGAGTGCACGTGTGTTTCTTACCAAGAAAGACCCTGACTGATATAATTACTCTATATTTCTCTTCACTACAATAAAAACCTAGAAAAGTTATAAAAGGAAGTAATTACTTTAGAATTTATGACTTCTAACTGCAACACTTCTTTTCCTTAGACACACACTCCTGAGGTTGTAATCCAATATGGATGCCCCAAGTTCTTCCTTTACAGACAGAATACCTTTCTTCCTACTTTCTCAAATCAGTTTTATGATCAGTTTACCTTGCGCTCCTTTGTTGTTCTTCTCTCCTCCTATTCTCTTCTTCCTCGTAGTGAACCAAAGATCTATACTGCATTTTTCCATTATGTCAGCCTCCTCTCCAACTAAAGCCTAGAGTAAGGCTTTACCTTAAACCAAGTTCTACCTTTAACCAATGTCCAAATGAATACAATCAGTTATCTACTGGAAGTTTACACCAAGTTGTCTAGCATCTCTGACTTAATATGTTCAAATATTGTCTTCATTTTCCATCTTGTTTGCTACTTTTCTTGTATAATAAATGGTAACAGCATCCTTACCAAATTATAAACTGTGTTCATCCTCAGCTTTTCACTTTTTCTTTCTTTCTCTGACATCGAGTAATAATAGTTACTATAATGATAGCACTAAGCATGAATTAATTACCCTTTATGTCCAGGCTCTAAAATCAGTACTTCAAATAAATTATTTTATATAACATTTAAAATAATAGCTAATATCTATTAGGAAATTATATTTTTCAGATATCATGCTGAGTTTAATTTGTTTAGCTCAATCTTCATAACACTACTTTGGTGTAAAATATTATTTTTGTTTTCCCAGATGATACTAAAGCACAGTAAGTTATATAATTTCTCAAAGTTACACAGATCATACCTAGCATGATCTGAATGCAGGTAGCTTGTGTTCAAAAACATGCTATTAACCACTACTTTTTTTTTTCCTAAATCTATAGAGGAGAATTATTATCCCAATTTCATAGATGACAGAACTGATTTCAAAGATGGTTAATAAACTTATGCAAGATTATATAGCCAGTCAGATGTGAACATAGGTATAACACACAATTTTTCTTTCAAAATTCTCAGAAACATAATTCTCATTAGATTAGAAAGTCCTCCAGAAAATACTTCTTTTATTCTTTAAAAAAATTTTTTTTTGACATTTATTTATTTTTGAGAGATAGAGACAGAGTATGAGCAAGGGAGGGGCAGAGAGAGAGGGAAACACAGAATCCGAAGCAGGCTCCAGGCTCTGAGCCGTCAGCACAGAGCCTGATGTGCGGCTCGAATTCAGGAACAGTGAGACCATGACCTGAGCTGAACTCAGACACCTAACTGACTGAGCCACCCAGGCGACCCTAGAAAATATATCTTCTAAAATATCCTCCAAACTTCAGTATTTGAGAAAATCTGGATTTAAAAAAACAATATTTCTTGGTGTTCTAAAAACTCCAGTACTTGGTTATCCAGCTAGCAAGAAGAGAAACGAGAATTATAGCTTCCATGGTCTCACAGCAAAGCCCAGCTCGTTCATCTATTCTGTTATTATTAAATACAGGAAATAACTCTTTAAATTGTTCCTATTTCCTCTCTATTTCTATGACTACTGTCTCACCATTCCTTTTCTTGAGTTACCCCAAAAAGTTAGTCATTGTTCTTCCTTCTTCTTTATTTCTTCCAACTCACCACCTGCACTATTTTCTGAATGGTTTTTCTATAATCAAAATCCAATTACAGGGAAAGAATATTTGTAAAACATCTATCTGATAAGGGGCTAGTATCCAAAATATGAAAGAACCCTTACAACTAAACAACAAGAACACAAATGATCCAATTACATCATGGATATAAAATCTGAAGAGACATTTCTTTGAAGATGACGTTAAAGTGGCCAATAAGCACGTAACAACATAATCAACATCACTAATTTATTGAAGATATGCAAATCAAAACCACAATGAGATATCACCTCACACCCACTAAGATGACTATATTCTAAAGGATGGATAATAGCAAGTGTTAGCAATAATGTGGAAATACTGGACTCTTCATACATTGCTGGTTGGAATGTAAAATGGTGCAGTTGGTCTTGAGACAGTCTTTTCAAAAAATTTACCTTAGAGTTACCATAATATCCAGCAATTATACTTCTCAGCACACACCCAAAAGTTTGCACAAAAACTGTACATAAATGTTGATAGCAGGATTATTCATAACAGTAAAAAAATAGAAACAACCCTATCAATTAATGAATGGATAAACAAAATGTGATATATTCATGCAAAAGAATATTTCAGCCATAGAAGGAATAAAGTACAACATGGATGAACCTTAAAAACATCATTCCAAGCAAAATAAGCCATTCACAAAAGGACACCTATTGCATGATTCTATTTATCTAAAGTGTCTGGAGTCAGCAAATCTGAAAATAGATTAGTGTTTGCTATAGGTCACGGAGAGGAGAAAATGGGAAGTGACTGCTAATGCATCTGAGATTTCTTTGAGGCCAAGCCTTTAACTACAACTGTTATAATAGTTATTTTACATATACTATGTTAGTCAAATAGACTTGGTGATGCTGTAGGAATAAGCTATAGTAAAATCTCAGCAGCCTAATACAATTAAAAGTTACTCTCTTACAACTGTTGTATGAAATATCTCATATTTACTATCATTTATTAGAAGAAAAAAATTGTCAACCGGTCGTGAAATGGTAACTATCATATGGAGAATAAAGGGAGGACAGATTTGCTTTGGCCACCCTTCCATTGATAGCATCCTTAGTAAAATAGACTTTAACAATATAGGCTTGCCATTTGTTTTTCCTTAAAAAAAAATCCTTTAACTAAATTATTAAATTTGAATGAAGCCCTGAAAATTCATTGCTCTTTAATGACCTATAAAGACTTTTGTCTTCCTAGTTTAAACATGTTTTATGCCTAATTAAAAATAAAATAAGCATCTCTCAAGTGGTGAATTTATATATCATTTTATGACTATAAGAAATAAAATTAAATTTTGTAGTCAACAGCCTACTAATTCTTGTGGTTTTGTAATAAAAGCTTAGATGTAATGAAAATACGTAGTGATTTACCTTATAAATAATCAAATGATCAAGTCCATTAAAATAATTTAAAGACCTAGTTTTTTAGTATAAGTAATTCTTTTTTGTTACTCTGAATAAACAACTAGTCAGTTAAGACATTACTTCTTAAAATTTAGAAAGTATTCAAAAAGTTCTTAGCCGTAGCTCAGATTTCAAAATTGCTATATTTCAACACAATTTTGTTATATAATGAGGCAGAATTTGAAAGTTAAGTAACACATTCTATGTCAGTAGGATCAGCCTCTTGGTTAGACAAAATAAGGATTGGCCTATAAGATATAATTTGAGGGTATCTCTCCAAAGACACTCCAACTTGCTGTTCTGTCTTAAATTCCATTGAAAGATTCAGTCACACAACAAATATTTATTGATGATCTACTATGTATCACATTTTGTTCAAAGATTTGAGAATTCAAAAATTAAAAAAAACTGGCCATTTTTTGGAAACCTTATTCCCTATCACTTTGATAATGCTTGCCATGTGTATGTTTGTGTGTGTATTGTGAATTTATTATCTCATTTGAGATAAAAGGAACTTTAAGCTGAAGTTGTTATTAAGGGAAAAACAAACCCTGTCATTGGTGTGCTGGCTGGACAGTTTTTATTTGCTCAACTAGAAACACTATTTATCCTCCCCCAACCCTTATATTCTGGAGGACTGGACTTCTATGGATTACATCACCACGCTCCCATGTTGTATGGCATCCTATTCGATTGGGTGAGTCCCAGGGGCACCGGAGTGGCTCAGTCGGTTAAGCATCAAACTTTGGCTCAGGTCATGATCTCATGGTTCGTGGGTTCGATCCCCGCATTGGGCTCTGTGCTGACAGCTCAGAGCCTGGAGCCTGCTTTGGATTCTGTGTCTCCCCCTCTCTCTGTCCCTCTCCTGCTCACACTCTGTCTCTCTCTTTCAAAAATAAATAAACATTAAAAAAATAAAATCAATTGGGTAAGCAGGAGATTAGAGGAAAATGAAGTCTGAATGTGTTTTTCCTGGCTTCCTTCCTGTAGGGTGACATAGGTTGATGGAGTCCCTCAACTAGATCTCAGCACCTGTCAAGAATTCCTGTCAAAATGGTCCTTTGTATCCCTTCCTCTTCTGTCCTAAGGGTGATATTAGTGCCATGATTCACTCATCCCAAGGTATAGCACTATGTCTTGTGGTTTTCCTATTCTTTGTCCACACACTTAAAAAAACAACAATCATTTTATTAAACATTCCTCAAATTATTCAATTTGAATGTATCACTTTTTTTTTTTTCCCTGCTAGGCCCTGACTAGCTCAGTCATTTATCTTCTGAAAAATTTCAGCGGTTTGGGAGCAACTATTCAGCACATACAATTAATCTTTCATAAGGAGACCGAATTTTAAAATGGCATTTTACCATAATTGTTTTTATATTTCAGAGAAAACACTCCACACTATCATTAAAGATCTCGGTTCTTGTTCTCTATTCATTTATGTCTTTACTTAAAGGGGGGGAAAGTTTGAGAAATAAAACACAAAATTTCAAAAATAGCTAATCTCCTATTATCTGTTTGTAAATACATATTAAAATAATTGTTTTTCTTGTAATAAGTTTTCAAAATTTGATGACTGGTTCTGGCTACTATAGAGTAGTTAGGAACAGGCTTAAATTCCCCTTGTGAATATAATAAAAATTGGAAAAAACTCCTAAATTTCAAAATCAATAATTTGTAGGCAATGGAAAGCTATCACATAGGGTTCCCTATGACCCCTGAGCAAAAGGAAGAAGATAAGGTGAGCCCCACATTCACTGGCTATCTCACTGAGGCATTTTCCAAACAACAATCCAGGAAAACAGAGTCCAATCAGAGAGTGCAGTCTCACTGGATGAAAAGAAAGCAAAAATGAGAGTTCAGAGTTACATAGTCAGTTGGGATTTGAGGATCAAAGTACTGAAGAGAAGAATGCCAATACAATAAGCCCCTAAAATCTGCATAAAAATTTCCCTCTAGTCTTTGGCCAACTCTAAGCTTTGTATGTTTATTAAGAAGCACTGGGAAGGTTAGGACGGAATAGCTGTTGGAATACTGAAGGGCTGAGCAGAGATGTTGGAAGCTGCATAGAACTGTGCCTTATAAGGACAAAAAACTGGGAGGAAGAAGATAGGAACATAGACCACGACTATGAATCCATAAATCAAGCTTTTCAAAGTAGGTGCTGTTAATTTATTGCTTGCCAGAGGAAAACATGACAAAATCTAGGAGATTATAATTGAGAATTCCCACATAAAAGAATTTACAGTGTTTGACATAAAATTAAAAATTACCAAAGAAGCAAAACAACAACAACAGGTAGCCACTGATATTTAAAATGTAAAATTGACAATAGATTCAGATTCAGAGATAACTTAGGAAATAAACCTGTAGAAAAAGACTTCAAAGTTACTGTGATTAATATATTAAAGATAACAGAGGAAAATAAGGAAATGAATGGAAGATTAATGATTTCTATAGAACTTTAGAATCTATAAAAAATGGACATTTTAGAACACTAGAACAGAAAAATATAGTATCTGAAATTAATAACATTGAATGGTTTTAGCAGCATACTAAGCAGAAGAAAAGACAAAATTAGCAAACGCAGAGATAAAACTTGAACATAAAACCCAAGAAAAGTATGGGGACCCTTTCTAAGACTGTGGCCTCCCAAAGTTTCTCATTTTCACTCTAATTCGTGCTCTGCATCACACGATTCTTCGAAGTGACATTTAACTATTCCTACCAGTTTGCAATCTCTATAAAAAAAATACCAGCATTCTTCACAAAGCTAGAATAAATAATCCTAAAATTTGTATAGAACCAGAAAAGACTCCAAATAACCAAAGCAATCCTGAAAAGAAAACTAAAGTTGGAGGCATCACAATTCTGAACCTTCAGAATACAAACGTGTATTCATCAAGACAGTATGGTACTGGCACAAAAACAGACACAAGGAGCAATGGAACAGAATATAGAACCCAGAAATGAACCCACAAACATATGGCCAACTAATCTTTGACAAAGCAGGAAGGAATATCCAATGGAAACAAGACAGTCTCTTCAGCCAGTGGTGCTGGGAAAACTGGACAGCGGATGCAGAAGAATGAACCTGGACCACTCTATTACACCATACACTAAAATAAACTCAAAATGGACGAAAAACCTAAATGTAAGGCAGGAAGCCATCAAAATTCTAGAGGAGAAAACAGGCAACAACCTTTTATCTTGGCCATAGCAACTTCTCATTAGACTCTCATGTCTCTGGAGGCAAGAGAAACAAAAGCAAAAATGAACTAATGGAAGATCACCAAGACAAAAAGCTTCTGTACAATGAAGGAAACAATCCACAGACTTCAAGGTAACTTTGAATGGGAGAAGATATTTGCAAATGACAGATCAGATAAGGTTAGTATCCAAAATCTATCAGGAACTTATCAAATGCCACACCCAAAAAACAAATAATCCAGTGAGGAAATAAGCAGAAGACATGAATAGACAGTTTTCCAAAGAAGACACCCAGATGGTTAACAAATACATGAAAAAATGCTCAACATCACTCATCATCAGGGAAATATAAATCAAAACCTTTATGAGATACCACCTCAAAAACGGGTGGCGGGAATGCAAACTAGTGCAGCCATTCTGGAAAACAGTATGGAAGTTCCTCAAAAAATTAAAAAAATAGAACTAACATACAACCCAGCAATTGCACTACCCAGTATTTATCAAAAGGAGTGCTGATCCGAAGGGGAACATGCACCCCAATGTTTATAGTAGCACTACTAACAATGCCCAAATGTCCATCAACTGATGAATGGATAAAGAAGATATGTAATGGAATATTACTCAGTGATCAAAAAGAATGAAATCTTGCCATTTGCAAAAATATAGATGGAGCTAGAGTGTATTATGCTAAGCAAAGTAAGTCAGAGAAAGACAAATATCATATGATTTCACTCACATGTGGAATTTGAGAAACAAAACAGATGAACATAAGAGAAGGGAAGCAAAAATAATATAAAAACAGAGAGGGAGACAAACCAAATGAGACTTTTAAATACGGAGAACAAACAGAGTTGCTGGCAGGGTGTTGGGTGGGGGGATGGTCTAAATGGGCGAGGGGCATTAAGGAGGACCTTGTAGGGATGAGCACTGGGTGTTGTTATATGTAAGCGATGAAGTACTAAATTCTATATCTGAAATCATTATTACACTATATGTTAACTAACTTGGACTTAAAAACATTAAAATATAATTTTTAAAAAGTAAAGGCAAAAAGTACTATCCAAACTAACAATTTATTTGTATTACCCTGAATTTTGCCTATTTTGGATTGTTTTATATGAAGAAAAAAGTGTTCTTCACCATGGTTCTGTTGAAAATAAGCTACTTTTATTTTAGAATATAATTACTGGCATGTTTTTCTGTAAATGCATTTAATATAATAAGTAAAAAACTCCACATAAGTCCACCAGGTCTAATAATTTATATGATACTAGTCAAATTCGCAGATGCATCGTGACTTTTTTTCAAGTAATTTTGGTTTGATTCCAAAACGTTCAAAAGTAGTTCTTAGTTGCTCACTTATCTTTAATAAGTTTAACTAAAATTTTAATAATCAACTATAAAAATGAAATATTTATATCCTTTTTCATAGTTTAGTAATAAATTCCCCCCCACCCACCCAAAAACAAAGTGTTCCTACCAGTTTGCAGCTCTAGCAGCCTCTGTTCCAGGTAAGCTGATTTCATCTGTGATTCTCTGTGTTTGCTGATCTTGTCAGACTTTGCAGGATGGTTTGGCTTGCAACCTCAATTCTCCAATAAGCCCGAGATAAATCCCTGATTAGTAATTTTTTTCAGCATTTTTCTTGTTGCAAGAATCTGAGTGAAGACTTCTAAGTTCTTTATATATCAGAGTTCAAACTGGAAGTCTGCGTACATTTTTTACATAGTTTTCAGAGGTTATCATTACTTCAAAACTAAACTTAGTGCCCCGATATCAAATAGACATTTTTCAGAGTGTCTCTTTTTGGTTTTTGCACTTTCCTTCCTTCCTTCCTTCCTTCCTTCCTGCCTGCCTGCCTGCCTTCCTCCCTTCCTGCCTTCCTCCCTCTCTCTTTCTCTTTCTCTTTCTTTGTTTTGTTTTTGTTTTTTACAGAATCAATCTGTTTCTTCCAAAAGAAATGTTATTTCTTTTTTTTTTTAGTAATGGGTAGTGATTTTATTTTATTTATTTTTTTACAAATAGTTTATTGTCAAGTTGGTTTCCATATAACACCCAGTGCTCATCCAAGAAATGTTATTTCTGTACTTGTTTCTTCCATGCTTGCAAGTATGTCAAATGTAATTTGGGAGAGAGAGGACCATCTTCTCAATAATGTTGTTGGGCTAATTGATTTATGAATATATTTTTTTTAAAAAGAACCTAGACCCTTATTTAATACAACATCCAAATTATTTCAAGGTTGGCCACAGATTTAAATATAAAATGATCAAATCTCTACAAGATACAAAATAAAATATATGCATGCATCATTTATATTTAAATATAACATGATCAAATCTCTGCAAGATACAAAATAAAATATATGCATGCATCAAACCATAAAACTATTGACGTTTGTTAAAATTAAGAACTTTTTTTTACTGAAATAAATTATTAAGAGAATGAAAAGTAACCCAAGATTAAAGGAAAATATTCTCAACATATCATATGAATAGGCTCACATCTAGACCTCCTAATGACTCTTACTATTAAATGAGGAAAAGAATATTCAATTATTAATGAGGAAGAGTTCAACACTTCCTAAGGGAGAGTATCCAAATAACCAATAAATATATATAAAGATCCCAAAATATTAGTTATCAGAGAAATGCAAGTTAGAACTATTCCACATCCACCTGAGTAGGATAAATGAAAAAAAAAAAAGAGAGAGAGAGAGAGAGAAAGAATGGCTGGGGATGTGGAGCAACTGGAACTTTTACTGTTTTCACCAATTTGGAAAAATATCTGCCTTTTCCTACAAAGGCTAAACATATTCCCTGATCTACCAATTAATGCACAGTTATGAAAAGGTACTTACTGCTGATATGCATTACACATATAAATCTGACAGACTTAATGTTGAGTGAAAGAAGCCAGGTGCAAAAGAGAACTTGACCCTGTTTATAGGAGGTTGAAAAAGTAACAAAACTAATGTAGTGATCAAGCTCAGGGTATGTGGTGGTGGGAGACAGGGAGGAGTATTTGTGGGTATGGCACAAGAGAATCTTCAGGGAGGTCTAGAATGTTCTAAATCTTGAATAGGATAGTAGTTCTATAACTGAATCAACATGTCAAAACTTACCAAGCTGTGTATTTAAGACTTGAGCACTTTATCTTATGTAAAGTTATACCTCAGTTTTTAAAAAGACACATTCTCCTTTCCCATGCAAATGAAATCAATACAAGGTTGAAATCTTTCAGGGATGCCTGGGTGGCTCAGTCGGTTGGGCATCTGACTTCAGTTCAGGTCATGATCTCAGGGTTCGTGGGTTTGAGCCCCGCGTCGGGCTCTGTGCTGACAACTAGCTCAGAGCCTGGATCCTGTTTCAGATTCTGTACCTCTCTCTCTCTCTGACTCTTCCCTGCTCATGCTGTCTCTCTCTCTCTCAGAAGTAAATAAAAACATTTAAAAAAAAAATTTTTTTTAAAGGTGAAATCTTTCATCCCCACACAGTCAAATTTTAGTTCTGCTGCAGAGAAAAAATGGAAACATTATCTTCAAAACATAGTACAAATTTTCCTTTACAATTTAATTGCTAATGTATTTTTATAATAATGTTAAGCTTTCTTTTAATTGTTCAGGCTATAAAATACTGAAGCAGCCCATTGCCAAGTATATACAGAACCATCTACCCTAATGTTTTTGTCAAATACTGAGAAGTGGGAGTGTGATGCTAATCACAGATCTAAAGCAAACATATTTTTAAGGTTGAACAAAAGTTTCTCTTGGATATTGCCTCTAAAAGAAAATGCCTCCTTTGGTGGTCCCTTCATTGTCTACTGAGGAGTCCTTAAATTAAGAACTAAAAACCATAACTACCCAGTTAACTTTTAATATATAGTTTTCCTTGGGTTTGCACAATATTTGCTTAGTAACGGTCAGTCAGTTCCACTTAAACCAGTAAACAAAAATGTAGCAAACCAAGAATCTAGAGATGTTGGCAGGGCAATGTTTACACTAATTTAACAGAAACATGGTCCATGTATAAATTAAATTAGTGTAAACAGGAATATAGGCCATGTAGAGTATTAAGTAGCTTTTGGGGCATTTTTTATTAATGATAAATCAGCCATTTCGGAGAATTTTAACACAAAGATCCTGAGATTAGGAATCTGGCACCAACACTTTAATTATGGAGCCTTGGCTAAGGCTCTAAGTGTCAGCTTCCTTATACATACATATAAAAAAGGGTTATTTCTAAAGTTCTTCTATTGCCCAAGAGAAAGTTCCATAATAATTTTTTAGCATACTGTATCATGATTTTCTACATTAATAGTCACTTACATATGCAGACTTATTAGGAATTTAATCATTTTTCCATTTTATATTTAAATCTGTGCTTTGCTAACTGAGAAGAAGAGAGTCATTTTGTTATGTGTGACAATACAATTTTAAGAAGACTTCATAGTATGCACAAGATTCCTCCACTTTCTCCCCTCTTACTGCACTGTAGCATGGAAAGTATCATAAAAATACTCATCGAAATCAGTCATTTCCTCTCAGCCCTCCCCCAAAAGTTGTATCCAGTAAAGCCATTATGCCCTGTTACACAATCAGGTACAGGTGTCCAAACATAAAACATACAATAAACAAGCCAACAAACGGTTATGTAAAATACATTCTACCTTTGTAAAAACAAATCCAACTTTACAACAGCTTTTTTTTTTTAAATGTGGGTAAAGGGACAGTAAAATGGACAGCATAATTTCAAAATCGATTTTAATTTTTTCAAAAACATTGTGGGGCAAGGCAGCATAGATGGCGGAGGGGAAAATTTCTGGAAGGAGTTAAGGCTACTTTTTACCTGACCTAGTGCAGGCCTAGGATCCTCTGACCACTAGGTGATCTCAGGCTCCACTTCCTGAGCTCTTCCTTAAAAATCTTGCAAGAAGCCTGAGGCTGAAAGTTCTATTTGAGACTTTTCAGAGTTTTCTTTGTTCTACAACTAAATGTAGTGATGGCAGGAATTGGTCCAGTCCCATCTCCAGCTCTCTCCACTCTACCACGCACTCTTCTTCCCCATCCCTTCCTTCCCCAGCATCACTCCACACTTGGGCCTCCAGTGCCCAAAGGACCTCCCTAGGCATGAGTACACTGGGCTGAAAAGTGAGCTCAGGGTTTGTGAAACAGACATGCAGAGTCCTAGGCACCCATGGCCTTCTCTAGAAGGGGGACAATGATCTTTGGATGGCCACATGACCTTAGCCCTAGCGGGAGTGACATGGCGAAGGACAACTCCAGCACCTACTGACGTAGAAACCCCTTTTGTCCAACTCTAAGGGATGAACTGATCACAGTGGTACCACAGGGACATTCAACATGTAAAAACAGTTAACTGTGTTCCAATGCCAATGCTGTAACTAAATAGCAGAATGCTGTCAAGAATATCCAGTGAATAGAAAATATGATCAGAGGCATAGGACTTTAATACTCATTGTCAACCACATCTGCTCCCAGGCAAAACATAAAGCATCTAGGTTTTGTATTGCTCTCTTCTGGCCTATGTCCTCTCAGCACTCTCAAGGTAAGGACCCTGCTTGGGGCGTCTGGGTGGCCCAGTGGGTTAAGCGTCCAACTCGGGCTCAGGTCATGGTCTCATGGTTTGTGGACAGGAGCCATCAGGCTTTGTGCTGACAGCTCAGAGACTGGAGCCTGCTTCAGATTGTGTCTCCCTCTCTCTTTACCCTTCCTCTGCTAATGCTTTGTCTCTCTCTGTCTCTCAAAAATGAATAAAAATGTTAAAAAAATTTAAAAAGGAAGATGAGGAACCTGCTCAAATCTTGGTACAGACTTATCCCACCTAGAATTACTCTCCACATAAGGATGTGACCCTATTATTTTCCCTTTTCTTCTAGAAATTCCCTTTATCTTAAGGAAAGTGATGTCACCTTAAGGGAAAGGCAGAAACCAAGGATGAGGAAAGTAGTCTTCTCAATAGAAAAGTCTCAGAGGATTTTTCATTTTAAAAGATGATACTCACTGGCAGAAAGGAACATTTCATTGGTGAAAATTGTGATGGTATAGCAAAACTTGAAGATATTGTTTGGACCTATGTTTTCTATTTTTAGCTACCTAAGTTGAAATGAAGTAAATACCACAATCAGTGGTCTTTTGGAAAATATGATAAAGATATAGTGTTGTGAGGATTTTTTTCAAACTTAGTAACATTAAAAGTACTATCGTATTGTATAAATAAGTGATGGATGGGGAGAGTGGAAAGGCAGAATAGAAGATATATAAACATAATGTATAGAATTTCTATTAAGTAATCAATTAAACAGAGAAAACATCATTACAATTTCTTCAGTGTAAAAAACTCAAAATCTCAGCTGTCTCCTCCATTAAAAAATAGTAATTTTTTTTTCAAATTCTTTATAGTCATTTATATACTGTCTATTCCAGATTTTCATTGTCCTACTTTACAACCTAGGAATGAATTTTTAAAGGCACAATTAATGACTCCATTCTCTTTCACTAATATGAATATGATTATTTTATTGGAAATCACTACTATGTATTATTTTATACTTTATTTCTTCCATAACTTTGTTCATATATTAGCCTCATATGGTGCCTACCTTATATGATATTATAAGATAAGAAATCAGGGGAGATTTAATGTAGAAATAACTATGGTATATGATATCTCTACTTATTCATTTATGCTTATATAACTTTGGAGGTGCTCAAAGAGTTCCACAAATATTGAGTCATTAAAGCTTAGTACCCCTGTGAGGCGCACTTGGTTATTATCATTATAACTTATTATTATTATTCCTACAGATCAAGTTTCCCCCGGAGTGCTGAATGGCTCTTGCAGAAAGTGCTGGCTTCTTAATATTCTGCATCTGAGAATCACATTACAGGTTTATAAAATTAGCTCATTTTTCCTTGTCTCTTGTAAGTTACCAGCGGCCATCATCCACTTCAGGTGCTCATCCACCTTTTACAAAGCCTTCTAGTTAAAAGGGCATTTTGTTCCTTATCAGAGATAAGGAGAAGAGGAAAAGTAGTTGAGAGATAAAAAGTAATCACTGGGTGGTTTGCTTTCCGACACCACCAATTCTCCAATTTTCAGTGAACACCAACTGGGTATCCCACAAATTTAACTCACTTCTGACACAATCTACCTGAGCATCAGATCCCACAGGTTAATGGCTTAGCCCCATAACACTGCTCCTAGTTCAGACACTAGTCTCAAGTCCAGATTATCCTGACTTCCAACCCACTGTCTAAAACCTGGAATTCCCACTACCCCTTCCTTGAATTCAGTAATTTGCTAGAATGGCTCACAGAGCTCAGAGAAACATTTACTTATATTTACCAGTTTTTTATACAGGATATAGATGAACAGCCTGATCAACAGGTACATTGGGTGAGCCTGGAGTCTGGAGCAGAAGGTCGTCAGTACAAGTGCTTCTGCGACCTTGGAACTGTGATTTTGCCACCACCCTCACCCCTACCCCCACCCCCAGCACCTGGATACCTTTAACCTGAAAGCTCTCCAACCCATGGTAGGTCATTTTGGGTTTTTATGGAGGTTTCATTACACAAATATTGCTGATTACATCATTGGCCTTTGGTAATTGAACTCCATCTCTAGTCTCTCTCTCCACAAAAATCTCAGAGGTGATGTTGAGAATTCTAACCTCTAATCACAAAGCTGGTTCAGGGGCAACCAGCCCTCATTCTTAGGGACTTTCCAAATACCAGCTCATTAGCATAAACTCAGGTGTGGTTCAAAAGGACTTGCTATGAATAATAAAAAGCAATGTTATCACTCTTATTACTTAGAAAATCCAAAGATTTTAGAAATTCAGTGCCAGGAATGCAATGAAGATCAAATACTAATTTCTTATACTAAGTCACAGCATCACAGTAGGTGTCATAAAAATTATTTGTAACTTAAGTAGTATCAAAATACAGAGTATTTAAATGAATACTCTAGTGCATCATTTACAGAAGCCACCACTGAAATAACTAATGGCAAAGTAATGATGAAACACCCATTATATAGCTAAACAATGTGTTTCATATTAACTATTACAAATAAAAGACCTTGAAACTATTAAAGCATTTGCTTGAAAAAAGTTTTTTAACATTTGTTCATTTTTCAGAGACAGAGACAGAGTGCAAGTGGGGGTGGGGGGAGGCGGGGGTAGAGAATGAGGGAGACACAGAATGCGAAGCAGGCTCCAGGCTCTGAGCTGTCAGTACACGACCCGACTCAGGTCTCTCGGAACTCTCTAGCTGTGAGATCACGACCTGGGATGAGGAAGTCAGACGCTTAACAAACTGAGCCACCCAGGCACCCCAAGAAGGTGCTGCTTTTAAAGTAAGTGTGATAATATGAATATTCAAATAAAGTACTTTTGGAAAATTCCATATTGCTTAACTTAAAAACAAAAGTTATCTGATAGGGACACAATTAAAATTAATACATAAACAAGTGGGGATGTAATTTTAAAAAGCTACAATTTATAATGTGAACAAGGAACTTCTGGACTAAGAAGCTTTCTACTCAAATTAGACAATTTAAGATATATGAAAGTTTACATCTGAATAAACATTCTCTATAAAAAATTTGACTTTAACCTTAATCTTAACTTCACATAGGTTGTCATATATACCAGTATCTCCATTTCTATTTCTTCTCAACAGTAGAAATAATTGCTCACAAATTATCAACAGGGCAGAAAACTCAGTTTTGAGAAGAGTACCCTTTAAAATTTAAGAATTAAATTTTACACTATATGTTAACTAACTTGGATTTAAATAAAATAAAAAAATATCTGAAACAGATAGGGGTTTAGAATTCTTTGTAGTTCTAGTCTCTTCTGGTAATCTTCTTAAAAATGTTATTACTGACATTTTCTATTGATCAATCTGGAATTCTCTAAATAAAAGTAAATTCATTATGGGGCACCTGGGTGGTTCAGTCAGTTAGGCCTCCGACTTCAGCTCAGATCATGTTCAAAGTTCATGAGTTCGAGCACCATGTCAGGCTCTGTGCTGACAGCTCAGAGCCTGGACCCTACTTCAGATTCTGTGTCTCCCTCTCTCTGCCCTTCCCCCACTCAGTCTGTGTGTCTCTCTCTCAAAAATTAACATTAAAAATAAATTCATTATATAATCACTTTAAGATGACGCACATTGCCCTGTCTTAAATCTTTTTTTAAATTCCCTTTGAAGACTAATCATTTGAAATATATGTAAAAATGGAAAAATCATTAATTAGAAAGTTAGCAATCCCGTATTTCCCCTTTATTGTCATTTTTAAAGCTATTCATAAAATATAAATGTAAAACAATTTTAAGCTTGTATCTGCTCACTTATGAAATATGTTCTAGTCATACAGCAAAGCAATGTAACAAAATTGCTATTATCACTTCCCCCTGGCTTCAGGGGCCCCTGGGGGAAGAGGAGTCATGGACTACAGGGATTCTGTTCTCAACGAAGTCCAAGTGGTTATGTTTTGTTATTATTATGACAGGAAAAGATAGGCTTCAGTAGACAGAGAGGGAAAGGATAGGACCTGAGGGCTCTGGTGGGGAAAATCACAAATTTTGGAACAATGCTGGGAGGGTCTGACCACAGCAAACCCCCTTGGGCATAAGGTTCCTTTTAAGAGTGTAACAGACACCACCTACTGCCCTCTGGAATCTGACCACAACCTTATAAAATATGGACCCTTGCCTATTGCCACCAGCATTCACTTCCAAGGGTCCCATATCTGTAAAGAGGGCTTTCCTACTAATCTTACTTTCTGATCTTATGTGTCTACCTCTTCATTCTTTGAAGCAGTGAGACAATGAGCCCTAGGCATTAAGGCTAAAAAAAAAATTCCTGCACATTATTGGGATTCTATGGAAGATGTTGCTTAAAAATAGGTTCAGAGGGCACCTGGGTGGCTCAGTCGGTTAAGTGTCCGACTTCAGCTCAGGTCATGTCTTTGCAGTTCACAAGTTCAAGCCCCGCGTCGGGTTTTGTGCTGACAGCTTGGAGTCTGTAGTCTGCTTCAGATTGTCTCCCTCTCTGTTCCTCCCCCACTCATACAGTCTCTCTCTCAAAAATAAACATTAAAAAAAATTAAAAAATAGATTCACAACTAAAATAATAAAAAATTCTGAAAACCACTGATTAAAGAAGGAAAATCTACCAGAAAAAAAACTCATGAATTTCCTGGTAATTCTTCTTTCTCCCTTGAGAAGCTGGCCAGGTAGAGCACACCCAGGTAATCCTTTTTTCCCCTCTATTATTCTATCAAGTTATTTTTGGTTGTATCTCACCTAACTTCAGATCATTCTACTTGATACAAGATTTTTAAAATTGTAATTAGAACATTTTACTGTAAGCTGGCAAAACACATTTTGAGTAAATATTGATTAAAACAAAAGTTTAAACCAAGTTTTAAGTTCAGTTCAAACAAAACGTTTTGAATTCAAAACCAAAATCAAAATCTTCTTTGTGACAGGACAATTCTTTTTAATTTACACATTTGGGAAAAGAAGTCACCAAGTGTTTGGGTGAATATGCAGGAAGAGAGGGATAGGTGGGTGGGCTACTTGGGATGAACATTGAAAAACAGGGAAGATTGAGGGATTTTAAAAAATGGTGAAATAAATTTCCCAGAAAAAGGGAAGAGAATGAGCAAAGTGTGGAAAATGGAAAAAACTATTTCCAAAGAATGGTAAACATCTCAATTTGGCCTAGACACATGTAAAAGGCAATGACAAGAAAAAGGAATATGAATTTAGATGGGGTCAGACAAGGAAAGGTTCTCAACACCAACAGCTAAGGGGGGCCTGGGCTTTTTTCAGTTTGAAAAAAAAAAAAAAAAAAAAAAAAAAAAGAGTATTAGAAATAAGAGATTTCAAGTATGAGACAGAGTCCAGAGATACTACAGAGGCAGAAGAGATAGAATTTGACAAAAGAATGGAAGCTATGTGGATGAAAGAAAAATCAAAGATGTAGAAGTGGAATTTGGATAAGAACTAAAAGGACTTGAGAGCTTTGTGGTAATGGACTTTCAGTATCTGTGAGGATTATTTACGTCAAGGGAATTTCAAAAGTACAACCAAGATATTTGACTGATACAAATTTTATTTTTATTTTTCATGCTAAAATGTTTTACAAATTTTATTTTGTCATACACAAGTACAAGAGCAACAGTTACAAGTAACTAAAAAAATAGCATTTGGGGGCACTTCTATTCCTTTTGCTAACATAAGTATGTTTTGTTACATCAACAGCAACAATAATTACTATTACAGAACTGTGTAACTTGGAAATTTAGTGTGTTAGGATGGAGGCTAATCATGAAACAAGCAAAGAGTAAGTGCCCAAACATAGCCTTTCATTCTTTATTATTCTTTATTCCATAAATAGAATCTATCCAATAATGTCATCATTCAATATCTGACCAATTAGATCGACTCAGCCTTTTGCAAAATCTGAATTTAGTTCTACAAGTCAATCTAAGACAAAACACACAAGGCATAGCTTGCTGATATTTAATGCCTAAAACAAACCATTACATAACGAAGTTCTGCATCTTTTGCAACTTGGCACGTGTTCCATCTTACACATGACTCAAAGATGAAGAGTACCTATGGCACTGAGTGTCACCCAACCACAGCTGATACAGTATCTCCCAGACTTCTAGCTTCTAAAATTCTGGGGGAAGTGGGACAATTTGAACAGTAAGAGTCTACACGGTAGTAATATTACCTCTTGGCCATTGGCC
Source organism: Hyaena hyaena (assembly GCF_003009895.1). Lineage (NCBI taxonomy): Eukaryota > Metazoa > Chordata > Mammalia > Carnivora > Hyaenidae > Hyaena > Hyaena hyaena. The sequence goes on along the minus strand of NW_024081202.1, from coordinate 267,699 downwards.
CAATACTAATCCTTTTGTTTTTTAGTATACAAAATATGCTGAAAACATTTCCTTAAACACATTTCAATTAATGTAATTAAACAGAAGGCAACAATTTCCTTCTTTAAGAGTTATTTAGCTATGAAAAACTCGCCACATATTTGTTAAATTAATTTATGGAATATTTTTAGGGTCAATACAGATATTTAATTTAGAGCCTCTGCTAAACATGTGTAAAAGAACTACAAACATAATCATGTTAGTTCTTTTTAAAAAAAATGGAAATTACCATTTTTATCCCTATAGTAATTTTATAAATATATCACTTGCTTTTATCCAAATTAAGGATAAATTTCAAAATTCCACTGTGAAATTTACATTCTCACTAAGCACAAAAATACATAAATATTAGTTCTAATCAGAAATTTAAGCTAAGCGAAAATTTTTACTCTGAAATAAGTAGACCTGGGATATAGAAGTGAAAGTTTTGATCAAAGCAGATCACAAATATATTCTGTTTTCATGTAAAAATAATTTTTTTAAAGAAATAATGTTTAACAGTCTTTTAATTCCATCTTTTCAAACACATATTTTTTTCTTTTAAAATAAAATAGTTTCAGATAAATATCTCATTTAAAATCTGATTTTACAAAAAAGAGAAATAAAATTAATGATTCTTAGATGTATTTGAGCCGGGTAGTTGCTGCTTCCAGATGTCATGAGCCACAAATCACAATACTATCGTAAGTAACCTTTGGCTTCCAACGTAGTAACTTGAAATTCAATTCATACTGCCGACCAAAGAAGTCTGATGTGTATTTGTCAATTTAAAATTTTACATCTTTTAAAAAGAAAAAAAATTCCTAACAGATAAGTATGAATCATTTAAAAAATCACTGATAAGCCATTTTTATCATACCAAAGAGCTATAAAATAATAAAGTATCTTAATAGTATTTTTGAAAATACTATCAAAAACTTCAAAATCTTATATATATTAAGTGCAACAACCAATATATTTTTACAAGCAAAACATCTTCAAAGGCTGGAAAGAAAATATGCTAATTTTAAAAGCAATTAAGTTTGAGTCATAAGTCATGTTTTGAATCTCAAGTCTGCCACTTCCAAGCTTATGTATTTCTTCTCTAAAAGTCTGTTTCCTCAGATTTAAAATGGGGGGAAGGGGGGGCAATGTCAGTATCTACCTTATAGGGCTTTCTGAGGAACAATCAGATAATGCACATAAGAGACTGCTACAGCATCTGACACAGTAAGTAACTAACAGATATTAGCTATACTAAGCAGTGACTTCCTTTGGGGCTGAGTATCCAACAAACTATTTTCTTAAATAAAATATAATCATATGAAGAATTATTTATTTTAAGAATTTAAAAAAATGATGTGGAAGGGAGCTGGGGACATGCCCTACAACAAAACACCCCTATATTGCAATAATGATACCTTTATTGTATTTTGGCAATCACTTTCCCTCTATTTGAACACTACTGTATCACTTCCAAATTACAACTCAAAAGACCTCAACTGAATTTTTTTATCACGAATCTTAGAGAAAATAATTACCTCACTGGCCTAAATAAATGAAAAAGGCACAGAAAAACTGCTCACAATTAAAACCAGTCATTTATATATGATGTACCATAGTAAAGGTGGTTATTTAGCAATTTCAAGCAATTTATCTGGTATCTAATATTTTCACACTGTTCTTATTTCAGATCTCAAATACATTAATTTCTATTATTTATATATAGCTCAGTTTCACAGTGTATCAGTAATATCTTTATTGGAATAACCAAGAAATACTAAATTTTAACAGAAAAATTCAGCTATAGATTATACTCCAAATTATTTCACAAATGCTCATTTTCCATTTAAAATATTTCAGGTACCAACTTAAAGGTATCCAAATCTTAGCCCATCAGTATTATTTTGATTGTCACTGTGAACTATGTGAATGTGTTCTCTGATCTTTAAACATACTAACCTAAGTTAACAGGGCTTCTCAATGGACTCTTCTTTTAAATGATAGAGGACACACACAGGAGACAAAAAAAATTAGGTCTGGCCCCAATAAGACTATTTCCTAAATATGTGATCTTCAGCAAGTCCCTTAACCTCTCCATGCCACTTCTTCCTCTTCTAAAAGATGAGGATCCTGCCCCTCTCCTTTGTCTGACTCACTGGACCAGGTAAATTATATAAGAAAAACACAGGGAAACGCTTTACAAGGGCATAGTGTTAGATACATATAATATCAACACACGGAGACTTGTTGGATTTGGTTAGAATGACCTATTAAAACTGTAATTTAAGAAAAAAGTTATTCTTGAGAGTATCAGGGGAAAAAATGTAACATCTTTACCCTATCTTTTGAATAAGATCTAAAAGCAGTTTTAAAAAATATATATTGCGATCTATCCTGTTACTATGTAAGAAAAAATACAGTGGACAGTGCTCATTCTTCCCTGTTTTTTCTTTTTTAAATGGCTGTAATTCTGTTTCACCTGAATGTGTTTTTGTAATTTAGTAACTTATAGCCTGTTCTGTTCCAGGCTTTTTCTGGCAAGTTGCTTAAACGTCTCTGAAAGTCGTCACAGGTGATCTTTTTTTCCTCTACTACTGGTTTGCACTTATTTTAAATTCTAGGTTTTTCTACCTTATGCTTCATGGAAAGTAGGTATAATAAAAGAGTTTTAATTTTTTAAAATGAAGAAAAAACATTCAAAACTAAGTCATTAAAAGCAAATGTTCCTTCACTGTCCTGTCTCTTCAGCAAATACTAAGCATGCACTTCAAAACGATATCAGAACCACAAATCAATACAAAAATCCATTCAACTTACACTACATATTTTGCAAGGTTAAAAGACACAGAGCAGGAAATACATCAGGATTGATTTTTGAAGGAGGCGTATCTGAAGGGTGATTTTGAAGTGAATGGGACATGAGGACAAGAAGAGAACAGAACAGAATGATAAACATTTTTAAAACATTTGATGATTTATACAGAGTCATTGAAATACTATCATCTCTAGGTCACTAGCTAAATGAGAAGCAGCTTGACAGGTGACTGGTCAGATATGTAGAAAGATTTGGAAGCCCTAATACAGATGATTACTGGTTAAAGTCACAGGGGGTAGAAATTTTGAGGCAAAAGAGTGTCTAGATAATACTCATGAAAAGATCAAAAGATCTGTCAAAAGACAGAATGAGGGAAAATGAAATGAGAATGATTTGAAAAATACAAATAGAATCAAAATATGAGAGGGGTATTCAGTTTCAAGGAGAACGGGAGTAGTCAAAAATCACAGAAGACAAAAACATGAAGGCTGGGTCTGACTAGTGAGTCTGTAACAATGGAATGGGGTGACTTTAATAGCAAAGATGGATGAGTTAGGAACAGATTAAGGTAAAACAATCAGTTAAAAAAAAGTTTGTGCATTCTACCCATTTAAAATGTTCACTCAGGAAAACTTGGAGAAAATTATATGAACACTAAGGGGAGACCTGAGTGTGTTTAAAGGCAGAACAAAGACTTCATTAGCTCTAAATAATTAAACGAAGCTTGTTTGTAACAGCTCAGAGAGTCCGACTGATAAACAGGTATTTTTCAGACCTAAGTTAGGCACTTTGAGGGAGAGGGAACCTGACTTCTGTCTCCAAAGAGCAGAAAGGAAATCAATCTCAAGCCACTTATTTTTTATTTTTATTTTTTTGGTATCACAATTGGTCCCTACCCTCAGTGGTATATATTTACAAGGTAATTAGAACTTGGTAAGTGAAAAGGCATGAATCCCAAATAGAAAATGGTGTTGAAACTGTAAGATGACAAAATGCAAGAGTCAGTGATTTCCACTTGAAAACGGTTTTAAATTAAATCCAAACAAAAAGCTGAAAATTTAATAAAAATGTTAACTGCTAGTGGCATGATATCCATGTGATGTGCAAAGTGAATAAATTTTTAAAAAGCATAATACACGTTTGTTTGTTTTTTTAATATATAGCCACCATTATTTAATAAGATTTCTTGGGGAATTTCTACCAAAGACATAATTTCCTCCTTAAAAACAGGCATAAAATGGATGACATGGGTGACTTGGGTACCTAAGAGTTGTGAAAAGTGTCTCCACAACTTGTTAGTCTAAAAAAAAGTGGAGCATCAAAATACTTTATTTCAAAATTACGTGATGCCTGATTCTGTATGTAACTGGAACCATATTCACATTCTATAAGTTTCTGAATTTCAGTTTCCCATTTTATGTATTTTTATGAGCAACTTACTTTATTTTGAATCTGAACTTTATTCGACATTTATTAAAGCTGTATAAAAGCCATGCACAGTTTATTTACAATATTATACAATAACGATGTTTGAAGACTACATAAAAATTTCACAAAACTTACTTCGATGGAAAGACATGTGAAACGGGTCCTTCAAAAATTTTAGGTTCATAATTTTGCAGAGATTATTCTGGTTTCTAGTGTTATGCAAGCACTGGCTTGAAATAAGACTGACAAAAACGTGCAAATGAGTAGAATTTCAACAAATGAAAAACCACAAATGTTTAGCTAAAAGCTAAAATATCTTGAAATCCTACTATGTAGCAATGGGAATTTATAAAACAGAAAAAAAAGTTATTTTTTAAAAGTCTTTCATGAATTACAGGCTCTCAGTAATACTCTGTAAAAGCATTCAGAAATAAAGTTTCTCAAATTATGTTCATAATCAAAATTAGGTTTTTAGTAGTGACTTAAGCTGTGAATTGTTAAGTAATTATTTACTGTCCTACATGGGAAGTCTCAATTTCCCCCTATCGGGAGAGGGGGGAAGAAAATCAACTGATAAATTTAGATTCAAGTAAAAGATCCTGGTACAGATAACATACCAGAGTCGAGTGCTGCAGTAATGTTGGAGTCCACATGCTTTTACCTGTACCCCTAAAATGGAAGGTGTAAACTTTAGGTTTCTTCAATTTAAGATCTCCTATCAGGAAGTAAGTACCTCATCCTTCAGAGTTCTGGAAAATATCAATAGGGATTTCTTCTCCAGTGGCATCTCCTTCAGTTTTTACTGCTGTGGCTGAAGTACATTTAGATACTCAGACTGACCCAACTGGTAAGTTGTGTTCCTTCCGCAATCAACATACTGGTATCTTTCCTGGGATATCTGTTCAGAGTGTCCAAAGTATGTTGTTGTCACAGTAACTCTAAAAAAGAAAACAATAAAAAAAACTCAAATGGGGAGACACATTAAATTGTTATTTACACAGAAGTTTTCTTAACTGAGAATACTTTCATGTATCAAAATTTTCTCCAAGGAGAGATAGATTAATGATAATATTGTGGACATGGGCCTCTCAGAGAATATTTTCCCAACAGATAACATAAATGCTGGTTTAGCAAGCCCTACTCAAATAACTATACATAACAAATACAATGTTTTCAGAACATTTATCATTAGTTAAATTATGTAAGTTCATTTCACTTTTAAAAATAAAATTCTCTCATCATAGGAAAAGGGTTATTCAAATGTCAGCTAATGGTCCAAATACCAAACCTATAACCTACAATGCTTTAATGCCCTAGAATCACATCCAATTACAAACCAGTAACAGTACTTCTCATTACTGCTAAGGACTATTTACCACAGGTAGCAGAACACTAATGCTGAGCTCTGTCCCCTTCATGCCAACCCCTGCCATTTTCCTGTGTTCTTACAAGGTCTAGATTCACTACTTCTCCGAGCTCCCCATTTCCTCATTCTTAAAGTGGGAAAATATCTACTCATCTCATCGCACTCTTTTGAGGCTTAAAACCTGACCGAACTGATATTTGTAAAGGTGTTGTGTATACTATAAGCCAAAGTTATAAATCTAAAGTTTAACAAAGAAATTTATTAAAAACAATTCATACTTACTGCATCATGACTACGATATTATGAACTTTGATTGATATCAGTGTACAGAAATCACTGTTAAAAAGAAAAGACAATGTGAGTTAATGCAGCTATGATAATATAAATTTAAAATGACTTAATTATGATTCCCCTCCCTATGTTAAAGCTAATAGAGATATGATAAAAGATATAAGCATTTATTGACTGAATATTTTCTACACCTAATAAAGAGAAACATTTTCATGACTCTTTATTCTGAAAATAGACATGCTGTTTTACTACAGCAGTTGTAGAGTTGTTTCACACTGGCTACAAATTACTGCTAGTTTTTATTCACCTTTTCAAATTTTAGTCAACAGTTTGTTTACTAACTGTTCTATGTCAACCTGATACTAAAAGATGATAAGAAGATACATAAAAATGTAACTTTTTTTTACTTAACAAGAGTTAATAATCACCTAGGCCCAATGTAAAGCTTTAGAGCTTCAACAGTAGAATATAATACTAGCAATTTTAGTTCTCCTATATGAAAACGTCAGCAAATACTAAAATGTACGATACTATGGTTCTCATAATATAGTAAATAAAAAGTGACATAGTGTGCTGAATGGAAAAAATATGCAACCAAGAATTCTTTATCCAGCAAGGCTGTCATTAAGACTACAAGGAGAAATAGTTTCCAAGACAAATACTAAAGGAGTTTGTGACCACTAAACCAACAAGGATTTTTAAAAGGGACTCTCTGAGTGGAGCGAAAAAAAAAAAAAAAAAAGACCAAAGCAACAAAGAATAAAAAGACCAGGGAACATCACCAGAAACACCAACTCTACAGGTAACAAACACAATGGCACTAAATTCATATATTTCAATAACCACTCTGAATGTAAATGGATTAAATGATCCAATCAAAAGACACAGGGTATCAGAATGGATTAAAAAAAAAAAAAAAAAAAAGCCCAAGATCTATCTATATATTGCCTACAAGAGACTCATTTTAGACCTAAGACAACTGTGGACTGAAAGTGAGGGGATGGAGAACCATCTATCACGCTAATGGACATCAAAAGAAAGCCAGAATAGCCATACTTATATCAGACAAACTAGATTTTAAAATAAAAACTATAACAAGAAATGAGGACATTCTACCATAATTAAGGGTACCTATCCATCAAGATCTAACAATTGTAAATATTTATGCCCCAACGTGCAGGCACCCAAATATATAAATCAGTTAATAACAAACATAAAGAAGCTTACTGATAATAATACCATACTAATAAGAGAGTTTAGTACTCCTCTTACAGCAATGAACAGATCATTTAAGCAGAAAATCAACAAGGAAACTATGGCTTTGAATGATACACTGGACCAGATGAACTTAACAGATATATTCAGAACACTGGATCCTAAAGCAGCAGAAGAGACATTCTTAAGTGTCCATGGAATATTCTCCAGAATAGACTGTATACCAGGTCACAAATCAGTAAGGTACAAGAAGATCGAGAACATACCATGTATATTTTCAGATCATAACACTATGAAACTTGAAGTCAACCACTACAAAAAATTTGGAAAGACCTCAAATACATGGTGGTTAAAGAACATCCTACTAAAGAGTGAATGGGTTAACCACGAAATTAAAAAAGAAATAAAAAAATACATGGGAGCAAATGAAAACGAAAACATGACAGTCCAGAACTTCTGGGAGGCAGCAAAGGCAATCCTAAGAGGGAAGTATATTGCAAGAAAGATCTTCAAGAAGCAAGAAAAGTCTCCCAATACACAACCTAACCTCATACCTAAAGGAGCTAGAAAAGGAGCAGCAAATAAGGCCTAAAGCCAGTACAAGAAGGGACTTAATACAGAAATAATATAGAACAACAACAAAAAAAAACCAGTATAACAGATCCATGAAACTAAATAATGATTCTTTGAAGGAATAAAAAAAATTGATAACCCCTTAGCAGGACTTATCAAAAAGAATAGAGGACCCAAATATATAAAATCACAAATGAAAGAGAAGTTACAACCAACACGAGAGAAATGCAATTATAAGAGAATACTATGAAAAATTATATGCCAACAAACGGCAATCTAGAAGAAATGGACATATTCCTAGAAACTTAAAAGTACCAAAACTGAAACAGGAAGAAACAGCATAACCAGCAAAGAAACTGAATCAGTTATCAAAAATCTCAACAAATAAGAGTCCTGGGCCAGATGGTTTCCCAGAGGGATTCGACAAGACATTTAAAGAAGAGTTAACACTTATTGTCAAATTGTTCCAAAAAATAGAAATGGAAGAAAAGCTTCCAAACTCATTCTATGAAGACAGCATTACCTTGATTCTAAAACCAGACAAAGATCGACTAAAAAGGAGAATTACAGGCCAATATCCCTGATGAAACTGCATGTAAAACTTTTCAACAAGATCCTAGCAAACGGAATTCAAAAGAATATATATTAAAAGAATTATTCTCCATGATCACATGGAATTTATTCCTAGGCTACACGGCTGGTTCAATATTCGCAAGTTTATTCCTAGGCTGGAGGGCTGGTTCAATATCTGCAAATCAATCAACATGATACACCACATTAATAAAAGGATAAGAACCATGATTTTCTCAATAGATGCAGGAAAAGCATTTGGCAAAATATACCCTTTCTTGATCAAAACTCTCAAGAAAATAGGGATAGCATGAACATACTCCATAATAATAAAAGCCATATATGAACGAGCCGCTGCTAATATCATCCTCATGGGAAGAAACTGAGAGCTTTCCCCCTAAGGTAAGGAGCACTACAGGGATGTCTACTCTCACCACTGTTGTTCAACACAGTACTGAAAGTCCTCGCCTCAGCAATTAGGAAACAAAAATAAACAGAAGTCATACAAATGTCAAGGAAGAAGTCAAATTTTCACTCTTGGCAGATGACATGATACACTATGTGGAAAACTCAAAAGACTCCATGGAAACACTGCTAGAACTGATACATGATTTCAGCAAAGTCACAGGATATTAAAAAAAAAATACAGAAATCGGTTGCATTTCTATACACCAATAATCCTTTACAGAAAGAGAAATCAAAGAATTGATCCCATTTATAATTGCACTACAACCAGTAGATACCCAGGAATAAACATAACCAAAGAGGTAAAAGATAAGTATGCTGAAAATGATAGAGCTTACGAAAGAAACTGAAAAAGACACAAAGAAAAGGAAAAACATTCCATGTTCATGGATTGGAAGAGCAAGTATTATTAAAATGTCAAAATTACCCAAAGCAGTATACATATTCAATGCAATCTCTATCAAAATAACACCAGCATTCTTCACAGAACTAGAACAAGCAATTCTAAAATTTGTATGCAACCAGAAAAGACCCTGAATAGCCAAAGCAATCCTGAAAAAGAAAACCAAAGCTGAGGCATCACAATTTTGGACTTTGAGCTCTATTATAATGACAGTATGGTACTGGCACAAAAACAAACATACAGGTCAATGGAACAGAATAGAGAACTCAGAAATGGACCCAAAAATGTATGGCCAACTAATTAATCTTCAACAAAGCAGGAAAGAATATCCAATGGAAATAAGACAGTCTCTTCAGCAAATGGTGGAAAAACTGGACAGGGACATGCAAAAGAACAAAATGGAGCACTTTTCTTATACACCATACACAAATATAGACTCAAAATAGATGAAAGACCTAAATGTGAGACAGGAAACTGTCAAAATCATTCAGGAGAAAACAGAGAACAACCTCTGTGATCTTGGCCACAGCAACTTCTTACTAGACATGTCTTTGGAAGCAAGGGAAACAAAAGCAAAAATGAACTACTGGGACTTCATCAAGATAAAAGGCTTCTGCATGGTGAAAGAAACAATCAACAAAACTAAAAGGCAGCCTATGGAATGGGAGAAGATATATGCAAATGACATAGCAGATAAAGGGTTAGGATCCAAAATCTATAAAGAATTTATCAAACTCGACACCCAGAAAACAAATAATCCAGCGAGGAAACAGACAAAAGACATGAATAGACACCTCCAAAGAAGACATCCAGATGGCTAACAGACACATGAAAAAATGCTCAACATCACTCATCATCAGAGAAACACAAATCAAAATCACCAGGAGATATGACACACTCGTCAGAGTAGCTAAAATTAACAACTCTGGAAACAACAGATGTTGGCGAGGATGTGGAGAAAGGGAAACACTTTTGCACTGTTGGTGGGAATGCAAACTGGTGCAGCCACTCTGGAAAACAGTATGGAAGTTCCTCAAAAAATTAAAATTACAACCTAGCAATTCCACTACCCAGTATTTATCAAAAGGATACAAAAATGCTGATTCAAAGGGGAACATGTACCCCAATGTTTACAACAGTGCTATCAACAATAGCCAAAGTATGGAAAGAGCCTAAATGTTCATCAGCTGATACATGGATGAAGAAATGTGGTGTGTGTGTGTATATACATACATATAAACATATATATAATGTAATGTATATATAATGTATAATATTCCATTGTATGCATGTGTGTCTATTATATATATGTATATGTAGTATACATATGTGTATATTGTATATACATATGTATGCTATACATACGTATATGTATGTACATATGTATGCATATGTGTGTATATGTATGTAATAAGTATATATAATATACGCACCATACATGCATACAATGGAATATTACTCTCATCAAGAAAGAATGAAATCTTGCCATGTATTTTGCTAAATGAAATAAGTCAGTCAGAGAAAGACAAGTATGATTTCACTCATATGTGCATTATAAGAAACAGATGAAGAAAGGGGAAGGGAAGGAAAAATAAGATAATAGAGAAGGAAGGAAACCATAAGAGACTATTATATAAAAAGAACAAATTGAGGTTGCAGGAAGGGAGTTCAGTGAGGGGATGGGTTAAATGGGTGATAGGCATTAAGGAGAGCACCTGTTGGGATAAGCAGTGAGTGTTATTAGTAGGTGATGAATCACTGGATTCTACTCCTGAAACCAATACTATACTATATGTTAACTAACTTGAATTTAAATAAAAATAACTTGTTTTAAAAAGGTGACACGGTGTATTTGACCTTAATTATGAAAAATTAGAAAAAATTAATATTAAGTGTACAAATACATAATATACATAAATATTATGCATGTTGACAAGGGAGAAGAGAAGAGATGATCAGAGGCCAGAAGGAGTATTCCAAAATGTGATTTCTTGACTGCTAAGATTGTGGGAAATTAAAAAGCTATCCATACACTCTATTCTTGATATTTTATAATTTAATGAGAGAACATTATTCAAAAATCAAAACTTACTACATATAACTCATTTCCTCTGCTATGATAGTAGGTACTGTATAATCGATCTGAAAGGCAAAAAATGAAAATAAGCCAACTGGAAAGAGGAACAAAGCATCAAAGACTTCAGACGTTTCACAATTTCAGAGAGTTTACAAATCTCTCCCTTTTTGCAAGGCTGAGTCTAAGACTTTCTCTTATAGATGCATGGAACATATGTCAACGTCAAGTTTTTGAGGAAATCCTCCCCCTCCCTCAAGTTAATATGATACAGAAAGTCAAGAGTCAATGAACTCCTCCAAAGTATTTCTTGTTGGAAACTTACTTGTTTCATATCCAGTGGGCCAATATTGGTTATATTGTTTAAACGAGCCTTTCCAATAACCGTTTTTGAAAACTGAACTTGTGCAGTGATATTTTCAACTTCAACAGAATAATAGTTATTGTTTGTTATATTTAAGGTGTTCTGCAAAAGACAGTAGGGAGAAAATGTATAAGCATAACAAATACGTATTCAAAATTAATTTTAAAAAATGACTTTAGGAGCACCTGGGTGGCTCAGTCGGTTAAACGTCCAACTTCAGTTTAGGTCACCATCTCACAGTCTGTGGGTTTGAGCCCCACGTCGGACTCTGTGCTGACAGCTCAGAGCCTGGGGCCTGCTTTGGATTGTGTCTCCTTCTCTCTCTCTCTGCCCCTCCCCAGCTCACACTGTGTCTCTCTCTCAAAAATAAACAAACATTAAAAGAACAAATGACTTCAGCTGTGGCCATGTTTCAGTTATTAAGAGTAAGAAAAATATTGCCAAAAATACCAAAGGACATTAAATAAACTGATTACTAGGTTTTATGATGAATACTACGTATATAATATGCAGACCACAAACACAATTAAAAAATAACAGGAACACGGGTCGTATGGCTTGTTTATTCACTTGGGCGTCTGACTCTGGCTCAGGTCATTATCTCATGGTTCCGGAGTCCAAGCCCTGCATCAGGCTCTGTGCTGACAGCTTGGAACCTGGAGCCTGCTTCAGACTCTCTTCCCTTCTCCCCTGCTTGTGCGCTCACTCTCTCTCTCTCTCAAAAATAAATAAATGTTAAAAAAATAAATAAATAAAAGGCTCAGAAAATGTACATTACAGGAATATAGAAAATAAATGTTAGAAAATGTATTTATGTATTTAGCAAAAATTCTATAAAAATAATTCTTGAATTTCATCTAAATTTCTACTAAATGTTAATATATAAATGTCTTCGTGGACTATATTAGTAAGGTATTTCCTATTCTATCAGGTACAAAAATAACCATTTAAAATGTTAAACAGCACTTTATATAAACTTTTTCATTTGAAAGAATTGGAGTTTTAAACTTATACACGAGTAGAGATTTCCACCAGGTCACTTTGGAGAAGAAATGGGATAGATTCAAGTCTATTTCTTGGAAAGAAATGGAGCAACATCATTTCTACACTTAACAGCAGGGGTAATTTCCACAATTCTAATTCACAACTATGTCAAAATATTTTAGAAAATGAACAGTGAAGAAAAAATGTTAAATCAAGAAATAAAAGATAACAAATAAAACATCGAAAACAGTAATCACCAAAGAAAATCGATAGTAACTAAACAATGAATCTTAAGTATTTGTAGGGGTGAATGTAATGGTTACCATCTATACAAAGAGCCCTCACAAACTGAAAAGAAAACGACAAAGCCTTTAGAGGTTTTTTAAAAAAAGCAAAGTATATGAGTAAACAAATCAAAAGAGTACAAATATAATTGGCCAAGAAACATTTAAAAACCCTCATAGAGTTGGAGATAAGCTAGTAAACTTAATATTCATTAAACTAGGAAAGCTTGTAGAAAGAATTCTATTCTTGGTGGGGATCTGAGCAAAAGGGTCAATTTTTACATTGCTGGGAAACATGGGAAACATTGCAGCCATTCTGTAAGTAACCTAGCAATATCCATTAAGATAAAAATAACATATATCCTTTGACCTAGAAATCCTACTTTCTGGAGCATTTATTCCAAAGAAATAAAAACATTTAGCATGTTAATGACAATAGTGGTAAAAACAAAAAGAAAAAGTGAAGGCCCATCCACAAAAATAATGATTAGTTAGTATTAAATTATTGCATGGAATATTATGCAGCCTATTAAAAAGCATGGAGTAAAACTAACCCAGAAATTTAGTAGGAGAGATTTCTACAAGGTATTAACAAGTGAGAAAACCAACATGCATAAAATATGTAAAAAATATTGTTCTTTTGAAAATAATTATTTAAGAAAAGCTGAACACTTCAGCTTATAAATTAATATGAATATGGAGAAAGATGAAAAGATGCAATAAGGGATAAGTGGAAAGCAGAATCTCAGTAAAGGATTAAATAAAAGAATGTGCTAGTGATCAGCCATTACATGATCACATTTATGCATTAATTTAAATAATAGTTATAAATTTAGAGATTTTTTAAATTCCATAATATAGTAGAAATAAACCATGAACTAAATATACAAATATTTTTATCTACTTGACTGCTATGTCAGTTTAATTTCTAGACAGGATTGTTAATTTAAGGTCAATGGACGCTCTGATACAGGCCAAAGAATGGGATTCAGAAGAATCTCAGAATCCTTTGTATATGAAAAATAATGTTGGTATGTGTCTTTTTCTGAAGTGCCCATAGCTTTCATGAGAATATTAAAGGGATCAACGATACATTGAAGTCTAGAAAGGTAACAAAGATAAACACTGAGAAAGACGAAAAAAAAAAAAAAAGACAAAAAATTTAGAACTATCAAGACATTTTACTGCTAAGAGCAGTAAAAATCCACTTAATTTAGAGAGTATAACCACAAGCTTTTAAATAATGATTTTTAAATTTTTTTAATGTTTATGTATTTTGAGAGAGAGAGAGAGTAGACGAGGGACAGAGAGAGAGGGAGACACAGACCTCGAAGCAGGCTCCAGGCTCTGAGCTGTCATCACAGAGCCCAACACAGGGCTCGAACCTACAAACCGTGAGATCATGACCTGAGCCAAAGTCAGACACTTAACCAACTGAGCAACCCAGGCATACCTTAAACAATGAGTTATTATCAAAGGCCTTAAACTATCTGTGATCTTTAGTTACAGGAATTTATCCTATAGAAATAACCTGAAATAGAAACAGGGCTTAAATACAAAGGAGTTTTCTGAATATTTGCAATAGCAAAATTAAGTATCTATTAAGAAAATGGTGAGTAAATCTGTAATATAGCCATGTAAAAGATTACAAGAGACCACTTAACATGGGAAACTGTTAAGATCTCAGTTAAAGTAAAATGTGCAAGTGTATACACTTGCACAAATGTGTGTATCCCTTATAAACCTATGAAAATGTTTGACTATATTTATAAATGCATATATGTATGCAAATGTATATATGTATCATTAACAAGTATATATACTAATAGTTATGTCTAGGTAGAAGTAAAAATATACACAGTATTTTTCAAATGTATAATAAAAATTTAATCATAAGTAGAAAGACAAATGTTACTAAAAAAGAGTAAGTAATACTACTATACATTACTCATATCAAGAAATAAAAACAACATTATATAATTCTTTTTTTCAAAATACTGACACAGAACTTATGGGAAACTCAACCTATCATCTCTACCCAAACTTAATGTTTATCTTATATAATACTGCTATTTCTTTTTTTTAAAATAATGTTATTTCTTATATAATGTTCAAACCTTTTCAGTTAAGTGTTAATACCCTAAAAACTGGGAATTCCTGAATAATTATATATGATATTTACATTTAAATACACATACTTAAAAGGAAACATGACATGACTTTTATTTTTATTATAAATTTACAATATTTGATACTAAAAGGCTTTGGAAACTGGCCAAGAAAATCTGACCACTTTTTTAAACACTGTACAAAAAGAAAAACATATTCTTCATCCGGGATCGCTGTTACAGTGAGAAAATACTCAAATTTGCCAGTCAAATGAAATTATTTACAATTAGCATTGTGCTGTTTATGTACATGTTTTTCCCACAGATTAAAGTAGACTGACAACTTTTGATGGTAAGCAATGAGGTTAAATGGATCCATGGGAGTTCTCTGTGTTCCTGTAATTAATGAATAATTCCACTTTAACATACCAGCCCCTTACAGTCCTCTCTCTCCAAACCGCTCGCCTCCCAACTACCACTGGATACATATCTACTTCCACTTCAAGCATACCAACCATCTCTGTGAGGAAAACCAACTAAAGTCCCATATCGCTCTTGCAAAAAACAAAACAAAACAAACCCCCCCCCCCCAAAAAACAAAAAAACCCCAATGTCACACAGATGCACCTTGAGGCCTAAAGCCATAAACAATTGCTAATGGCATGACCAATACACATTTCCTTTTTAATAATACAGTGGTTTGCAAACCATGCATTTTTCAAGCAAATGTTAACACATAAACAGGCAAACTTTCTCTGAGGTTTTATTTGTTGTTTTCAGGAGTGGGGAGGCTGTAGCGAGTACTAAAACTCACTGATCAGGAAAACACTGAGGACATTTCCTCACATACTAATTTGTAAGAGAAAAATCAAACAAGCACTTGTACCTTATCTTTAAACACAATAAAGGAATAGTCTGTTAAAATGGCAAAAACTGTATTTCACCAAATACAAGGAAAAGAAAATGTTATCTTTATAACATTTATACAATCAACCTACTTTGACACTTTGCTAGGAGTTATTCAGAGTCAAAAGTTGAAAAGTAAACAGACTGTAAATATTTTTTTGTCAGGAATAGTTTATCATCTTAAAGGCCCTGTCAAACAATAAATGATTCTGTATACACAATTACCAGCATTTACTATTTGTCATTTTTGGCACAACCAGAAATGACAGAGAAGATCAACAGCAGATATACAAAAAGCAAACTGACCAGTGTCATATTTAATATTCTCTCAGAGGGACAAAGGTGTACTTAATATCATAAAGGAAGGAAGTCAAATATTTTAATGTAAACTTGTACTTACCGTGATATTTAAATATACTGTACGCTTTTGAACATCATAACTGACGTATGCTGATTTTACACCAATGTATTTCACGTCAATAGAGCGGGGGAAAAGGAAAAACACAGCCAATCCAGAAAGGAGCAGACAAACAAACACAGAAGCCATCACATACAGCTTTCTGAAAAGAAAAATGGTAGCATTAAAATACATGTGCATCAAAAATTACATAATGAAACATTTAGAGAAGATATTTTCAACTTGAATTTTTCCCATATTATACCAGCAGGAAGAGATGTATAATTTTACCTGTTTTTTTAATATTATAAAAGTAATTAATAGGGTTGGGTTTGGTCTATCAAGTATCAAAATGTTTTCCTTAAAAGATGTATGTACTTTTTTGGAGACTGGGATTTCAGGGTTACTGCAGGTAGAACATTTACTGATTCCTCAACCACGCTGCACACTAGAATTAATTAAGCCGGGCAACTTTATAAAAATGTGGATTTCAAGAGTCCCTTCTCTTTCTGAATTTACTAGAGCAGAATTTTCAATTGAGTTCTGCCATTATATGATTCCCAAAGTGACTGTTAAGAACCACCTGTGTAGCCCTTAAAAACATAATGATATAACCACATGTCTCATCAACCTCACTAAGTGTCACTGAGACTTTTTGAGTCTGCTCATCCCAAAGTATTTATGTATTTAGTTTTCAAAATATTGTTTACATTAATCAACTCTGCTTTGATGATGCTGTTAAGCTGTTCCTTGAAAATCAAGAAAGGGGATAATAATATGCAGACATAAGACAAGAAAAAACTTCCTTTGCCTTTGCTAGTTTTCTAACTCTCCTTGAAACATCTTTCATCTCCCACTTTTTATTTAGAATCCCCAGAGATAAAAATTGCCTCTATCTTCAATATTACCCTCAAAATAGAGTATCAAAATAAAATTTTCCTGGTTTCTCCAATAAACAGTTCTCAGCTCAGTGCACAGCACCTTTTTTTTAAACTAGGTCTCGTATGTCACTTACTTCATCTTTATGTTTTATTCAAAAAATTCTCATTTTATCCTTTCTTCCACTTTCTCTTCCCCACCAACTCCCAAATGCCTTGACAGATGTAATCTTTGCCTGCCCCACAACTGTTACTTCAAGTGACTCTTGCACATGTTTTATAAATGTTTCTGTGTATTCGAAGAGAACAAATGTTTCATTAAAAATAAATAAAACAAAGATTTAATTTTTAAAATTTTTTAAATTTATTTCTGAGAGAGAGAGAGAGAGAGCAATAGCAGGGGAGGGCCAGAGAGAGAGGGAGACACAGAATCTGTAACAGGCTCCAGGCTCTGAGCTGGCTTTCAGCACAGAGCCCGACGTGGGGCGAACCCACGAACTGCGAGATCATGATCTGAGCCGAAGCTGGACACTTAATCAACTGAACCACCCAGGCACCCCTTTTTGCCTCCACTTTAAAATCTGTAGGTTTGTGGGGTGCCTGGGTGGCTCGGTTGGTTGAGTGGCCGACTTCAGCTCAGGTCATGATCTCACAGTTCGTGGGTTCGAGCCCCGCGTCGGGCTCTGTGCTGACAGCCAGCTCAGAGCCTGGAGCCTGCTTCAGATTCTGTGTCTCCCTCTCTCTCTCAGAAATAAATTTTAAAAATTAAAAAAGAAAAGAAAAGAAAATCTGTAGGTGTGTTTTGAGGATTAAATGATACAGCTAAAATATGCAGACAAAAGCAATGAATATAATTTCCTAACTACCTCATCACAACTCCCCCAACTTGCAAATAAAGAACCAGAGTTGTTCATAAAATATAGTTTGACTAACAATTGCGAGTTATTGTTTTTTTATTGCACATCTGAAACTCCTAAGAATTCTTAAGCGGCTGCCTATGGTTTTCAGATTTCTTAGCTTACTAATATTGTCAAGATATGGGCCTTTTATTATTTTCCCAAGCTTCATCTCTATCACCTTCCAACAGCACTGTTTACTTTAGGCACACTTCTGAGTGCCAGGCTATTACTCCTGTCCACGGACATGCTGTTCCCTCTGTCTGAACAATCCACCTCAACTTTCTTTTTTCTACTTTTCTAAGATTCAGCTAATGCTTCATTTTCTTTGGAGCCTTCCCTAATTTCATAAAATAATTTAGATACTACCGTACTCTGCTCTTATAGCACTCTGGAAATACCTCTAACAGGTAACACAGAGATACTATAATCACTTGCTTCCATGTCTGTCTCCTCTATAAAATCATAATTCCCTTATACTAAAGATAACTTTGAAAAAATTACATCCCCAGGCCTTAGAACAATGACTGATTTCACAGGTATTCAAAAAGTGCCTAGGTTGCCCTCCAATAATATTTCATAAAATATGGAAAATATATTCTGTCCCTTTCCCCACCTCTTTTTCAGAGCCTTCCATTACATACACATAGGCCACCTGAATGTGTTCCACACACCACTGATGCCTTGTTCTTTTTTTTTTTTTTCACTTTTTTCTCTTCATATCTCATTCTGAATACTTACTATTGCTATGTATTTAAGTTTACTCCTCTTTTATTCTGAAGTGTCTAATTTGCTGTTAATCTCTTCCCATGTAGTTTTCATCTCATTCAGATATTGTAGTTTTCATTTCTAGACATTTTACTTATATCTTTTTAAAATATCTTCTATGTCTATTCTTAAGCTCCAACTCTTGAAAATACAGGATATAGTTAAAGTAATTATTTTACTGTCCTTGTCTAATGCTTTCCTCTATGCCATTTATTGGTCTGTTTCTACAAATGGTCTTTCTCATTATGAGCTATATTTTTCATCCTTTCCAACCCGGGTAATTTTTAACTGGATGCCAGACTCATATACTTTACTATGTTGAATGCTGGATATTTTAATATTCCTACACATACTCTTGAGCTCTGTATTGGGACATGAGTTTCTTGAAAACAATTTAAACCTTTTGAGGTTTGCTTTTAGGTCTTGTTAAGCATGAGCACTGTAGCTTTTAATCTAGGGCTAATTTTTTTTGTTGTTAGTATGGAAATAACCTTCTGAGTACTCCACCAGATTCCCTATGAATTATGAGATTTTCCACACTGACTGGTGAAAACTATCTCTGGCCCTATGTAAGCGTTAAGGACTGCTCCCTCTGACCTGTTTTGCATGATTCTTCCCTCAGCCTCAGGTACTTTCTTCACACATATACACTGATCAGTACTCAGCTAAACCCTCACGGAGTACCCAGGGTGACTCTATCCCCTACTGACTGCGGTCTTGACCTCTTAGATTCCCAGAACCATCTATCTCCTCAGTTCAGGGGTATTGCTAAGCTCTGCCTGCACTCTTTCCATTGTGCTGTGATCTGGTATCTTTTCCCAGACAGTAAGATGGTACAATGGTAGGGCTGACCTCATTAGCCTCTTCCCCTTTCTCAGATATCACTGTCCGTACCACTTGATGTCCACTGACTAAAAATATTGTTTCGCTTACCTGTCCAGTTTTTTAGTTGTTTCAGAGAGAAGAATAAATCTAGTCCCTATGATTCCATCTTGGTTGGAAGCGAAAAAACCAAATTTATTTGACTTTCTACTTGTATCACTTCGTTTTCAGGCTAAGAATCTTATTCTCTAATGGCATTAGTACATAATTACTTATCTGCTTTACATATAAACGTTTCAAAATTACACTAACGTTACTCCTAACAATGTGGCTACTGAGTAGTTTGCACTTTTGTAGTTGTCTCTGTCATTTAGAACACATCTTCCTAGACACTGACAGTCAAAGTACAACGTGTTCATGTCACTTAAAGTGATTCTTTCATCTGTAGTTATGCCAACAATTGGATATACAGTTAGAATCATTTGTTTCAGTTTGTTTCGATGAGTAGGAATTGCTTTTTTCATTTTACTTGAGATTTGTGAACTATTAAGCTCTATTTTAAAAAATGTACATGGTTCTACAGTTCAAACGATATAAATATATACACATACACAGAGAGATCTCACTTGCTTACCTGTTCCCTCTTCCGAGTTCCCTCCCAAACTCTGAGAGTAATCAATTTCATAAGTCTGGTTTATCATTCCATTGTTTCTCTCTCCTTTTCTGTATGTATGTGTGTGTTTTCAGATAAAAACATGCTCTGGATATGGACTGTAGTTACAATACAGAGTTCTTCCTTATTCCATGTTATCATTGTATAGATGTAGTGTGACTTACTCTACCAGACCCTATTATTGGCTATATAGCTATTTAGATATATAGATATATATATATATAGATATATAGCTATATATATAGCTATATAGATGTATATAGATTCTAGTCCTTTGCTATATTATTAAACACTGGCACAGTGGATAAAAAGCCATCTACTTTATTAACAATTATCCTTAGAAAAACACTTTCAAAGTAGAATTCCTAAACCAAAGGGTAAATGTGTTATGTAATTTTAGTAGATAATGTCAAATTCCTCTTCACTAACAAGGTATGGATGGGCTCATTTCACACAGTGCTGCCAACAAAATAACACTGCCAACAAAATTTGGAGCCTGGCTAATCTTATAGGTAAGAAATAGTATTTCAATGTTTTAATCTGTATTTCTCTTTATGAGCCAGACTAACATCTTTTCACATGTTTATAGGACATCTGCATTTCTTTCTTGTGGATTAGCTGCTCATAACTCTTATTCACTTTTTGTTTGGTGGTGCCCTTTTCCTCTCAAATTGTGAAACTCTTTACAGTGTAAGGATACTGGCCGTATGTTTGTGGTAATGTGCAGACATCGCTTCCCAGTTTGCCATTTAAACTGTGGCTTCAACTAAGGTTTTGTTTCCAACTTGTAAAAGGTAACCCACACTTTGTCAATCTTTTCTTTCCTCACTGGATTCTGAATCATAGTTAGAAAAGTTTTTCTCAGGGCGCCTGGGTAGCTCAGTTGGTTAAGTGTCCGACTTCAGCTCAGGTCATGATCTCAGTTGGTGAGTTTGAGCCCCGCATCGGGTTCTGTGCTGACAGCTCAGAGCCTGGAGCCTGCTTCAGATTCTGTGTCTCCCTCTTTCTCTATGCCCCTCCCCTACTCATGCTCTGTCTTTATCTCAAAAATAAATAAAACAAAATTTTTTTAAGTTTTTTTCATCCTAGGATTCTAAGGGAATTAAACCTAATTTCTTGAATATTTATAACCCCCTACATAATTTATAATGAAAGGTCAGGTTGACTTTTTTAAATTTTTGGTTCATTTTCTTTCCAACAATATTTATATATGCTGCTCTACGGATTACTTGTTTGGAGCACTGTGGTCAAGAAGCATGCCAATCTGATCTTTTGTCCCTTATAAATGAATTGATCCTTTTGCCTGGGGCTTTTTTAAAAAAATTTTTAAATGTTTTATTTATTTCTGAGAGAGAGACAGCATGAGCATGGAAGAGTCAGAGAGAGAGGGAGACACAGAATCTGAAACAGCCTCCAGGCTCTGAGCTGGCTGTCAGCACAGAGCCCGACATGGGGCTCGAACCCATGAACCATAAGATCATGACCTGAGCCGAAGTTGGACGCTTAACTGACTGAGCCATCCAGGCACCCTAACCTGGGGCTTTTCAAAGGGTTTTGTTTTGTTTTGTTTTGTTTTGTTTTGTTTACATTCAAAGTCCAGTAATTTCAGTAGGATGGGTAGCACGTATTTATGATCATGGCATGTCTTTTCAATATGTAGGTTCATGTCTTGTTTTACCTCAGGGAAGTGTTCTTGAATTGAATTATTTAGTATTGATCAGTTTGATTCTTTTGGTTTTTCTACAGGGGCTTCAATTACATGTATGTTCACTCTTCTTTCCTTGTGCTCTATACACTTTTATCTTAAATACTCTTCATTAATGTCTGTCTGTATTCTCATTTACTCCTTTGTACCTTCTCCTTCCTTTGCCATCCTTTCCATGGTATCTGTTTGCACTGTGTCCTCAGTCTTATCTTCATTTCTGAAATTAATGTTTTCTAATTCTTTCAAGGGTTCATAGTCTTTTCAGGTCCTCATATTGTTTAGTCATCTCACTTATCACCTTTTCAATTTCTAAGTCATGCTGCTCTATCACAGCTTCTGCAGTTTTCTTAAGTTATAGTTTTCATTTGTTTTTCTGATATGCTTCCATGATCTGTCAGCATATTGTTTCAATTCACTTTCTTCTTGTTTCTTTTTAACTGACTTTGTGTGACACTTCACTGCAATATTTTGTTGTTGTTCATGTTTAAATGAGATGTTTTTGTACTTTTTACAGAAGCTTTGTTTCCATGAGGATGAGCCAGGATGGCTTTCCTAGCTTCACTGCTCAACAATTCCATCCTCTGTTATAATATGAAGTATTTTTTTCAAGATGGCCTGTATGTATATCCACTTCTGTGGTTCTGAGATTCTCTCTCTAGTTCTTGAACATTTCCTCCCTTTCCACTATTCTTTCCCTTACAAAATGGATTCAGTCCCCAGTAGGCTTTTCCTTAGAATATGTCTGTCCTTTTGCAAGAGTTTTTGGAAGTTTTCCTAAGGTCTTTGAGGTCTTAAGTTGGTCCTTCTGGATATTCTCAAGGCCCCTAGGTGAATCTCTGTGGGCTTTTTTTGCCCTCTCTCCAAGGTAGAGGAAGTGGAGGACTCCTATTCTCACAGGTTAATCTCAGAAGTATTTGAAGGAAGTGGGATCCCCTTTTTCTTGGGAACTGAGTATCAGAGCATTTGCTTGGTCTATCAGGGCTCTCAGGACCTTCTGCAATTCTTTTTGTTTCTCTTCACAAATTCCCCACAGCTGCTAACATGTTCTGACTCTTGCTCTGTTTTCATTCTGGGGTGAACAGGAGAACCTTCACACTCATTTTCGATGAAAATGTTGCTGTGTTTCCTACTTCTATTCTAGGTTTGTCTGTTTTAGTAAACAGATTTGAGAAGATTCAGATGTTCCTCTGCTATGAGGACCTTACCCCAACCAGGAATCCTTTTTTTTTTTTTTAAAAAAAATAACATAAAGCATCTGATGGTATAACTTACAACCTGATGACATTTTTCATTTTAATAGTGTTAAACTAGAATAATTATATATAATTTGGAAAGCAAAGAATACCAAAAAATTTGCTATTTTCTTATCGTCACTTACGTCCTTCTTGGCCTTAATCTCTGATCACTATATGGAATCAATGCCACCAGCTGGTTTTCTTGCCCTAAAAGTAAAAGTAGGTTTAGAAATATATTAACACAATTAATTAAAATATAGTAGCTTTCCATCCAAATCTAGTTTAGAAAGACCAGACTACAATCCAGCTCTTATCTCATTCCTTTAGTAAATGGCTCTCAAATGTTCAAAAATTATCAAGTGGATGTTGAGTTCTAAAACAGATAATGTATTTTTCAGAGCTTGATGTCTAAACAGTCAAAACAATACAAAGAATGAGAAAGAGTAATTTTTTACTGAAAAAAATCTAAAATGTCCCAGCTTTCAGAAGCTCTGAATTCACCAAGACTTCCTCCAACTGCATATTTTCCATTTAGATTCTGATTTGGGTATGTGGATAAAAGCAGAAGAAATAGCACTACCTTTATGTCCTGCAATTCCTTGAACTACAGAGGTCCCCACACTGTGCTCCTGAATATCAAACTGACCCATAGCAACCTTTTAGCTACTACACTGATATCCATACAGCTAAATATTTAGAGAAAAACATACAACTATGCTCACTGGCTTCATTTAGATCACTAATCTCAAGTGCCTTTATTGATGTCACTCATCATACAACATGACCCAGGTGACACTCTCAATCTGACTCCCCAAAACCACAACTTCAAACTTCAACTCTCTCTTCAAATTTCTAATAGCTCCTTCCCTATATGATGATGTGACAAACAAAACAGAACTTCCACAAGCTCCCACCACATCTACCCACCTGTTTCTGTGTCCATACATTCTACTTTCTCCTAGTACAAAGAGTTAAGTGCTGGTGCTCCTCTGTAAGAGCAGCTCCCTGCTCTTGTGGGTTACATCTGATAATTCTCCCATCTCCTGCAGTATCAATTTTTTTCCTCTATGTATCATTCTCATCAGCATACAAATTATTCACTCAATCTTTTAAAAAATCCCTTTCCTGACTGAGAGCCCCCCTCCAGCTACTGTCTCTATACTTTCCTTATGTATACAGTAAAACTCCTCCAAAAAACTATGTTCTTACTACATAACTTCACTCCTCCTATGCTCTCTTGATTCCACTCTAATACATGCTATATGCAACCTGCCACAGCTTCCCTTTTTAAGGTATCCAGTGGTCTCTGTATACATGACCAAATCCCAATGGTTAGTTTTCAGTCCTTATACTACCCAATCTATCAGTAGCATCTAACAGTTCCACACTCTCTCCTCCTTGGTACACTTTCTATATTTCCAGGACAGCAGATACACTGGAAATTCCTCCTTCTACTCTAGCTGCTTTTCCATTGTCTTTGCTAAATCCTTCTGTCACTGACTGAAATGTTGAAATGCCGCAAGGTTCAGCACTAGGGTCTCTTTTTTCTCCCCTATTCACACTGATAAGCTTGGTGCTCTCATCCAACTAGGCTTTAAGTATCACCTACATTTAAATATCCAGCCAAGGCCTTGCAGTGAATTCTAGATGCTCATTATATCTAAGTCCTACTAAATATATCCACTTAGATGTCAAATATGCATCTTACATTCTTCCAGACATAGATCCCTAAAAGAAAACTCCTGATCTCTCCCAGGACATACACACTCAAACTTTCTTTTCTCCATTCCAGCTATTCAGGCAAAAATACCTTTGGAGTCATCCTTGACTTCCTACTATCCACAATCCACCTCCAGGCTACCAAAAAAAGCCTATCAGTTACACCTCAAAATAATATCCAGATTGCTAAAACAGTCCTTTTTGTTTTTGTTTCTTAGCCTAAGGCACTAATCCCTTCACCTACAAAAATCCTTTTATTGTCTAACAGGTACTTCTCCCTTCAATGATAAAACCATCACATTGAAAGGCCAACTCATATATAAACTTCCCCAACCCAAGGCATTGCTTAGAAACACTTGTATACCTTACAGACTACTGTCCTTCCCTCATGGCTTCTTCAGGGTTACCAATTATCTTCAAACAGGCAGAAAATGAAAACCGCACCAAGTGTTTTCATTATTTCTACTGTTGCCATTTCTACTAAAGTTTGTGTAGGCTATAAACAGCACATGAAGATTACTCCCTTCTAAATTTCCCTATGATATGCCACAAACTGATTTTCCCCTTTATGACCCATATTCATTTAACATCCCTTTTCATGTAGTTCCTTTAAAAATAACTAATTAAGGCATGACCAGCTTACTATTATTCTTTACACAGTGAACTAAAAATACTAGGTCACCAAATTACTTAAATTGTTCCTTATGCCCAACATGTGATTATGACCAAATTGGATTAAAAATGTTCAGTCCAAAGACAGTGCAGATCTGGTATCACAAGTGGGAAAGAAAACAATCCTAGAGTAGAGGAGTGGTTTTCATCACTGCTTTAGAAACCTAAAGGGTGTGATGGGCTTTTAAATGTTTAGGTTTGTTTCTTTGTGTCCCTTTAACTGAAGATAACTGATACATGGTTTTAACTTTAATTCTACAAGCTTTTAAAACACATAGGGTTGTGCTTTGATCTATGGGTTTTTTACCATTATAAATCCAGTACAAAGGCCTGTAATAACTCTTTAAAGGAAAAATAACACAATGACACATACCCCGAGGAATTCTTCCTGTTCCTTGACAAGTGGGGCAAGTGACACTATCTCTTCCTGTAAATTCCACATATGGAAACTGAGAGACGTCTCCACTTCTTCCATCTTCATTATGGGCTTCATTATTAACCAGTCCATTCCTCATATTTTCAGTTGATGTGACTCCATCATAAGCATCTTCTTTATTTGAATGCAGAGGCAAATGAGAAAAAGACTTTCCCATGTCTAAAGAAAAAGAAATGTCTTATGGTAAATTTCAGGATAAAAGCATATATACTCAAGAATATTACAGGATTTTTATACCAATATAATTAACATAGGGCAAACTTCAAGGAAATATTCAAATTACTTTTCAGATTAGAATTATACTAATCAAGGTAATATGTGAAACAAGGGCACTGAGAGTCCAATGTGTTTTTTGTAACAAAATACACTCACATTCATGGACTTTCTTAGGGTTCTCTGAAAAGAAAGTGGGCTTCACTAGAACAAAACAAAACATATTCTACCTTTAAACCAATTAGCCCTAAAAGACTAACGTTGCTTTAGGCAAATTATGATTATGTATTATATGGATCACCAGGTAGGAGTGAAAGAAGACTTCAACTACCTCCAGTTCCTCCTCAGCCAGTACTTTCTAAGTGATTAAATTCTTACTTCCGTCTTATCCCTTAACTCAGGCAGTACCCTGAGGGCCAAGCAAGCAAAATCCTTCAAGCAGTAAGGGCTTCCTTGACCCCAAGACAATTATCGATCTGACCTGATCTGACCTTACCACCCACCTGCAATGTACCCACCCATCCACTGCTGTACCACATTTTCCTTTTATAAACTCAGAAGTATTTTCAGCACTTTGGAGACAATCTTTGTGACATTAGTCACTGTTTTCCCCAGGCTGGCCTCACTGAAATAAACTCTTCTCTTGTGTTACTACCACTTGTGTCTTTGCCTTTGGATATTGTCAGTGGCGAGTGGCCGAACTTCGTCAATTTGGAACCCTAGGAGTCAGGTGCTCTTGCACCCCTAAACCCTGGTTACAAGTTAAAAGTAGTACTTTTCAGCCTTTTAAAATTCATGCCGCATTTTGATAAACAAAACTCACAATCCTGCTCATTCTCACATTTCTAGCTTTGAGCATTTAAACATTTGCAACAAAACAACTCAAAACGAAACCCTGCAGATTTGGCTTTCATTCAACAGTTGGCAGAGTCGAAATTTTAAAATTATGTTGAAATTAATATGCCATGATATTTAATATAATTCACCAATACAAAGCAACATTTAGAACTATTAATTTCAAATTCTTAGGGCAACAGCATAAAAAATAACATAGGTAAAATTTACATTTACATTTAACATAAATTTAAAACCAAATAAGAATTAGTGGTAGTACCTACATCTATACCATACCTATACCAAATCACCTCTGCAGGTAGGTAATGCAACAGCACTGCAGTTGAGTTTATACAATTTTAAGGATGAAAGAACTTAAAAGTCATATAATAATCCAGTCTGCTGGTATTCTCAGGGAAAATTAATAAAGAGGAAAAGCAGAGTTACAAATAATATCTCTTCTCTTTCCAAATTTGACCAATTTTCTTTTACCAGTTCCTAAAAGTGTATTATTATAGACATTCATACAGAGATAAGGATGTCGTTAGAAATTCTCATTGATTTGAGTAAGGAAAACTGACACTAAGTCAAGTTATAGTATAATATAGAGAATAGTTTACTTTTTAATACTGGCATGTTATCCATGTGCTGGGATCATTCAAACATAGTATATACAGCAGGATAAAAAATATTCACAACCAGTAGATCAATTTAAAATTGTAACATTATGAAGATGCTTATTTTCACTATTTTACTATTTAAAAAAATCGACGTACACATTATCCATGTAAGTTCAAAAACATAAATGATCTATAATGTCCACAAATGCAACATCTTCTCTTGGTTTGTCTCAATTACATTACCCAAGCCAAACGAATATTTGCCAGTCACAGGTGGTTCGGGGGTGAATTAACATCAACACAGTGACCTTGGGACCTATCTGGAATATCAGCTGAGCAGGGATCGGTGCCTCAGCAGTGTGGCCACCAAGCCATACTTTCTGGGATCCCAGTTACCACAACAGGCGGGTAAGATGTCTAGTCTCTAGGAGACTAGAATGATTTGGTCAGGGGGGTAGGGAGACCCAGAGGGCAAGATCAAGTGCTCTCAGTCTGGACCTGTTTTCTATCTGTATCTAACAGTTGTCTTGATGAGTCTGCTCTGACAGGTGTTTATTTCAGCAATGCTAACTAACAAGCACCAACCAGACTCCGTCAGGCACTAGATATCCCCGCCCTCCCTACTGGATATTCCTCACAGCAAACAGTATTTAGCCACTTTTATTCCTAAAAACTCGTTGGTATGTTTATGAAGAGGTGCTACATCCCCCTTCTCTTCCCGGTATTCAACGTTTTCATTGCAATCTCTTACTGAAAAGCCAACATGGATCTAAGACTTAGCAAGGAGAGATGGGGGGGAGGGAAAGTACAGCACTTCATCCAATCTAAATGGGTCGTTATCTTCTATGTAACGAAAGCCCGCACCTTTTGTAAGCTGCATAAACAAAACACAGCACACAGCCTACTCTGGAAAGGTTAAAGATAAGATCAAGGCAACCGTGCAAGAAAACTAAGTAAGAGCAAAAGCAGGGGCCACCTGGCCGCAAAAGATGTGGGAGCCTGAAATCAACCCCATGCTCCGGGCTTAGCACGGGATCCCTAGGAAGGAGCCTGGGTCCGGATAGGTGGTGACACACACCGCCATTAATCCAGCCCTCAGCGGCCCCTGGGTCTCCGAGCCGGGCTGGCGCCCCTGCGACCTCCGCTGCTCTACCTCCTTTCCCCCGCTTGGCTCTTCCCAGGACGTGCCGCTGGGCTCTACTCCGAAAAAGGGACCGAGGGCCTGCGCGTTCAGGATCACTCACCGGCACGCGGAGCGCTGCGCAGTCCCGAGCGGCTCCGGCGCGCACTGGCCACAGGACGGGGTCACGGGGTCTGCAGTACCGACCGCCGGGGCTGGGACTACAGGCCTACAGGAGCCCGCAGCTGCGGATGCGGGGCGGGGGAGGGGCAGCAGGACTACGGCTTCGGCAGAGGTCGGGCGCTGCTGCAACCTGCGTCCGCGCCTGCGCAGAGCGCTCTCCTAGGAGGTGTGTGACCCAGCGGCGCGCACGACGCATGCGTCTTTCCTCCGCCCTGCTCAAGTCCGGAAGCGCCGCTGCTGTGATGGTGCACGCTCCAGGTTTTGTTACTTTGGTTTCTCAAGGCTTAAAGGTAAAAGTCGGCAGCACTACCCCTGGAAAATTTAAAAATAATAGTGCTTCCTTTTTTTTTTTTCTATCAGGACTTTTCCTTTTGCAAAGGGAAAAAAAAAAAAACATTTACTATCTGCCTCAGACCGTCAGCTAAGCAGCCTTCTAGTCCACGCCTTGAGAGTCGTCTCTGAATGACACACGGCGACGCTGGGAGTAGGATAGACTGGTTGGTAGACACGCGTCTGACAGCCGGAAAGTCACATCGTTTAAAATTTAGAAACTCTAACCGAGTAGAAGGAAACTAAGCGCAAGCGCGGCAGGAGCCCTATTTTTGTTTTGGTTTTGCTTGTTTTTCCCAATGGTTCACTGTCCTCCACCACCCCCTTCCTGTCCCCCTTAAGTCCGGGGTAACTACAGTATGAGATCCCAGCCCAAGTCCCTTTGCTTCAACTTATCTCTATGACTTGGGGCTACTGTCCCCAATGTCTAAAAGGCTAGGTTATCTCGTTTGGAAGAAAAGAATAGCAGTGCAGTTGCGGACTAGACTCATTGCCTCCAGGGAATTTAACTTTTAATGAATGTTACCTATTGTTACAGTCATGGTCACAGCATACATAGTAACCAAGAAAGGAAGTGATAATACTGTTATTTCTCTTTTGGCGGCATCAGTGTTTGACTGGTGGAATACTAAGATATGTAAAAGTGGGAAATATAAGTCAAAATAATAAGCAATTTAGGACTTAAAGTTTTATTATATTCACATGAGAGACAATAAGCCTTCTCACCCCATGTTGGGGAAAATGTAGTTCCTTAACTTTCTGACAGGCAATGAAGCAATGTGTATGAAGAGAATTAAACATTTGGGGACACCTGGCGGGCTCAGTCGGAGGAACCTGCTGACTCTTGAGCTCCAGGTGGTGAGTTCCAGAGCCTTGTTGGGTGTAGAGATTACAAAAAAAAAAGAAAAGAAAGTATTAAAAACTTTAATTTTCGCATTCTTTTGCCCAGCAATTCCACTCTTTGGAGTTTATCCTAAAGCTAATGAGAACTCTCAAAAGATTTCTTTACAAAGTGTGTTCATTTAACTTAAATGCACAATAATGAGATATTGATTAAGTCATTTTCAGCCTCTTTTGTTTAGCCAAATGTTCCAAAAGTGGAGGAAGGGGGAGGAGGTGACATCTTCCACTAACATTGTTTGAATTTTCAAAGTAGCTTGACTACACAAATCAGAATCTTGGAGACCGCCCCTCTTCTCAAGGAAACGGAGATACACAACAGTATTTTGTATACATTTTCTAAGGGTTCACAGAGTTTCGTGAGGTCTGTCCATTAAGACCACAGGAAAAACCCTGGCTGTAAAATAATAAAGTATTAATGTATAAAACCCATTTAGATAAAAATGGTTGTATTTAGACCTAAATCAGTACAACAATGGTGTTACATTTTCTCATTTGCAAAAGTTACTCTAGGAAATGATAGTTATGAAAGATACAGAGACAGGATTCAATCATGGTGTATTAATACTAGGTGACCCTACATTTCTTTTCAGAAAACTGAGTAGATTCATCCTCTTTTTACAACTTTTAAAAAATTTCTTCAATTAAAAAATATCATCATTATTTCAATTGAGTTTAACTTTCAAAAGAACGAGTTTTAATTTTTATTTATGAAATGAGACACCCATGATTCTGGCTATAGTGGTTCTTCAGAGTTGCTTCAGTGGCCACTAAGGTGATGAATGGTGGAAAGATGTCCAAATAGATTCAGTATTTTATGGATCATCATTTTAAAAAGTACAAATGCCTTAACCCTGTAAATAATCTATTAATATAATACAATAAATTTGAGGTAAGAATGAATGAATAAAAATCAAATGAATTAAAAATAAAGTTTAAGTCTTCAGGGAGCTTCTATATAGAGAGACCTCAGTACTTCCACATCTAGTATACTCTGAGCTCAAAGTATTTTAAAAAATCTAGTTAGAGAGGTGCCTTGGTGGTTCAGTCAGTTGAGAATCTGACTCTTGGTTTTGGCTCAGGCCAAGATCTCAGGGTCCTAGGATCGAGCCCCAAATGGGGCTCCACACTCAGCCTGTAGCCTGCCTAGTATTCTGTCTCTCTCTCCTCCTGCCCCCTTACCACTCTGCACATGCATTCTCTCTCTCTCTCTCTAAAATAAAATAATTTAAAAACCGGTAATTAAATAAATTTCTATTTTTTCATTACATATTACATCTTAAATAAGAATTGGAAGTAGATGAGAAACTGAAAAATATCTGACTAGAGATTTCACATATATAATTACTCAAGGTGACTCCCTAGTTCTCCAGCCTTCCTGAGTCACCCTTTCCATTAACATGCAAATGAAATAAACTGAACCCTCTGTAAGTACAAAGAGCTAAGAGTCCTCAGAAAAAGAAGTCATTTTAGGACCCCAGCTATTTTCTGTGATCTTACAGCTCTACTTGTCCTAACACACTTATTGCAGAGCTTCTAGAAGATGTCAGAATTATAAGTAAAAGCAGAAACTTCAGTAAATGATTTTAAGGAAACAAAGGGAATGCAAAAACTAACATCTCTAATAGACCAAGATAGCCTGACTCTATCAGAGACAATAAATTAGTGGTCAAACTCCCAGTGCCATTTCAAAAGTGAGCCAGGCCCTGCATTCCTTAACTGAGACCAGGAGCCCCATCTGCCATTGAGTTTATAACTGCTCTGGAGCATGCCCATAACTGCTGCTCCTTGTCCAACAGTTACCTCGGCTTCATTATGTTAAAGTCTCTACCCTGGGAGGAGCACAACCTTCATTTAGCGTAAGTTATGTGTATAGGCATGTTTTCTAAGTGTGCAATGTGGTGCCCACCTTTACCTGTGATGACAAGGCTCCCATTTCTGAATATTCATCCTAACCCTAAATAAAAGAAACCCACTTAACCCCACTCAGGGAATCTTGGCTTTGGAAGTTATTCATAGTGATCTATCTCCTTAGTTGATGTGAACAGAGTTTCCTTTGTGTGACAGCTTCACCTGGTTCTGTCTTTACCTGTAAGGGACCAAAGAAAGAACTCTAGTTCATTTCCTTACACCTCTTCTTCAATGGAGTACATTCCCCAAGTTTTCTAAATATTTCTGAGAAGAAGGGCTTACAGCTCTGCTGATAATTGCCTGTCATTATTTGATGTGCCTCGCTCCTGGCTCAAGTCTTGATCACTTTGTGCTGTCTAATCACTGCTTCTGGATGCTTCTTTGTTCTCTCTATATCCCTCTGCCACATGTTTAAACACAGTTGTTTTCCCTCATAAGTCCCCGTGAACAAAAAGCTGTACGTGCAACAGACTACCAGAGACTTGTAGAAATTGAAAAGTGGTTTACGTACAAACAACAACAAAATAACTTAAAATAGTATCAGATACTGATTTTCTTACTAAACTTCAAAGTTCATTTTCTGCCAAGAGTCATGTTGTAGTGATCCCCCTTCTTCCTGAGCCCAGTCTCTTCCATCTGTTTTTCCCCAGGGCCCACTCTGACTCTCCATTGAGCTTTTTCCCAAATGCTTTTCTTTAAGTTCTGAAGTCCAGATCCCTTTATTCTTCTCAAGCTGCTACAGACGAAAATGGAGACTTTGTCTTATACAGTCCAGTTTGGTGCTACCTTTATCTCAACCCCTCTCTTATGAAACTAGCCTAGAGACTTCTTTTTATAACAAAACCACCAATTAATATTTGTTCATAAACCCAGCACTATGCTTCCAATCCTTTCAGAATGCTGTGGCCTTGGGGCGCCTGGCTGTCTCAGTAGATTAGGAGCCTGACTCTTGATTTTGGCTCAGGTTATGATCTCACAGTTTGTGAGTTTGAGCCCTCCATTAGACTATACACTAACAGCTCAGAGACTCCTTGAGGTTCTCTCCCTCTCCCTCTCTGTCTGTCCACTGCTCACTCTCTTTCTCTCTTTCAAAATAAACATAAAAAAAGAATGCAATAATACTGTTATCAAAATTTTGGAATCTTTTCTTTTGTTCCTCTATTCAAAATAAATGATTGGTACTTAAAAGAACTAACTATGAATATAGAAATTCTTCCTCTGAGATGCCATTATCAGTTCAAGCGCTGGTTGAAAGAGTTTATACCAGTGCTATCCCACACAAATGTAACTGAGCAACAAATGTAAGCCATATGTGTAATTTTAACTTTTCGAGTAGCCATGTTAGAAAAAAGAAAATTAAATTAGTAGGATTAATTGTAACAACCCAATATGTCTAACACATTATTATTCCATAAAAACTAATGGGATATTTTATTTTTCATATGAAGTAAAAAAGTTTGTGATTCAATTATGAGTAACTACACATCAGGTTCTCAATAGCCCCATGTGGCTGGGACATATTCCTTTAGATAACACAGCTCCACACAAAACACCGGTAGAGTTCCTAGTATTATTTTTATTATGTAGAGCTAAAAAGTTTTAGGTTAAAAGAGAAAATATCATTTACATTTCATCTTTTTTAAAAAAAAATTTAAATGTTTATTTCTGAGAGACAGAGAATACGAGCAGGGGAGGGGCAGAGAGGGAGAGGGAGACACAGAATCCAAAGCAGGCTCCAGGCTTTGAGCTGTCAGCACAGAGCCCAATACTCGAACCCATGAACCATAAGATCATGACCTGAGCTGAAGTTGGACGTTAACTGACTGAGCCACCCAGGCACCTCTCATTCACATTTTATCTTAATGTCTACTAAGATTTTTGTGCCAACCCCAAACTGTCCTTTAATTTTTTCATTGTGCTTGTTGTCTCTTTCTAAACACTGCTTTCTAAAGCCCCTCTACTCTATAACTCCTAAGTTATGACACTTTGGTACAGGTTGGCCTATTCTTCTTATTTGTTATATTTTCTAACATGGGACTCCTAGAAAAGATTTTTGGGAATTTTCATAAACCACAGAAATGCATAGGATGACTCAGTTAGTTTTAGATTTAAGACAGAGGAGGTAAGTAGAAACTGGCATATCTATAAGAGGTATGTCAAGATATACTTATTTCACATTCTAATTTCAACTTTTCAAAGTTCTTAAATATCGGCTTGAAATAGTGCATGTTCTTCTGATTTCCAGATTACTCTTCACATTTCAAACATTAGTGATTAATAATGATAACCTTAAAAATTAGTAAAATAATATTAGTAACATTAGTAAATATTAGTAAGTTAGTAAAAAATATTAGTATATAGAAGTGGGCATTGGTTATCAGTACAGGACACTGTCCATTCAAGTCAGTGTTCCACTTTGAACAGAAACAATGTGTGTTTTCTGAAAGGACCTGTTTTGTCTCTAAGAAATCAATCTCAAAAATAACATCTTTCCCTCTATATTGATAAAAGTCTAGTGAGGTAAACATAAATTAACAAAACAATGAAATACGATAAGGTATATGAATGATAGAAGAATGCTATCTAAACATATGTATATACTTGTGAAACCCTAACCATAATCAAAATAATCTATTCACACCCACAAAAATTTCCTTGTGTCCTTTTCTTTGCAGGGGTTTGGGGGAATGCTTGTGTCTCTTTTTTGTCCTTTATTTTCTTTTATTTGTTTTTTTCTTTAATTTACATCCAAGTTAGTTAGCATATAGTGCAATAATGATTTCAGAAGTAGAAGCCGGTGATTCATCTACATATAACACCTAGTGCTCATGCCAACAAGTTGTCCTCCTTAATGCTCCTCGTGCTTTTAGCCCATCCCCCCCCACAACCCCTCTAGCAGCTCTCTGTTTGTTCCTCATATTTAAAAAAATTTTTTTAATGTTTTATTTATTTCTAGGAGAGAGAGAGACAGTGTGAGCAGGGGAGGGTCAGAGAGAGAGGGAGTCACAGACTGAAACAGGCTCCAGGCTCTGAGCTGGCAGTCAGCACAGAGCCCGACGCGGGGCCCGAACCCACGAACCGTGAGATCATGACCTAAGCGAAAGTCGACGCTTAACCGACTAAGCCACCCAGGCGCCCCTGTTCCCCATATTTAAGAATCTCTTAGGTTTTGTCCCCCTCCCTGTTTTTACATTATTTTTGTTTCCCTTCCATTATGTTTGTCTGTTTCATATCTTAAATGCAGTGAAGTCATATGACATTTGTCTTTCTCTGACTAATTTTGCTTAGCTTCATACCCTCTAGTTCCATCCACTTGTTGTAAAAGGCAAGATTTTATTCTTTTTGATTGCTGAGTATTACTCCACTGTATGTGTGTGTGTGTGTGCGTGCATGTGTGTGTGTGTATGTGTGTGTGTATACACACACGTCTTCATCATTTTTCTGTTGATGGACAATTGGACTCTTTCTAAACTTTGGCTATTGTTGGTAGCACTGTGATAAATATTGAGGTGCACATGCCCCTTCAAAATAGCACACTTATTTCCTTCGGATAAATACCTACTAGTGCAATTGCTAGGTCATAGGCTAGTTCTATTTTTAATGTTTTGAGGGACCTCCATACTGTTTTCCAGAGTGGCTGCACCAGTATGCATTCCCAGCAGCAGTAAAAAAAGGTTCTTCTTTCTCCGCATCCCTGCCAACATCTGATGTTGCTTGAGTTGTTAATGTTAGCCATTCTGACAGGTGTGAGGTGGTATCTCATTGTGTTTTTGATTTATATTTCCCTGATGATGACTGATGTTGAGCATTTTTTCATGTGTCTTTTAGCCATCTGGATGTCTTCTGTGGAGAAGTGTCTATTCATGTCTTTTCCCATTTTTTCACTGGATTATTTGGTTTTTACGTGTTGAGTTTGCTATAAATTTTGGATACTAACCCTTTATCTGATATGTCATTTGCAAGTATCTTCTTGCATTCTATTGGTTGCCTTTTAATTTTGCTGATTGTTTCCTTCACTATGCAGAAGCTTTTTATCTTGATGAAATCCCAATAGTTCATTTTTGCTATTGCTTCCATGGGCTCTGGAGGCATGTTGAGTGAAAAGTTGCTGCAGCCGAGGTCAGAGGTTTTTGCCTGCTTTCTTCTTTAGGATTTTGATGGTTTGCTGTCTTACATTTAGGTCTTTGATCCATTTTGAGTTTATTTTTGTGTATGTAAGAAACTACTCCAGTTTCATTATTTTGCATGTCCCTGTGTAGTTTTCCAGCACCATTTGCTGAAGAGACTGTCTTTATTTAATTTTTATTTTTCTTGCTTTGTCAAAGATTAGTTGGCCATACATTTGTGGGTCCATTTCTGGGTTCTCTATTCTGTTCCGTTGATCTAAGTGTCTGTTTTTGTGCCAGTACCTTACTGTCTTAATGATTACAGCCTTATAACACATCTTCATGTCCGGAATTGTGATGCCTCCAGCTTTGGATTTTTGTTTTTTTCTTCAGGATTGCTCTGGTTATTTGGAGTCTTTTCTGGTTCTATATAAAATTTAGGATTGTTTTTTTCTAGCTCTGTGAAGAATGCTGGTGTTACTTTGACAGGGATTGCATTGAATGTGTAGATTGCATTGGGTATTATTGACATTTTAACAATATTTGTTCTTCCCATCCTTAAGCAACTTGTGTCTTTTTTAATTCCACTCTTGCTATTCCTCTACTGATATAGTTTCTGTCCTTCCAAATCAACTTGCATCTTCTAGAATTTTGTATTAATGGAGTCAAACATTATATACTCCTCTTTGTCTAGATTTTTCTATTCAGTCTACTTATTTTGAGATTTATGCAACTTGTTGCAAGTACTAGTAGTCCATTCCTTTCTGTTACTAAGTATTCCCTTATAAGGATATACAGTTTGTTCAGTTGTTATTGGATACTTAGGTAACTTTCAACTTTCTGTTATAGGTAAAACTGCTATGAACATTCGTAGACAAGTCTTTGAAAGACATGTTGCTTGCATTTCTTTGTTGTGTATACCTAGGAGTAGAATGTCCATGATAGGTGTATGTTTAAAGTTTTAAGAAATTGGGGCACCTGGGTGGCTCAGTCGTTAAGCATCCAACTCTTGATTTCAGCTCAAGTCATGATCTTTGTGTTCGTGAGTTTGAGAGCCACATCAGGCTCTGTGCTGACAGTGCAGGCCCTGCTTGGGATTCTTTCTTTCTCCCTCTCTCTCTCTCTGCCCCTCCCCAACTTGCACTGTCTCTCTCAAAAAAATAAATAAACATTTAAAATTTTAAGAAACTGCCAAACTGTTTTCCAAGGAGGCTATATCGTTTTATATTACCACCAGCAGTGTGTAAGAGTCTCCTTTGATACACAACTTTGTGAACTCTTGGAATGATCATTCTTTTTAATTACACCAGTAGTGGTTTCTTATGGTTTTAATTTGCATTTTTTACAGATTACTGATATTGAACATGTTTTCAGGTGCTTATTTGCCATCTTTTTAACACCTTTGGTGAAGTGCTCAAAATTGTGTCCATTTTTATTGTTACTATTTTGTTTTCTTTTTACTGAGTTATGAGAGTTTTTAATTCTGAATACAGGCATGGATTCTGCATCAGATGTGAGATGCAAAAATTTTCTCCCAGTTTGTGGTAATACTTTCATTCTCTTAACTATATCCTTGAAAGAGCAGAAGTTCATAATTTTGATGGAATTAAATTCATTTATATTATTTAGAGCCTAGTGCAGAAGAGAGTTAAGTAAGTCAACAATCACAACATAATGTGATAAATGCTATGATAAGAATTTGCCCAGCAGGCATAGAAAATGGCATTTGGTTCTGATTTAGGGATTAATAAAGACTTCCTAAAGGAGGAGATATTTGAGAAGGAGTTGCTGAGTAAGACTGGAAATGGAGTTACAGGCAAGAAAAGAACATGTGCACAAACCTTGAGCTATAAAAGAGCATGGTATATTTAACTATAAACATCTGTATAACTGGAACATGATCTACCTGTGAGGACAAAATTGAAAATGAAATTAGGCTAAAACTGAGAAAATAAATTAGTCATGAAGGATCCTGTGTACTCTGGAGTTATGACTTAGTGCTTGTCATTATGACCATATATGCATTTTAGAAAGATTATTCTGGAATTGCTGATGAAAATGACTGGGGAGTGGGTGGGTGGGATGTGGAGGCTGACCAGATAAGAAGTATGAGAAGGATCCAGAACAAAATTAATGATACCTGGGGAACAGAGAAGATAAATAGGTAGGAGTAATTGGGAGATAGAATCAACAGGATTTGGTTATTACGGAGTATTTCCTGAAAGACTGTGAAAGGAGTTAAATATAGAATTTAGAGAAAGAGGTTTTTAAACCTAAACAAAATCAATGGTGCAGCTGAGGAATGGATCTACATAATTTGAAATTTCATGAATTTTTAAAATATATTTTATTTCCTGACAAACTATTGTAATGGTATCCATGAGCAACTAGTCAAGTCCAAAAGATGAGTCCAGCTGGGAAGTAGTGTTTTCAGATTTTAGAATTAGACAAGATGGTTAGTATTAAAGAAACAAAAGATTTCAGGAAGAAGCAATCCTTAAAACAGAATGAGAAACCCTGAACAAAAAGCCAACATAATAAAGTTCAGGATCTAGGCAAAATGTGTGAATAATACTTTGGGGGATATATATATATCCCATATATATATATATATGTCAGACATATATATATGTCTGAACAAAGGTCAGACTTGTTCTTAAAGTGCAGGGAGACCCGAGTATGCTTAGGAAGGAAAGAATGAAGACATGACTGGAGTGAGAGACTCAGGGAATAAGAAACGAGGCCAGATATGAATCATGGGGGGTGAAGTAGCTTTTTATGACATGAATACAAGGGAGAACAATCAGCAAAATTAAGTGGTTAAGGGAGAAAAGAAGAAATGTCTTCAGTTTCTTAGTAAGAGATTATCATCACTTTGGCAAAATGGAGAACTGGGTTCGTATTCTGAATGGTTTATAATACAGGAAAAATACAAAGCCCAGTCAGAAATGTTAAAGTTACAAGAGACTTTTGCCCCAGTTCACAAGCACAAGCCAGAAATGATTTTAAAAATCAGTTATGGAGGGCAGGGGGGAGTATCTTACCTGACCTGAGGACACAGACTTTAATAAATGTAAATACAAAAGGTAATGATAATTACACCTGATGACACCTGCTTTCATTTTTTACAGAACAATTTACAGTACATACATTGCCTTTATACTACATAAATACACCACAAAAACAGACATAAAGAGAGACCAGCCAATGTTTAATGGTTGTGTGTAGGTTGGAATGATAGATAACAATATCATGGAGCTCCGGGCAGAGTAAATATACATCCACCCTTTAACTCTATTCCAAAGGTCTTTTTTTTTTTTTTTTTTTTTAAATAGTTTATTACTTTTTCAAAAGGTCTTAACTGAGTGCTCAAAAGCAATATGTGAAAGGCAGGGAGTGAGGCAGGATTGCTGGGAGCAGTCCCTTTGAGGATTCCAGTCCTTCATTAAGTGCACTGCAGCAGCCCTTGGAGTCACACTCAGGCACAGTAAGGCAAGACTGAGGAATAAAGAGAAGAGCCCTCAGGTAAGATGGTAGCTGGGCTTTTGAGCTAAAAGAGTAGCAGCAGTTCATTGGATGAGCTATCAGGTACAAAGCAATCTCTAGAGTTTTGCCAGTATTGAGAACCCAAGCACACTTTATGGAAATTAACAGAGTCTAATGAAAGCTTCAAAAAAATCCAGACTCAGCAAATCCAAAGTATCAATACACTCAGACTTCCAAACAAGAAGTCCATTAGAAAAAGTGCTAAGATATTTTTTAGGGTTTAGGGCAAATGCTATTTACCCTTTCTCTCCTTTCTCTCTCTCTCTCTCTCTCTCTCTCCCACCCTCTCTTTACAATATCTAGCATTTAACAAGACTTCTGAGATGTGTGCAGGCAAAAGATGATGTGAGCTGGGGTCAAAAGAGAAAACTGTTAATAGAGGCAAACACAAAAATGGCTCGTTTGTTGGAATTATCTGAAAGGTGTGAGACCTAAATCTGACTCCATTTTAGAAAAAGCCTCCATCTTGAGGGTGAATTAGGCCGGAACCAATTCCCAGGAAAAACCGCAGGAAGTACTTAGGCAGCATCAGCCTGCCCTTAGTTACTTCCCTAGTAACAGCGACAGCCAATCAGTTTAAAAGAGGTGCCTATGTCCCACGACGGTCAGGTTTGCAGTTTGCGGTCAGGCCAGATGGGACGAACCAATTAGGTACTGACAAGACAGCCTGTACCAAAAGTCAACCTATCAGGAGGCTGCCAAGCTGGAACGCCCGGAATTCCATTGTGATCGCAATAAAAGCCCCGCGACCCTGAGTTCGGGGCTCCATACCATCACCGCTGTGTCTGGGTGCATTGGAGTCCCTGCTCCAGCTTGAATAAAGACCCTCTGTGTGCTTGCATCGGAATCTGCTCCTTGGTGGTCTTTGGGGTTCTCGTGATCTGGGCATAACAAAGGGACTTTAAAATCACTATTATAAATACGTTGCAGCATCTGTAGAGAAAGTGGACAACATGGGAAATGTTAAAAAATGGAAATACTAGAAAACATAAAATATCAGTAATTAAAAAAAAAAAAAACAAAAAACAAAAAAAACGCCTCATAGTATTCCCAGCTAGCTGGAAGCAGCAGAGTTAAAAAAAAAAAAAAAAAAAAAGGCTCTATAAACCTAGGACAGATTAATAGAGATTATACAAACCAAATATAAAGGACAGAAAAAGGGACAAATGAGAGAAAGAATCTGATATCTCCAGGACAATAGCAAATGACCTAGCACATATGTACTTGGAGTACAAGGAGATGAAAAAAGAAAGGGACAAAATAAATATTTGAAGAAATAAAAACTGAGAAATCTCCAAACTTTACTGAAGTTAACAATCCATATATTCAGGAAGCCCAGTGAATCCTAAAAAGCACAAACTCAAGGGAAAGCAAACCTAAGGAATCATACAAAAAAATCTTAAAACGAGTTTTAAGATACATATTACACACGGCAACAATGATAAAATCACTAGTGACTTATATCAGAAACGCTGGAGGCCATAGAAAATGGAATGGCATTTTTGTAGTGACCTAAGAATATTTAAAAAATAAATGTCAATTTAAATTCTGTATTTAGGAAAAATACTTAAATATTTCAGGAAAGATAAAGCTATTTTTAGACAGACAAAAGCTGACCAAATTTATTACCAGAACATCTATAGCAGAAATTTTAGAAGTTCTTCAGGCTAACGTGAAATAATACCAGGTAAAAGTCCTGGTATATGAATAAACATATAGAAGTATTTTTTATAGTAGGTGTATTTCATCTATTATATCTATCTATAGCTATATATAACTTTGAAAGATTATGGCTCGAGTGAATATAGTAATGATATAGTTTGCATTTATAACATCTGTAGAAGTAAAATGTATGCCAAAAAGGGCAAAAAATGTAGAAAGAAATGTAAATAGAATTAGAGTATTGCAGTGTTTTTATTTTTATTTTTTTGTTATTTGAAAATAAAGTAAGATTTAAAGATACATGAAGTAAAAAGATAGGGGAGAATATACTATGAAAACAGTAAACATAAGAAAGAATGTATCACCATAGTAATATCAGAAAAATAAGACTTAAAGGAAAAGAGTATTACCAGAGATACAGGAGCAAATTCATGGTGGTAAAAGTCATTGTATAAGAAGATATAACAGGTTTCAACATGTATGCCACTACTAACACAAACTGGAATCTTATGGATATAGGCCAAAGAGGCTGCTAAATATCCTATGAAACACAGAGCATCCTCCCATAACAAAAATAAATCCAGACTCAAATACCCATAATGTCAAAGCTGAGAATCTCTCCGTTGTGTCAGTAAATTGAGTAACTTAAATAATGAGTGAATTTCTTAAAAAAAAAAAAAAAAAAAAAAAAACAGGGGCGCCTGGGTGGCTTAGTCGGTTAAGCATCCGACTTTCACTTGGGTCATGATCTTGTGATTCGTGGGTTCGAGCCCCGCGTTGGGCTCTGTGCTGACTGGGGCCTGTTTCGGAGTCTGTGACTCCCTCTCTCTCTGACCCTCCCCTGCTCACGCTGTCTCTCTCTCTCCTAGAAACAAACAAACAAACAAATAAAATAGATAAATAAACAGCTTACCAAATTGACACATAAAGGAATAGAAAAATCTGTGTAGCCTCACATCTATTAAGGAAAATAAATTGTTATCAAAATCTCACAAAAAAACTCAAATTTCAGATGGATTTACCATTAAATTATGTCAAATATTAAATAAAAATAAAACTAGATTTAAATAAATTATTTAAAAAACCATAGCAGGAACACTTCCCAACTTATTTCCATCAAGCAGCATTACCTTGATATCAAAGCAGTATTACCTCGATACCAAGCAGCATTACCTTGATATCAAAACCTGGTAAATACAATAACTAAAAGGAAAATTATAGATCCATATGCTTTCTCATGATCAAAGATTCAAAATTTGTTAATATTAGCAGATTCAATACAGGAATACGTAAAAGAATAATACTAGTGACTGACATAGAAAATCAATCTATGTAATTCACAAAATAACAATATAGAAGAAGAAATCATGTGATCATCTAAATAAATGCAGAAAATAGTAATTGACTAGTTTTTCAGTTCTCTATTCATTATAAAAATTTCACCAGGATAGGATAGGATCATATGATGATAAATTGGTAAATGACTTTCCATCATTTCACTATAATTCCTAGCCAGTGCAATAAAGCATGAAAAAGACTGAAATGCATGAAGTTTATAAATAAAATTGTAAAGAAACAGGATTTTGTATGTAAAATATTTTATGGGTCCAAGAAAAATATACTAGAAATAGTATATTATTTTAGTTCATAGGACACAAGGTAAATATATCAATTGTAATGATAATTTGCAAATAAAAATCAAAAAATACCATCTGCAATTGCATTTAAAAAATGCACATACCTAGTAATAAACCTAGTAAAACTCGTGCAAGATACCTATACTAAAAACTTTAAACTGAAAAGAAATTAGTGAAGACTGAAATAAACAGAGATACTATTTTCACAAATTCAAAAGCTCAATGTTAAGGTATTATTTTCTCTTTAAATTGGTCAATAGATGGGGCGCCTGGGTGGCATGAGCGTCCGACTTTCGCTTAGGTCATGATCTCGCGGTTCGTGGGTTCGAGCCCCGCGTCGGGCTCTGTGCTGACTGCCAGCTCAGAGCTTGGAGCCTGTTTCAGAGTCTGTCACTCCCTCTCTCTCTGACCCTCCCCTGCTCACGCTGTCTCTCTCTCTCCTAGAAATAAATAAAACATTAAAATAAATTTAAAAAAATAAAATAAATTGGTCAATAGATTCAATTCAATATAAATCAAAGTCTTAGAAGACTTTTTTGATAAAATCAACAATTAGATTCTATAATTTATATGCAAATGAGCATTTAGAAGAACCAAAAAATATTGCTAAAGAACAACAAAATTGAATGACTTGTAATTTCAGATTTCAAACTATAAAGTTAATGTAAGTAAGATAATGTATCCTTGCTATAAGAATAGCCAAATAAAATCAATAGAACATAAACAGAAAATTCAGAAGTAGACTCATGCATTAATTGACCCATGGTCAATAAACTTCCCAAGAAGCCAACTCAATAGTGAGAGAAACAGTCTTTTAATTTGGAACAATTAGATTCTTACATAGAAAAATATAAGCTAATCTGTGGGGTGCCTGGGTGGCTCAGTCAGTTAAGCATCCAAATTTG
Source organism: Hyaena hyaena (assembly GCF_003009895.1). NCBI lineage: Eukaryota > Metazoa > Chordata > Mammalia > Carnivora > Hyaenidae > Hyaena > Hyaena hyaena. Next base: position 223,664 of record NW_024081202.1, on the reverse strand, counting down.
GCTCAGGTCATGATCTCACAGTCTGTGAGTTTGAGTCCCGTGTCGGGGCTGACAGCTCAGAGCCTGGAACCTGGTTTGGATTCTGTGTGTCCCTCTCTCTCTGCTCCTGGAAAAGGCAAAACTACATGACATAGTAGTGAAGTAGGTTTTACATGAGGTAAAAGGATCAGTGGTTGCCAGGCTTTCAGCAGGAGGGAAAGAGGGTTGAAGAGGAAAAGTGCAAGGTATTTTTTAAGGATGGTGAAACTATTCTGTATAATACTATAATGGTGGGCACATGACAAAACCCGAAGAATGAGCCTAAGTATAAATAAATTTTAAAAAAATCATTTATCAGGTGTGAGATCCCAGGAGTGATGTAGACAAAATCTTTTATAAATATATGAATTGACTTTGCTGAAGGTATAGGGAGAAAAAGATATGGACCTAAGTAACTTCAGAAATGAATAGAGACTTTAAGTCTAAGGGCAAAAGAAAATGTACACAGGCACTGTACTATAGTTCATAAAATTGTTCCATGCTGAGCTACAGAATATGAATTCTGATACCACTGTACATATATATGGAAATTGAACAATTAAGAAATTGGATGGTAGACAGGTAGAGTCAGGGCTTTCCATATTGGGCTGGGAGGTTACAGATAAGCATGGGGAAGAGGCTACAATAATCAGTGTAGTATGAGTTACATTTATAGAAGTCAATATAAACTCATGGTTAGCTTAATAGAGATACAGATAGTCATATACAGAAATGTTTATGATTCTTGTATATACACATTAGTATAAACACAGATTTCCTTTATCAGTTGAGAGGGCATGGAAGTAATAACACCACAGTACCAGTGAGCACACCTAGTAGCCAGACCTTAATTTCTAATATCATTATTTAATAAAAGGAGCTAGGCTCCTAGGAGAAATGGATTATTCTAGAATTGGATCAGGAACTATACAAGATGAGCCTGGAGAAGCTTGTAGTGCCAGAAAATAAGAAATTGCTTAAGGAAACAAATGCACATACACACACACACACACACAAGTCATAAAAACCCACATTGAGGGGGATATATCAAAAGGACACAGGAGCCAATGGAAAGAGTTTCCAATGGCCAAAACTCTTACACTTCAAACAGCAATATAAATAAGGTGGTGGTAGATGATAATCCAAATTCTAAAATACACATCCTTGAGTTTGTACAGATATAAATAAATGCCTGAATACATAAATAGGAGGATATAGACAAATGATGTATGTAGAGGAATTCAAAATAATTTATGTAGATATTCTTCTCTCAAGGGAGTGGAGCATAACTCCCTACTCCTTAGCTGTGGACTGCATATGGTGATTTCCTTCCAAAGAGCACAGTATAGAAGGGGGAGAATAGGAAATTTGCACTTGAGAAATCATTTTTAAAATTATTTTTTAATGTTTTTATTTATTTCTGAGAGAGAGACAGTGTGAGCAGGGGAGGGTCAGTAAGAGAGGGAGACACAGAATCTGAAGTAGGCTCCAGGCTCTGAGCTGTCAGCACAGAACCCGACGTGGGCTCAAACCCACGAACTGTGAGATCATGACCTGAGCCAAAGCCTTATGTTTAACCGAGTGAGCCACCCAGGCGCTCCTGTACTTAAGAAATCTGACCCACACACCTCACCCAGGCAGTCAAAGTGGTAAGTCTCGCTGATACTACGTACCTTTGGTATAATGCAATGAGAATGGCACTTTGCTTCTTTAGAAAGTCTTCATCCCAAAAGCCTGTAACTCCTGTTTATTGGTCAGGATTCTCCAGAGAAACAAAACCAACAGGGTGTATCTCTCTTTCTGTATCCATACTGATATTGAGATTGAGAAACAGAGAGAGAGAGAGAAAGAGTTGGAAACACAGGAAGAGCCAATGTTATAGTTCCAGTCTGAAGGTTATGTGCTGGCCAAATTTTCTCTTGCTCTCTGGATCAATCTTTTATTCTATTCAGGCCTTCAGCTGATTGAATGAGGCCTGCCTACATTATGGAGCACAATCTGCTTCATTTAGAGTCCACTGATTTAAATGTAAATTTCATTCACAAATGCCCTGACAGAGATATCCAGAATTATGTTTGACCAAATGTTGATACTATGGCCTGGCTAGGTTGGCACATAAAATTACGCATCGCACTCAATCTAATTCTGAGAAAAACAGAAAGTCTTAACTGAGAGACATTTTATAAAGTACCTAACTGATGCTCCTCAAAACTTTCATTATTAACAATGGAAGTCTGAGAAACTGTCACAAACCAAGAGGAATCTAAGGAAACATGACAACTAAATGCAGTGTTGTATCCTAGATGGGACAGTGAAGCAGAAAAAGAACCTTAGGTAAAGACTCAGGAAATGAGAACAAAGTTTGGTAAATGTATCAATATTGACTCATTAATTATAACAAATGTATCATGGGATATCAGGTGTAAGGTACAGGGGACTTCTCAGTAGTTTTCTTACTAACCTAGGGCAGGGAAAGATTTATTAGATAATTTGTTTATTAAGTTATTTATTAAATAGATTATTTATTAAAAGATCTGTTAGAACTACAAAAGGAAAATAGTGATGTATTTGTTAGTCTTTGTCAAAATTAAGGATTCCTTCTTATCAAGTACACCATCAAATAGGCAAGTTATGGACGGGGAAATATAATTATGTGACAAAGACCTTTATTTTAACAAATCAACAGTAAAAAGACAAAGCATCCAATTAAAATGGGCAAAAGACGTAGCAGACACCTTGCAAAAGAGTACATAGTAATAGACCACTGGAAAATGAAAAGGTAATGAATACCATTAGTCATCAGGAAATGTAAATTAAAACTACAATGATACACTGCCTGCCATCCATTTAAAGGGCTGAAGATATAAAAAAACAAACAAACAAACAAAAAAAAAACCCAAAACCTGACAATACCAAATGCATCAATATTGGTTTATTAATTATAACAAAGTTACCATACTAATATAAAGTATCAATATTGTAGGGTACATAGGAACTCTCTATTGGTGAATATGTTGAGCAACTAAAATAAGTTGTTAATGGGAATGTAAAAGTAAATAAATTATTTGGGCAACTGTCTGGCACTTTCTTATAAAGTTAAACATACATCTGTCTTGTGACCTAGCTATCTACAGAGACATCAAACATACATCCACACAAAGACCTGAACATAAATATTCATAGCAGTCTACTCTTTCTAGGCCAATACTTGAATTAAAAACCGTCTAACAGAGGCACCTGCCTGGCTAAGTCAGTTGAATACCACTCTTGATTTTGGCTCAGGTCATGATCCCAGAGTCATGGGATCAAATCCTGCATAAGTCTCTGTGTTGAGTGTGTAACCTGCTTAAGATTATCTCCCTCTGTCTCTCTCTCTCTCTCCCCCACATACGCACACACCTCTTCCTCATGCTCTCTCTCTCTTACAGTAAAATAATAATAATAATAATAGATATTTAAAGCAAACAAACCCCAACAAATATCCATCAACAGGGTAAACCAAATGATACACATTTGTACATTCATATAATGGAATACTACTCAGAGAAAAGGAACAGACTACTGATAGAAGCAACATGGATAAATTTCTAGAATATTTTCTGGTATAAAAAATCTACATGCATAAAAGACATGCATACAATATAATTCATTTACATAAATTCCAAGAAAATGTAAAATTTATTGTTTTAGAAATTGTTATAAAAATCTGAAACTGATTGCCTCAGGTATAGGTAGAAATGGACAGGAAATGGGGCATAATGGAACTTTCTGTTGATTATATAAATGTTCTTGTTTTGAGGGATAGTTAAAGGGTTGCATTAAATTATCCACGCTACTGAACTGAATACTCAGGATCTTCACTTTAATATATATAAGTTATACTTCAATAAAAAAATTTAAAATTCATGCTTCATAAAAAATCAAAATATTAGGTACACTTTTCCTTCTCTTCACCTCACTTCATCTGCCAGCCTGGAGGTTCCTATTTGTCTTGTCATTTCATTACTGAGGCTCAATATTTCTTATTTTTACCCTCAAACAAATAAGGTCATAAATCTACTTCATAAGATTGTTTCCCTTATTTGATGTTGGTATCCTATGATTCCCATTAATGTTCAGAGTTGGGCTCTAAATTCCTATTCTGTGAAGGTTTGCCTTTTTCTGGTCTGTGTTGCCCAGTCTTTTTGCTTCATTTTCTTATCTCTGTGGCCCAAACTGTTTTCCCAGATGTTGAACCTATTTTACCTTCTGTACCTGCATGAACTTTTAAGTTCCTTCTTGTGTATATGTATCTTTATCATTCACTGTACCATCTCCACACTGCAACTCCATGAAATAGAGGAACGATATGTTGGTTTTGAAATAAATATTAACGTGGCATACTATAATTTTGAAAGAAATTAATTTTATAAAAATAAATTAAAATAATGAGGGTGAATGATAAATGGGAATTGATGCTTCGACTGTATTTGAATAAATGCATTTTCTCCTATACATCTGGCCTGATCTGATCATAAATAATTTGGATAAAACTTTTAAATTCAATGTATATAGTAAATGTTATGAAAATAATAGTATATTATACATCTTAAATTCTTTTACTTATTTACTGTTAATTGTGTTCTGATTTATTTTTAAGGTTTGATTTGGCAAAGGGGCGTGTGGGTGGTTCATTCAGTTAAGTGTCTGACTCTTGATTTCAGCTCAGGTCATGGTCTCATGGTTTGTAAGTTAGAGCCCTGCACTGAGAGTGCAGAGCCTGCTTGGGATTCTCTTTCTCCCTCTCTTTGCCCCTCCCCTGCTCATGCATGCACATGCTCTCTTTCTCAAAATAAATATATAAACAACAACAACAAAAAAAGATTTGTTTGGTCAAAGAGACTACAATGAGAGATAAAATAGGCCTTTGATACTCAGAATTTTGAAACAGACAGTAGGTATGGATTGAATCTTGTAAACCAAAAGGCAACATTGACAGTGGCTTTAAGGAGTTAACATCAGATGATAATAGCAACATGCCATTTGCACTTTAATCTAGAAGAGTTAGAGAATGTTGTCAGATACTAGAAAAAGAAATGAGAATTGGGTCCTGCTGAGCTCGCTGATTAATTCCACACAAGTGTGCCCTTTTGTTCGTCTGGTCACATTTGTTGCAGAATTTAGCCCCTCAGTGTCTGACATTGGGCATATGGGCTTGACTGCTGGCTGGGTGGCTATTTAACAGGATACTGACGGCTTCCGCAAAAGAATCCAAATACAAATACTGCCAGGACTCTGCAGTCCTTGCTCCCTTGCCTTCCCTGTCTTATTCTTCCTCCCACTGTGGTTTCATTTCTGCTTTCTGCCTGGAATGTGCTCATCCCCTTCCAATCACAGTTTTCTGTTTTTACTGCTTAATCATTATTTCCCAGCTAATGTTAATATGCACAGTATATCATCAGTGCCTTGGTTTTATTATCCTCATTATTAAGAATGAGTGACGTACAGGGAAGTGTCCCCCCACCCCCATTTGCTTGTGGGTTTACTTGAACTTTTTCCTTAATATAATTGTCCAGATAACATTTCCAACCTATTTGCATTAAAATATTTTGGAGGGCTCATAGACTACTTGGCAGCAATACTTTGAGTCACAAATAAAAAAGTAAACAACAGGCAGAGAACATGTGAATAGGCTTTGGCACTAGCCAAGTAAACCAATTGAAACAATCTGCTGTTTAAAACGAGTACCTGATGACTAATGGAAAATTACAGAACCTCACTTCTAACCTTGACATTCTTATAAGGCTTTAGTTTTGCAAGAGATCAGGCATGCATATGTAATAGGTAGAACACCCAAACAAAAATAAGCCTTGTTAAAAACAATCATCTGTGAGAATGTTCTTATTGGTTTTTTGCGGGTTGGTTTTTTGTTTGGTTGGTTTTTTTTTTTTTTTTTTTGTATTCCTGACTCCAGAACTTGGCTAATTATCTTGAGGTCATTGTTGCAAATATGCCTGGAAGGATTATTTTATAAGGACTCTATGAACACTTTATGTTTAGAATCACTGAACTCACTATATAGAATGAGAACTGTATAAAATTTAGTATGAAATCAACTGGAAACATAATAATGTACAACAAGCGGTGGGTTTCCAGTTTCTGTGTTCTTTTTTCACTAAGAAATTGTAGTAAAATTCATCCCAGTGTTTGTCAGAATGTTGCCTTCTTTTTAATCAAGTCAGGTTACTTTTTTTGTGTGTGTGATTTCCAAGTATGTTAGATATTCTACTGTGTCCTTTGATGCTTATGGTCCCTATTGGTTTATATCTTTTTAAAAATTTTTACTCCAGCTCCTCAAAATCTATTTTAAGCATTGTGTTTATTAGTTATCATTTTTATAAAGTTTGACATTTTTCATATGTTTTAAATAAACTGCTTAGTGTCAATTTTATACTTCCAGATATAGCTTATATTTCCTTTTAGGGAATATGCACTGTACCTATTTCTTTCTTTTATGGATGTTCTGTGTTCTCTGGGTAACTGCCTAAGTGGTTTACTCATAAGTGGAGTACGGAATTCTATTGATTTTGAATTAAAGAAAGTAGCTGAAAATTGCAGAAATATATTAACCATGATACCTTTGTGTAATAAAAAAATAACCACTGAAGTATTTATCTAAACTGCTCTCTGTTAGATTACCTACAAATAATTATGAACATATTTATATAGATTATAGAACCTCAAAATTTTTTTTCACATATCCGAGAGTAGATGGCTTAAGTATAGTCTTTAAAAAAACCTGAAGGATTTATTTTTAAATAGTAAGACCCATGTGCCAATGAAACATATGACATAATTATTGCCTGTATACTTAATTATATAATTGATATTATACAAGATTATTTTTTTCTCCTTCTTGGAACTACTCATTCCAAAGTTCCATCGACCTGTTTTCCATATTGGAACCTCACTTATTACGTAGATGCAAAATAATCATGCTTTCAGTTGTATCCCAAATTAATATTTCCTCACATAATAGTAAAAATTAATTTCATTTTGACAAAATACCTCAGGAAAGAATTTTTGATCGACATGGTGGTTGTAGATTCACGAACCTGTTCACAAGATATAGAAGTAGCCTAGACATCTCTTAGGTGTGGCAAATGGATAGACCATGTGTTTTTTCAAAGTGAAAATATAAGCTTTGTTAAGTATACAGGCTGTTTTCCAAAGTACAGCGTTTAATTCAAGATTTTTTCATGTGATTTTAAGTTATGTCGACATTTTCTTTTATTACAGTGTTTCATTCACCTCTTAAGAGTTTTTCACAGGGTAAAGTCAGAAGGTACTATCTTGTGTAAGTGCAAAAGGCAAGGGAGCTAAAATTCATGTTTATCAGGAAGTTTGAAAAGTAATTTTATCCCAGACCACATTGTCAGAAATATGATAAGTGAACAATAAATAGTTGCTGTATGAATAAATGCATATCAGAGAGAGGATTTTTTTTTTACTATAATTTGAACTATATATATTTTATTCAGTTAAATGAGGCAAAAGCCTGAGATCTGGAAAACTAATGAACTGGCTCCACTCATCATTATTATTTAGTCTTTCATTATTACTTATTATCCTCATTTGGATTGGCTCATTTATTATTTACTCCCTCCCTGCCAGTTACCAATACTTTGCCCCCCACAAAATCATGTAAATGCTCTGAGCTCTTGTAATAATTGGAACTTCTTCATAAAACTCATGAAGCTTACTCTAAAGAAAGAAGAAAGTAGGGAACTAGCTATAAACTATGGAATGATATTGAGATTTAGTATATACGAACATGCTGATTAATAGCCACTTAGGACGACACTCATTAAAGTGGACCACATGATCTGACTATAGTACCATATTCATAGATAGCATCTGTGATACAGAAGCAGTGAAAGGAGTGGTGTCTTCCTTTTCTTATTTGGAATGCTCAGCCTCTGGTAAACATTTTTTTTTTCCCTTTGTTTCCTCCACTTCCCAGTGAAAAAGTTGTTTATTACAAAACATTGATCTTAAGCTTAAAGATTCATGTCATTGTAGTTTAAATTTCTTAGTTTTCTACTGTTCTCTCCATGTACTTCCACCCCACAATCCTCTCCTCTCTACACCCTCTTTTTCTTCTGTAGCTCACCAACTATAAATTAACTGAAATGTTCTCTTAAATCATTCACATTTGTATTCACATGTTAATATACACCAAAAATTTAAAAAAGTTACACGAACAAAACACATTTTGTTGCAGTAGAAATGCTTTGAATGTGTCCTTTCACTGATTTGTCTTGGATATTTGCAAACACTATAATGATAGTAAAGCAAAATAATATTTCCTTACTCATATTAATGTAAATATGAAGTAAAATTTGTATCAGCGGTAAGTAAAAAGCATACAGTGTCAGTGAAAAATAATTTTATTAGGAAAATGCAGAATCGTATAAACATGAAATGCTAATGGTAACATCATGACATGTGTTTTAACGTTGAAGAGAGAAATGGGACACTTGAGTAATGGCAAAGCATCAGAGTCTTTTAATATGACAATGCATACTTGAAACAGATTTATTTTCCATTTGTCATACAATTTAGGTATTCTAATGTGAACAAGCTTAGGAGTCATTGAGGACAGTTCTAGAGAGAAATTTCCTTTAACAGGATCATAATTCTGCAGAGGAACACTATCCATATGTTTTACTGTTCTATTAGAGCTTCCCCTGTGGATTTGATTCATCTATCAGCTTTCGTTTTCAAACAAAATGGTTTGGTTTCCAAAAGGGAAGAGAGTATTTTGTTTCATAACAGCTGCTCTATCACTTAGATGTATGTGGCTTTTGTTGTATAAAGTAATCAGATGTATTATGGTTTAATGAGTGTTGTTTTTTGAGTTAGGAGAGCACAGGCCAATTATATGGAATTGAACTACATTCAATTGAATAGGTTGATTTAATTCCTGGAATCAGTACTGGTAAATCTGCTGGGAAGCCATACCAAAATTATTTTATCAATTATAGAATTGCTTTTGATATAATGGAGACCATAATAGACTCCAGATTTAGAGGATATTGTAACTTAATTAACAAGCAATATGATTAAGAGTCATTTTCAAATAAATAATAATATTGATCCAATGTGAGTAGCACATGCACTCACAGCAGTTCTTCCTGATATAGGGATCACTTACATTAATTCAGTTTCTCCTTTCCTCTCTCTTTTATTCACACATACACACATGTATTATATACACACACAGACACAATTTTAAGATATAAAAGATATGAAAAAGACTGAAATTAACTGATGAATACAGGAACCAAAGTCTTATTAGCATACTGCTTTTATCAAATAGTTAATTCATCATCTACACTCTAAAAACTTTCCTGCCTTATTGAAAAGCCTAGATAATTAATTTCCATGTCAGAATTTTTTATATTCTAAGTATTTACACTTTGGTATGGATATGAAATGGTCTGCTTAAAAATCTGTTGGATGGTCAATATATTTTCATCAAAACATTCAAATTAAAGGTACGATATTGAATTTAAAATGTCATGCAGAGGGACACTTGGGTGGCTTAGTCTGTTAAGTGTCTGACTTTGGCTCAGGTCATGATCTCACAGTTTGTGAGTCTGAGCCCGGTGTCGGGCTCTGTGCTAACAGGTCAGAACCCAGAGCCTGCTTTGGATTCTGTGTCTCAGTCTCTCTCTGCCCCTCCCCCACTTGTGCTCTGTCTCTCTCTGTCTCTCAAAAATAAATAAATGTAAAAAAAAAAATACCATGCAGAAAAAGTTACTTTAGAGACCACATCAGTTTGTAAGTGTTGTCTTCAAAGTAAGTTTACTTCATAATATTCTAGGTTTTCTTACAAAAACAGTTTTATACATGGTTATAACTTGGTTATTCTAACTTGTTTCTTATTTTTATTAATAAGGAGATTTTTTAAATGTTTTTTTAAAATTTATTTCTGAGAGAGAGGCAGCTTGAGCAGGGGAGGGTCAGAGAGAGAGGGAGACACAGAATCCGAAGCAGACTCCGAGCTAGCTGTCAGCACAGGGCCTGGCGCAGGGCTCAAACCCACGAACAGTGAGATCATGACCTGAACCGAAGTCGGACGCTTAACCAACTGAGCCATCCAGGTGCCCCTAATAAGGAGATTTTTTAGGATTGATTACTGCCCCTTAGATTCAGTGTTTTTTGAAAACAAAAAAAAAACCAAAAAAAGGGGACTACTTTCATGCTTATGTCTTTTCATATAGGGAGAAAATAATGACTGGAAGGCACAAGGCTCAAAATTCAGACAAATAAGTGTTGAATCCAGATTTGTGGGTATATGTATGTATGTATGCATATAGCCCCTCTTCCCTTTAAAAGATTAATGTTATACTTTAATGAGTGTGTGCCTATTTAGGAAGTTGTATGGTAAATATTTAGTCTCTGACATTAATATATTAAAAGTAATATTTTACTTTTTCTATGTAAGTAATGTAGAAATAAATTATGACATATGACTTTAGATTTAGATAAAATAACATACCAACAAGGTGATACCTTGTACTGTCAAGGAGAGGCATCGTTGGCCAGCTAATGGAAAGTGAATGGCCTTTGAAATCCTCCTCATCAAACTGCAAAGAATCTATGAGGCTGATTTACTTTAAATTCTTTGAAAATGGCCTAATTTTAGTATATTTGACTTACATGAATATTTTAGCATATTTTACTTAATATGCATATACATCATGAATTAAATAGTGATTCATTACTTTAATGCTTTTTCTTTTTTCATTTCTAATTCTCATCTTAGACTTAATTTCTATCATCTTTTTTTTTTAATGTTTTTTATTTATTTCTAGGGGGGGAGAGAGAGAGAGAGAGAGAGAGAGAGAGACAGCGTGAGAAGGGAAGGGTCAGAGAGAGAGGGAGTCACAGACTGAAACAGGCTCCAGGCTCTGAGCTGGCAGTCAGCACAGAGCCCGACGCGGGGCTCGAACCCACGAACCGCGAGATCATGACCTAAGCGAAAGTTGGACGCTTAACCGACTAAGCCACCCAGGCGCCCCTAATTTCCATCATCTTAATAAAAATTTGTTTTCTCAAATAATAACTCTATATAGTGTACTAATGACTATAAGCATACCGACCAGAGTCATAGAAATAGGGTCAAGAATATCATAGCATTCCCAGAAGAATGGACAGTTTATGAAGTTTCCTTTTGTAAAAGAAATTAGGATTTAGAGATATAGTTTATAAAATTTGTTCTTAGTACATGGCCAATGGAGGAATTTCTTAACATGTTTAAGTAATCTTTTTCCAGACTTAGCTATACTCACCACTGTAAATTTATTTGATGCCAGTGTCTGGACAATGCCTTCTTGTAAAACTTTCTGCAATGATAGAAATGGTCCTCTATCTGAACTAATATGCTAGTCATTGGTCACATAGTGGTATAGAACACTTAAAATGTAACTAGTATGACAGTGGAATTGAATTTTAAGTTTTCTTTAATTTTAATTTATTTAAATAGTCACATATGGCTGCCGGCTGCTCTGTAGAACAGCACACCAGCACTTATTTTATATGGTGTTCAGTAAAGGGAATATTTACAATGATTATATTTTGATTCTTACTCTGATAAATTGTGTTATTGAGGTTTATTGGGTTTCAAGAGACACATGTCAGCTCTGACTAATTTAAATTAAGAGGAAGATTTATTGGATAGGTATTAAAGTTAACTTAGATTAATTCATTAAAATGAATTAATCAACTAAACTTTAGAAAGGTAGCTCCAAGGACCTCAGTATCAGGAAATTGAGATTTTTTGAGGAGCTTCCCTTAAAGTGAGTAAGCTTTAAAAATCATCCAGAAAGAATCTTATTGTCTTCATGGATCAAATGTTTCTAATTGGATCAATATCCTTTTACTGGGGTGAAGGTGGATAGAAAATGATATTAGTACTAAGGCCACTATGAGAATCCATTTGAATTGGATAGTCACTTCAGTTATGTCCAGCACAAATACTAATTTATATTCATATTTAGGAGGTTAACACGATATATAAAAGGATAATATTTATAATAGTTAAAATATAGTATGTAAAGAATTTTCTAAAATGTTCTCTTGCTACTCAGTATGTTTCATGGTCTATATAAGCATCAGCAACCCTGGAACTTGTTAGAATCTCTGACTACATCTATACCTACAGAGTCAGAATGTGCATTTTGACACATTCTTTTAAATGATTTATATGCACATGTAAGCTGTAGGAGACCAAATAAAATCTGTCAAGTCAGCATAATGATAGTTTTCACATAATAATTTTTAGTCATATATTATTATGTAACTTGAATTTTTCGTTATAATTATTTGACTGTGGAATGGAATTTGGTTTCTCAACCTAAAAATGTTAGTTATGTTTGACAGTAATGTATCCATCAATTGAAAAGTTTAGTTAACTCATTCTCCCCTTAGATGAGTAGTTAACATTCAGTATTAAAAATATAAGGCTGAGATTGAAGAATAATTAAATATGCAATTGATATGCCATATTTTTTATCTGAAGATAAGGTACACGTCAAAGAATTCTTTGTAATTGGAAAAATGAAACTGTAAAACTAAAGATATGTAAAATTGTATTTAAGAATATTACTTTAAATTTCTGGAAATGCAGTGCATGCATTTATATGTATTACACAATTTTTTTTCTTTGCTATTAGGAAGCATATTATTGTCATTTGGAGAACTGCTAGTAGTTTTTAAACTCATGTATTTAAAGTGAAATACATGTCAAGGAAATTTATTTTTCTATATTTTTTGGGTGTTTCCTCTGCTTTTAAAGTGCTTATTTATCTGAAATTATCTGTTCAGATCAGTGTGGAAAAACAATGTGTATGAAAGCTGAATTCTGGGTGTTTGTGGTATACGTAGGAGACATCTAGCGCAAAACTGAGTATCTGAGATATGTTTGTATCTGATATATGAAAACTTACATGGAGCTGGTATTTATGGGAACTGACCTAATAAATTCTCTACTAACTTGAATAGTTGAAGGTTGTAAATCTGCTAAAAAAAACAGACTTAAAAAAAACTTAAATTCCAAATTATTAGAGAACTGGCTTGCTAATAAAATGATGAAAATAGATTTGGTAGAAAATCATGTACTTGGGTCATTAATTAGTTAAAACATTTAACTAATGTAAATAATTTTAAGAATTATTGACTATTTTTAATTTTTATATACACAATAAAGTTTGGAGCATTCATGGAAAGGGAGACTATATGTAATATGACTTGTTTTAAATTCAGCCCTACTTAGAATTATGTATGAAGTCACCACATTTTTTTGGAATTCAATAACTGTCAAGTAATAAATACAATTTCATAAACTATTGAAAAGTTGTGGCTAACAATTTCAGAAATTAATAAGGAGAAAAAAGTTCAAACTCACAGATACTTTTAGTACATTATCTTAGACATTGACAAAAAATAGAAATAGTAATATTTTTAATTTACTTTTTAATTTGAGAGCAAGAGAAAGAGACAAGGAGCGGGGATGAGGGGCAGAGGGAGAGAGAAAATATCCCAATCATGCTCCCTGCTCAGCAGGAGCCAGATGTGGGGCTCAAACCCATAACCCCAGGATCATGACCTGACCTGAAATCAAGAGTCACTCAACAGACTGAGCCACCCAATATTTTTAGGTAGGCTTTGTTCTCTGGTGTCAGCTGCCTTAAATTATCTTTGTAGTTTCTGCTATTTTGTTCAGTTCTTCTGTTTTGCTAAAAGATATCAAAACTTCTTTTGTAGGTTTGGAAATGATGGTATACCCCTTGAATTCCATTTATTTAATCACAATTTGCTCTTTCCTCTTCTTTTCTCCCCTACTCTATGAAACTTCTTATGGTTCCTGGATTACTTTTATGTTTTCATCTCTTGTGGGAAACTTGTAGCAGTTAATTACAGAAAGTTTATTCCAGTTCTTAGGTCAACAACATCTTTCATATGAATTAAGAACTCTTAATACCATGTAGAAGGAAAGCACAAACATCCATTTATTAGATGTAGTGGAAACAAGACAAACAAATGGAAATGGTACCAATAGCCTTTTGGTTAGGGTAGAAGAATCTTGAAATTTTGGATGGCAAGGCCACCAATTACCTTTCCTGGATCAAGATTTATATGGTGTTGAGCCCCCATTTCTATAGCTTTGCTGGCTGTTATAAAGGAAGATATATGGTTTGAATTGGTTTTCAAAATACCATCTAAACAAATATGGGATGGACTGCAGCAACCTCATTCCTTGTTTCTGAATCAGTACACAAATAGCCCAGCTCTGATCCATTAAAGCAAAGCTGGATTTTTAAAAAAATATATAACAGAGAAAGCTTATCTTCAAAGGATACATTATTTTTTTCTCAGGAAGGAAACATTTCATATATGAGAAATAAAAACATTTACTTAGGCAGACAATGCTGATCAGAACAAAATTTTCTATACACTTTTGATCATAAAACAAGTTCATGATCTAAATATCAATACTATCCTATTCTATGAATTTTTTTAAGAAGAAAGTTCAAACTGTGGTATTCATCAGTTGATAATCTTCAGAAAACAGACTGACTACTGTTCTTTTTAAAAACAAGTTTATATATTCACAGATAAAAGTGTAAGGAATGGTTTCTGCAGAATCAGGGTCTTTGACCATATTCAATTGAAGTATATGCTTTATTTTAGATAAGGAATTAATATCAAATTTCTACTGGACATTTTATAACAAATGGTATGCAACACTCAGCCAGCTCTGACCAGAAATTCTAAAGTATTAAGAAATTGCTTATTATCTATATGAATAAAAGCATTTATAATTCTGATGTTTTCTGTGACAAAAACAAGTCAAATATAGGTATCATAAAGAAGCAAACATCAAACAAGAGGGAATAATTGCAGAAAATATTCTAGACAAAATACATCATAAATTTACTAGCTAAGGATCACCTATCTCTTATTGACACAAGGAGCCTTATTCCTTAGTCACCAATGTTCCTAGTCACCATTTTAGGGAGAGAAGTAGAGATGGGGACAGTCATTTAAATGATCTAGTGTTTTGTCCAAATGACCAGCTGTAACTTAAAGTGACTTTTAAAAGTATTGAATAAAAAAAGTATTGAATCAGACTCTGTTTAAATTAAATTGCATAGTAGGGACATTTAACTTACATTTTCTCATTCCAACAAGTGGGGGGGGGATTTAAAAATAAGTCTAGATTTATAGTTTCCTTATATTCACTGAACAAATAGTTACTGAGTGCCTTCTATGTGCTAGACACTGTTCTAGATCATGGGAATTCAAAAGTATACAAAATAAGTCCTTGTTTGTCTTTAGCGAATTTACCTGTGGGGAAGTAGGGGAACAGTGATAAAAAACCAATATGGATAAATATATAAAATGCAAAATACTGGTAAGTGCAGTGGAGAATTGTAAATTAGGGTAAAAGAATGATGAAAGGGCTGATGTTTGATGTAGTTCTTTCTGAAAGATTGGTGTTCCAGCAGGAACCTGATCAAAGAAAGGGAGCCAGCTGTGTGATTATCCATAGGAAGAACATCTCACAGAGAATAGCAACGGCTCTGAAGTAGGAAAGTGTGAGGCATACTCCAGCCAGGAGGTTATCCAGTGCCTGGAGAAGAGTGAGCAAGGGGGACAGTAATCAGAACTGAGGTCAGGGATCTAGCTTGGATTCAGCTCATCAAGAACTTTTTTTCTGGTCTGTATGATGGGAAGCCATAGGAGGAATTAGTAGGGAAAAGATATCACATGATTTACATTTTAAAAGAACCATTTGGGTTATATGACAGATTGATTGTGGGATGCAGCAAGACCAGAAGTAGGTTGTCCAGCTAAGAAGCTTTTAAAGTAGTCCGGGCAAGAGGTGGTGGCTTGTGTTAGAGTGGTGGTGGTGGAGGTAGTGACAAATGGACAGATTTCAGACACATTATGAAGATGAATCCTTAGGATTTGGTGATAGATCATGCATGAATGATAGGAAAGAAGGAAAGGAGGATAACTCCATATTGTCTTTATCTTGTTTTCTGTCAACTCTCTCCTTGTCTATCCTCTTTTCTGTTCCCCATCTTTCCTTTCTCATCTTCTTTCTCCTTTTTTATCCTATACACCTCATTCTCCTTAACTTTCTCTTCTCTCCTTCACTTCTCCTCTTCTGCTCTTCTCTCCCACCTCATCTTTCCTTTTTTATCTTTTTTCCCCTCTTCTGTACTCTCTCATTCTTATCTTAAATATAATTATGTGTTTGTGCCAAAAATTCATTATAGATAGCCACTTGGGAGACCTGTAAGATGTCTTTTCATGATTAGGATGGTGAGCAGCCCATGTGATATGTCGTTAGGTTTGGGACTTGAGGGTTGAACCAATTACATTTACTAATGAATAGAATATGGCAGGCGGGGTGGGGTGGTAAACCATAGATGACTGTGATGATTTTGCCCTGAAGAAAGTATAAATTGTGGTATCATCAACTGAAATGGAGAAGCAGGTTTGGCTGGGGGTTATGTATAGGGACAAGGCAATTTTTTTTAAATATTTTCATTTTGGCATTACCTGCTCAACATCAAGTAGAGATGTAGGGTAGTCTAGAGCCCAAGAGAGAGATCAAAGCTAGATATACTCATTGTTCTACCAAACCTCCCCTAGGGAGGCTCCTGATGAGTTATGTTCTTGTTCCTTCCTCTGGAATGTAAGCAGAACCTGTGAGCCTATGACTCTGACAAATACACTATGACAAGGGTGATGGAATCTCCCTTCCATGATTATGTAATATTATATAACTGTCTTAGCAGACTGAAAGGATTCTCTTGCTGGCCTTAAATAAGCAAATGTGGTAAACTGCCTGCAGATAGGAGCCACATGGTAGGCAACTAAAGGTAGCGTCTGGGACCTAAGGGCAACCTCGATCCAACAGCCGATAAGAAGCTGGGCCCTAAGTCACACAGCTGCATGGAAATTCTACCAAAAACCTGGAGGAGTTTTAGAAACATATACTTGCCTAGTTGAATTATAGTGCAAGAACACAGCTGAGAACACAGCTAGCCTGCAGACAAGTTGACTGCAGCCTTGTGAGACACTGAGGTAAAGTGCTGAAACAGAAACTGCCAAGCTGCTGAATTTGTGATAATTTGTTAGGCATCAACAGATAACTAACACAGTGGTCATCAACCCTAGATGGTATTTCATACATGGAACTGGATGAAATCACTTAAGAGTATAATGTCCAACAACAAACAATCCAACACTAGTTATAAATCACTTGTTTGGTGAAAACAAATATTATATTTATATTATATATACAAAACTGCAGTCTGTAAGTATAAATCCAAGTTTTCAGGAAAGAAATTCTGACTTGACAAGCTTAGATGAAATGTCTACCTGTATACTAAATAAATGTAGCCTGAAAGAATTCAGGATGCCTAGAAGAATCATATTAACAAGGGCTACATCTGTGTGGGCAAGGAGAAGGGGACTGTAGTGATCAGAGAAGAAAGTCATTGGCTTGGCAAACACCCTCACATTTTTCAGCTCAATCTGTCCACCTGAAAGAATGTAGAACTATGTGTTCTCTGTCTCTGTCTCTGTCTCTCTCTCTTGGCTAATTCTCGTAGGGTCTGTACCAACCAGAATACTAGATAGCAGTTTTTCTGCTACATGACATATTTTTTTTACAAAGTCAAATCCGTAAGATCAGCAAACCACATTTGCCATAATACTGGATACTGGAGATACTTTGCATTCATGTTTTAAAATCTGTATCAGAACCTGATGTTCTCTGACATGTAGTATTTTTTATATTGTTTAAGCATGTATACCAGAAGGGGAGCTGTCCATGTTTCTTCCTCCTTGACTTGTAGAAAATTATCAGGTCCCCTTAATAAAATACATTTAATATTCCAAAATTGTGAGAATTAATAAAACACACTAGCACTCTGAACCAATTAAGGGGTCAAAGAAAGGATAATCTATTTAGCAGTAGGAGTGGCTGATAGCATAGGCTCATCTCTTGAGGGCTTATTAGCAATAATATTTTATACCCTACACTGAGGGCCTTGAATACTTTAGTTAAACTTTTGTATTATAAGTGTCTTACCTAGACAGTGCTTCCCAAATTCCTGATTATATTTCACTTGGTTTGGATATTATGCCAATTTTATAAGTTATCAAGCTGAAGCTGAGGTCAATAGTGTTTTCATCATTTTTATTCTCAGATCAGTATTAATATCCTAAATTGCTATAAATAGTTGACCCTCAAATTATGTCAGTTATGTAGTTAATTCATAACTTAGAATCCATTATATTCACATTGTTGATAACTTATGCTGAATTGCTCGTTGGGTTTTTACTTAGAGCATTTTCACGTGTAAGGTATCATAGACCAGCTGTTAGTCCCTACAATATGATTTTAAAATTTAAGTCAAGAAAAGGTAATAAAGTCTTGCCATTGTCAACTTTTAAAGAAAAATAAAGGATCTATTTTCTTTTAAATGTAATAATTTCTATAAATGTAATCAGAATTATGCATTCATTATCCCTAACTATTCAGTGTTGCGTAGCATGTTTTAATTTACTAATCTCTCATCCATTATATACCTGATTATGACACCAAGTTAAAACACAAAATTCATATGTCACATGTGAATTGGTTGTTTAAACCTCATAATGTTTCATGTAAGTTTTCCAAAGTACAAGAGTCATTTGGATGCTAATATTTTTTGTGTGTGATTTTCCTTAGTTGTTTTTAGAATAATTTGAATATGACACAGTTAAAGAGGATTGTCTATCTTTATTGAACCAGCTTTCTCCCTTACATTTTCTTTCTTTCTTTCGCTTATCTCAATTCTTTAGATTTCTTGCTCATACAATTAAGTTGAATCATATGAAATTGTAATTTCTGCAATTTATTTCATTTGTCTTAAATTAATAGAAGAGAAATTATAATGGAAAATGGATAAATGTTTATCATACCAAGAATATTTGTCTTTGAAGATCCAATGAATAATACTAACTGTAAATTTTGTAATTAAAAAAATAGATTGAGTAGCACCTGGTGGTTCAGTTGGTTTACCATCTGACTTTGGCTCCAGTCATGATCTCATGGTTAGTGGGTTTGAAGCCTCGCATTGGGCTTCGCACTGATGGTGTGGAGCCTGCTTGGGATTTTCTCCCTCCCTGTCTTTCTGCCCCCGTCCCACTTGTGCTCTCTCTTTCTCTCTCTCTCAAAGAAATAAATAAACTTAAAAATATAAATTGAAATTACTCGGTAAACCTTAGATTTAGCTTCATCAATGTAAATATACTTACATCCATCAAGATTCTAAGATCGATTCATCTGAGGTTAATCATGTTGACATTATTATTTACTGTGAAATAACATTTATCTTACAAAAATGTAATATTTCCACCTGAAGGTACACAAAGCCTATTCCTTCTTGATTAATTATTTTGTCTTTAAAAGCTTGATAAATGACCATTCATATTACTGAATTGTGGATTCTGTGTAAATTTCTAGTTATTATATAAATGACCTACATTGACAGGATGATTCCATAATGCCTTTTTCTTGCCCTATAAACAATCAAGGTGTACAATTGATAGCCTTTTAAATAAATAAATAATATATAATAATATACTATGATTATTTTCTATGTTCATATAAATTAACAAATAACCAGATATCTTACTCTTATGTTTTGTTTGAAATAGATTAGACTATTATTCAGTGATGGCATAAACAAGATGTAGTCAGAATTAAAAACTGTACCTGATGGTTGAAATATTTTTTAAAATATTTAAAAATTTAAAATACCTTTAGCTCTTTTTTTAAATGCCAGAGCTGTTGATAGGTACAGGATTTGGTGGCAGATATTAGTGTATCAAGACAGATGAAACAAAGCAATGCAAAAGTTTTAGAGTTAAAGGTAGCAGGAAGTTTTAGTTTTTTCTTAATTTTTTTAATGTTTTATTTATTTCTGAGAGAGAGAGAGAGCAGGGGAGGGTCAGAGAGAGAAGGAGGTACAGAATGTGAATAGGCTCCAGGCTCTGAGCTAGCCATCAGCATAGAGCCCGACCCAGGGCTTGAACCCAGAAACCATGAGATCATGGCTTGAGCTGAAGTCAGATGCCCAACCGACTGAGTCACCCAGGCTCCCCAGGAAGTTTTAGTTTTGAAGCCAATATTGTTTGAATTTATGCTGAAGAACACCAGGAAGCCTGTCTATAGCGATCTTTTTAAAACACATTTTTAAAATTACAATATGGAAATAGTAGTTTCAGAAAACTCAATTTCTTAAGTATTTTCCAAAATTGGGCTTTATGGATGTTGGCTAAATTGTGTTTTGGTTGAATTAAAGAAAAGAACATACAAAATTAGGCCATTAGTTTAATTTTTAGCTTGTGGACTAGAGCTCTGGGGCATTTCATTCTATCACAGAAAAGTTTCCTTCCATTCTTTTGCTCCCCTTTTCTTCCCTTTTCCCTTCTTCCTTTTCTCCTCCTCCTCCTTCTTTTTTACTTTTGGTAGATTTTACAGAAAAAAGTAACTGAGAAAATGAGCTGAGTAGAAATATGAGAAAAGTTCTTAATGCCACAAAGTCTTTTAGTGGCAAAATGACAATCTTAAAAATAGGGAAAGATTTGTTAATTTCTTCACTCATGTGTTATGGGAGTCTTTTATCCCCAATAATGCTGTTTGTGAGATGACAGTGATCTATCTTAGATATCCTCAGTGTTACTCTGTCTATCGTTCTCACTGTGAGGCTCTTTATCCAATTTCACAGATGATAATTTCTAGTTTGTAAACCATTGGTTATCAATTAAAAGAAATCATCCAGAACTAAATCTTTGGCTAGAATAATTAATCTTTATATAGTTTAATCCCTATTTGATGAAGTGATCTGCATCAAAGAGTGGAGTATTTACTTTAAATCATACCTTTGGTACACTGGTAATCAATTTTTTCTATCATTATAGTCATCTAGAAGAAAGGGGGAAGAAAATG
Source organism: Hyaena hyaena (assembly GCF_003009895.1). Classification (NCBI taxonomy): domain Eukaryota; kingdom Metazoa; phylum Chordata; class Mammalia; order Carnivora; family Hyaenidae; genus Hyaena; species Hyaena hyaena. The sequence goes on along the minus strand of NW_024081202.1, from coordinate 202,579 downwards.
ATATATTTCACATATAGGCCATCATTTATCATGTTGCAAATCATACTGCCTCACTAAATGAGGAGTTGTGAATTCTTTACCTTCCTATGCAAGGTCAATTTTGGATATAATATAAGGAAAAATTAAGAATAATGAATAATAACAAAAGTATTAAATATTAATCTTTGTCTAGTTTATAGTATATAATGTATTATATTCCTTCTCTTCATTCACTTAACACCAATAGTGTATATCAAAGTTTTATATTGTAGTGGAAAATATACACTAAATCTTGCTTTAAAAACTGTTGTAAAATTCTGTAGCTACACTTCAGGGTTAATATGTCGTTACTTGAAATGAATGATCTTCAACTAGGGATAATTCTTTCCTTTCAGGGGCCATTTCATAATATTTGGAGACATTTTTGTTTGTCATGATTTAGAGTGTGCTGCTGGGATCTAGTAAAAAGAGGCCAGGGATGCTGCTAAACTTCCAACAGTAGACAGGACAGCCCTTTATAACAATGAATCCACTAGCCTAAAATATTAGTAATACTGAGGTTTAAGCAACTCTGAATTAAACACATATTCATTGTGTTTAATGTTGTGCTTAGGAACATTGGGGAATACAAAATAAGCCAGGTAATCAGTACCCTCAAGCTTGAAATCTCAGATAAGAATTGAGTTGAAAGTCCAAATAAAGAGGATGGTGATAAGAGATTGATTAGTATATCACAAAAAGACAAAATAAAAAGCCATGAAGGCTCAGTAGAGACCAACTTATATTTGTTTGGGGAATAAGTAGTTTTACAAAAACTTTAACAGTTATATATTTTTTCCTGCTTTCCCAAAGTAGATAATGCTTGTATCTGCTTACAAAATACTAAAGGTAAAGAAGAGTACTCACTGAAAAATAAATTCCCTCTCTTGTCCCCTAGTCACCACTGTCTTTTCCTATGCCTTCTTTCTTGTAAATCCTATCCAAGTCATACCATTCCATTAAAGTACATGCATATCACGTTGTATGGATACGTTATAATTTATTTAATCAGATACCTATTGATAAGCATTTAGGTTATTTCAGTTTTCTATGATTTCTAACAGTGCTGAGAGGAGTATATTCTTTTATACATCTCAGTGCATACCTGAAGCTTAACTAGAAGTGGGACTTCAGCTTCAGAATTTTTGTGAAATTTTCATTTTAAAAATATTTTCTAAATTGTTCCATTTGGTATCCAGCTTCCAAAATGATCCCCAGTTATCTTTTTCTCCTGAACTGTATCCTCCTGTGTAGCCCCCTCCCACACTGAACAGTACTGACCTATGTGACCAAGAGGATATTAGGGAAATAGTATGTGACCACGGAGTCCAGGATATAAAAAACAGCAGTTACCATCCTGCTTTTTTTTTTTTTTTTAATCTCTAGCTCCAGGAGAAACCAGTTGCCATGTCATAAGAACACATAAAAAACCAGCACTGACCTGCTAGCCAGCTATATGAACAACTTTTAAGAGTGGGTCATCCTAGCCCTAATACAGCCTTAAAGTGATGCAGCCCTGACTAACCGCCTGGTTGCAGCCTCACAAGGGGCTTGGAGCCAGAACTGCCCACACTCAGGTGCTCCTAAATTTCTGACCATAGAAATTGTCAAGAAAATAGATGTCCATTTTTGTTTTAAACCTCTAGGTTGTAGGGCAATTTGTTATGTGGCAATAGATAACTACTACATTCTTCATGGATAGTATTCCAATGTTTACTTCCAATAGCAGTGGATGACAGACTGATATTTATTTATTTATTTATTACAAATAGTTTATTGTCAAGTTGGTTTCCATATAACACCCAGTGCTCATCCCCACAAGTGCCCTCCTCCATGCCCATCTCTCCCCTCCCCCTCCCCACACCCATCAGTCCTCAGTTTGTTCTCAGCATTCAAGAGTCTCTCATGGTTTGCCTCCCTCCCTCTCCCCCACTGTTTCCCCCCTTCTTCTCCCCCACGGTCCTTCGTTTAGTTCCTCCTAATCCTCCTATACGTGCTATCATATGGTATTTGTCCTTCTTCTCCTGACTTATTTCGCTCAGCATAACACCCTCAAGGTCCATCCACATTGCTACACATGGCCAGATTTCATTCTTTCTCATTGCCATGTAGTATTCCATCATATAGATAAACCACATCTTCTTGATCCGTTCGTCCGTTGATGGACACTTAGGCTCTTTCCATGTTTTGGCTATTCTTGAGAGTGCTGCTATGAACATTGGGGTACATGTGCTCCTATGCATGGCCTGATATCTTATACCTACCTTCTCTGTCAGAGCATGGTATCTTTTTTTAAATGCTTGCCAATGAAATAGATAAAGAACATGCCATTGTCACCTGAATTATATTCTCTGAGTGCTGTGGAGCATATTTTCATGCATTTAAGAATTAAGTCAACATGATATCTATTTACATATTTTGCTCATTTTTTCTACTGGATTTTTTGCTGTTTTCTTATTTATTTATTTATAGGAACCTATCATACATTGAGAACATTTTCAATTTGCATATGATACCATTTGCAAATGTTTTCCCTTCTTTATTTTTTATAAGGTGATTTTTTAAACAAAAACATTACAATTTTTTTTTGGTAGTCAAAGTCTTCAACATTTAAAAATGGTTTTGGGGCTTCACACCATAATTATAAAACTCATCCTATTTCTGAGATGATTGTTTTAATTCTACCATGGATTTTTTTTATTACTTTTGTGTTTCTCTTTTTTATATTTAAATACTTGATTCATCTGGAGTTTACCTAATTAATTTTCTACTTAATTTCATTTTCTTATTCCAGATAGATATTCAGTTATTGAAACTCCAATAATTATGAAATAACCTTTCTCCTAATGTAATTTTTTTCTTCTTTTATACTGAATTGCATTGTATTTGATCAATTTCTGGTCCTTATAGTATGTTCCATTGATTGAGCTCTTTTTCTGTGTTATGTTAGCTTAGGGTTACATTGTTGTTCTCATGGTATACTGATTTTCAGCATGATTCTGACTCTATTCGTTTCAATATTTATTGAAATGCTGTTCAGATTTTTTGTTAGGAAAGAGTCCCTATTTATGTGGAAATGCACCTCCTAGTGGAGAAAACAAACAACCTCAAAACAGATCAATCTATGATATGAAGAAAATAAAGCAGTATAAATACTTATGTTTTTATAAGAGTTTCAGTGACAGTTCCTCTTAGGAAGTGACATTTGAAACGAGAGTGGGATGGATGTGGTTCCATGGAGCATGGTTGGCACATGGAACAGAGTACAAAGGCTGATAGGCAAGAGCTTGAAGAGCATATTTGTGGAACATTAGAAAAGTGGAACAGTACTAAAAAAGAAGTATGAATAGGTAGGACACTGGTAGGAAATGTAGTCAGGGAAAGACCCAGGTCTGGGGATGCCTTGCAGACCATGTTAAAAATTTTGGATTACCTTCTAAGCGTGTAGGAAATAAAAGGTTGGGATGTGATTGATACTGTCAAAGGAACACTGTTTTAGAGAACTTGTTACAGAACCAGACTGTGTTGCTGGTGGAAGAACCAAATGGTACTGGGAAATCTTGGTGGATCGGAGTTTTATTTTACACTGGGTGGGCTCAGAGGAGATCCTTCTCCAGAAATTTGAGTCCTGAGAACCAGCATGGGGGAAAACTTATCTGTTACTTCCACATTCTGCATTAGTAGTAATTTGGTGTGCTCAGCAAGCAGGGCAGGAAGATGAACCGGGAAGAGGGGTCTCTAAGTTAGGGACTAGAGCTTATGTTAGTCCCATAGGCCATTTTATGGTGCATAACTTTACTTATTTTTCCCCAACAAACTGGTTAATGGGTGGGAGAGAAATGGGAGAGAGGAGGGCAAGAGTGAAAGCAGGCAGCTCAGTTAGGCTATTTTTCAGTAGCCCCAATGAGACATGATGGTGACTTGGGCCAGTTGTACAGTTGTCAGATGTGATCTGAATCCAATCAAAACTTGTGGAACAGCTAATGCAATTTACCTTAGAATCACCCTGCATTACCAGAAAAGAAAAATCCTGTGTTTGTTTTAGCTGACATCACATTTAGATTACAAGTTAACATAAGGATAATGAACATGTTTGGATTCTTCAATATTTTTTTAAACTCAGACATGTAGTATTTTCTATTGATTGATATTCACAGGAGAACTTTAAATTTTTCTTTATGGATATCTTCATTGGTTTTTTATTTTTTTTAATTTTGTTTTGTTTTGTTTTGTTTTGTTGCTCTTGTAATTGGAACTCTTATGTCCACTATAATATCCTCTCACTGGTACTGAAGCAGCATTAACTACCAGACATGTGAGTGAAAATGTCAGCATTATTCCCATCCCTAGATTTAGAGCCTTTTCACTGAACGGAGCAGAAAACAGCCATGCGCACTATGCTCTGTCTAAATTCCTGATCCACAGAATCTCCAAAGACAATAAATAGCTATTTCAAATAATTTATTATATAACTTTAATAAATGGATTAGAAAGTGCATTGTCTTTCTTTGGGTTGTAGAAGTTAGTAAATACAATTTGCATTCCCCCTTTCAATTCTGTTTATGGTGGTTTACCATTAGAAAAATACACCACCATAAATATACAGATCAGTGAATTATAACAATTGAATACCCAAGTAACCAACATTCAGGAAAAGAAGCAATATTCAACAATAATTTATCAATATCCCCTACCCCCCCATTCATCCTTGCCTTCTACCAAATGAAGTATAGGAAGGCTTACCCATTTACTTATCCTTTCTCCCTTAAGGTAAAGAAATAACTTTTGGTTTTCTATATCAAAATGAGTCACTCATTTGGAGAAGTGTATTCTATCAGCATTGTCAGGGATATACAGCTGGGGGCATCCTTTCTCCACATTTTTCTACATTCTGTTTGACCTGGGCAATCCCTTAATCTGTTCTGTTATTTTGTCAACAATGAGATTCACATCTCTATCCTGTTTTTAGTATTTTTTTGAGGGGGATTGTGATTTTTTTTAACTAAAGATTATTAAGAGGCAACAACAACAAAAAGTCAAAACACAAGGTCACTCTGGAATCAAAATTTGCTTCCTTATTGTTCTGAACTAGAATTTTAAAATGCTTGATGATAAATTTGAATTAGTTTAAAATTTGGATGCAATCAAAGTAGGTTTTTAGGTTTGAAACATAAATGTTTGTGAACCTTTTCTTAAATATTTAAAAATGGCAAATTTGTACAATATTCTCATATTTCATTCTTTTTAAAGCTTTTTAAAATTGAGGTATAATTGACATACAATATTTTGTTAATCTTAGGTCTACAACATAATGATTTAGTATTTGTACATATTGTGAAATGAGAACCACAATAAGTTTAGTTAACGCCTGTCACCATACATAGTTACAGAATTTATTTTTCATGGGATGGGAACTTTTAAGATATATGCTTAGCAACTTTCAAATATGCAATAAGTATTATTACCTATAGTTGCCAAACCATACATTATATCCCCATGACTCATTTATTTTATAACTGGAAGTTTGTACCTTTTGACTCCTTTTACCTATTTCATCCATCCCTCACCCCCTACCTTGACAACCAAACCACCAATCTGTTTCTGTTTTTGTGACCTTTTCTTTTTTAATTCCACATATCAGTGAGATCATATGGTATTTGTCCTTCTCTGCCTTATTTCATTTAGCATAATACCCTCAAGGTCCATTTATGTTGTTGTACATGGCAAGATTTCATTATTTTTATGGATGAATAATATTACATTGCATAAATATATCACATTTTCTTTATCCATTCATTTTTCAATGGACACTTAGGTTGTTTCCATATTTTGGCTATTGCAAATAATGCTGCAGTGAACATGGGGATGCATGTATGTTCTTAATTTAATGCTTCTGTTTTCTTTGGTTAAATGTCCAACAATTCTATTGCTGGACCATATGGTAGTTCTATTTTTTAATATTTTGGGGAACCCCTATACTGTTTTCCATGGTGGCTGCAACAATTTACATGCCCAACAACAGTGCACAATGGTTCCCTTTTTTCCTTATCTTTGCCAACACTTGTTATCTCTTGCATTTTTGATAACAGCCATTCTAACATGTGGGAGGTGAAATCTCATTGTGGTTTTCATTTGCATTCCTCTGATTATTAGTGATGTTGACACCTTCTCATGTACCTGTTTGCCATTTGTATGTCTTCTTTGGAAAAATGTCTAATCAGATCCTCTGCCGATTTTTTTCAATCAGGTTGTTTGTAGAAAAGTGGTTGCCAGGGGTTGAAGAGTGGGAAAAACAGGGAGAAGCTGGTTCATCTGTAAGATAAGTAATGTCTGAAGACCTTGATCATGAAGTTGTAAATACAAGCCTCATGTTGGGTGGAGAGATTACTTAAAAGATAAAATCTTAAAAAACAAAACAAAACAAAAACAAACAAAAAACCCCAATGTTTGGATCTTTATAGCTATCTCTTTTTCTTAGTAGAACTTAATTCATTGTTTCTTTTTACTTTTTTAATACTCATAATTTGTCACATTTAAAAAGGAATGGTAATATCTATATTTTTTATATATTAATATATACTAACTGCAGCATTCTATGCTCAACTCAGAGTCACATTATAACCTGACACCTTTATAATCCTTTAATATTATAAAGACTTAGTCTCATGTCAGCAATTAAATAAATTCTTCCATGGTCATAAACATTAAGATGTCCACGAATATCTGACACTCTGGGTGCCTTGCAGAAAACATGTTTGAATGGCCCTAATAATTTAGAATCTTTCAAAGGAGGCATATTTCTTAGTTTCCACCAGTTTATGGCATTTTCTCAGTATTGTTTTTTTTTAAGACCTTGAGAGTTTTGAAGATTTCTGGTTACATATTTTGTAGAATGTTCCTCAGTTTGGACCCAAATGATATTTTCTCACGATTACACAGAGATTATGGGTCTTGGAGAATACCACATAGATGGATCCTACCAACGGCACATGATAACAATATTCACTATGACTAGTAGACTTAATCTTATTATTTGTTTGAGATTGTATATACCAGGTTTCTCCACTGTGAAATCACTGTTTGTCCCTTTTTATATTCTTCTGCTATCTTTACAACTGAGTCGTTAAACCCTGCCCACTCTAAGAGGAAGAGAATTGAACTCAGTTCTATGGAAAAGTATCAAAAATTTTGTGTATGTGTAAAATTGACCATAATAATTAATATGCATGGGTGGGTACTTTGACACTATGCAGCCATCCTGTTTTATCTTAAAATTTTGCCATCCATCAGTGAATCTTGTTTGCAGTAATTATTACTGTTGTGTTCTAATGGTGATTTTCTATTTCTCACATTTTTATATTTAATCTTTGGAATTCTACTGTAAGGCAGATTTGTCCTGTACTGGTAGAAAACTTTTATCATCTTCCTTTTAAGTTCTTTGGCCAGTCTGATAATTAAATTGACATAAAACAAATTAACAGAAGAAAAATTTTAATTTCGCACATGTAGCATAAAAGTGTCAAAGACATGAGAGGCTCCCTGATAGATAGTCAGGATAATTGAGGCTTATATATTATCCTCAGCTAAAGAAAAGTGGGCAGGAGTCTGAGATTTCAAAGGGGAGGAAGAAGATTCACGGGAAAGTTAGAAATGCAAATGTATGGTAAACAAATGATTGCCATGCAGGTAAGTCTTCTTTCTTTCTTTCTTTTTTAAAAAATATTTATTTATTTTTTGTAGAGCACAAGTGGAGGAGGGACAGAGAGAGAGGCAGACAGAGACTCTGAAGCAGGTTCTGTGCTGACAGCAGTAAGCACTATGTGGGAGGCTTGAACCCGTGAGCCCTGAGATCATGACCTCTGAACTGAGGTCAGAGGTTCAGTGGACTGAGCCACCCAGGTGCCCCACAGATAGTCTTTCTGATATAAAAAGTTATCTCTGGCAATAGCTCTTCCCTGTAGGCCTTCTGTGTAAATCCTTTTAGGCAGTTAAGGGAAAGGTTTTAAAACAAAACAAAAACCAAAGGAACAAAAGAACCCTCTCCTGAGTTCACTGAGTCCCAGTTGCCTCTGGCTCAAAGCAATCCACACACCAAAGTGGCACATTTTGGGATAATGTAGTCTCCCCCATTTCTAATTTGTTTATTTAATTGTAGGGATTAGAAAACTTTTTAAAACAAATTTTGATGTTTTATTTATTTCTGAGAGAGAGAGAGACACAGCGTTATCAGGGGAGGGTCAGAGAGAGAGGGCGATACAGAATCTGAAGCAGGCTCCAGGCTCTGAGCTGGCTGTCAGCACAGAGTCCGATGCATGGCTCGAACCCACAAACTGTGGGATCATGACCTGACCCGAAGTCAGACCCTTAACCGACTGAGCCACCCAGGTGCCCCAACATTTTCTGATAAGGGCCAAAAAGTAGATATTTTAGGCTCTGAAGGCTGGATTTAGTAGGAAAAAGGAAAAAAAAACCATCTAATTACTAACTTACTCTAGGACATTGTTCCAAACTTTATATCCTCTTGTGATTTGGTATCTGTTCGTCTGCTCTTAATTATGTATACGTAAAAGAGTATTGAGTAATAAGACATATCTTTGAAAAACCTGAGTCATTTAGATGTCTTTCTGATACATTTTAATGAATTGAAAGTAAAATATTCTCTTGGGTGAACTTGTTGGTATTTAAAGATTTGATAATTTGGTGATATTTTTTCTTACTGGAAACACAGTCTCTTAAAACTTCAACCAACTTCAGACATCGGTTCTTATATTTTACAGATTATAAAACCAATGCTTGAAGGATTTAAGTAAATTCTGTGAGGACATATGTAGGGCTGGGACCAGACTCTAATACCTGTGAATTGTTTCTTCCATTACCTGTTTCTTGTATTGTTGTCAAATACAAGAAAAAATGAATATGTCCATTAAAAATGTAGGGTTAAACTATTCTTTAAAAAGTTTTGCAACTAAAATGATTTAAAACTGGCCATTATATATAATATTGAAAAGAGAAAACCCTGGTCTACTTGGTCTTTATGACTGCTCACCACTGTTAAAGGTGGTGAGCAATAAAATAAGTTCACAGAAATAAAACAAGTGCTCTGGCTACCATTTATTTTGGCAATTGTCAGGAAAGATGAATTAGCCAGCACAGATTCCCCAGAGGTAGCATGATGTGTAAGACTAATAAAACGATACCTGATGATTCCCTTGGAGAAGGAAAGAATAACCTCAAAGAAGAATCAGAATTAACAAGAAATGAGACCAATCTTTCACAGCACCGTGAAGGTTAGAAAGATAAAGCTATAGTACTCTAAAAGCCATGAAATTACTTCTAAAGGCAATAATCGATTTAGTGGGAAGCATTAGAAAACTACAAGTCAAAAAACAACATCAACAAGAATGGTAAGGCCTGGAGGTCACAGCCATCGAAAAAGTGCCTGGTAAATCCTCTCTCTCCCCCTGCTCCTCAGCTAAGATTGATTCTATGCCGAATCCTGAGCCTGAAACAACTGTTTCCTGGGGAGAAACCTTTTTACTTACGATGAATCACTTTTTCTTTACTTGCTCCGTGCAGGAAAGTAGGGAAAAAGGAGGGAGGAAGGAAAGGAGGGAGAGATGGAAAAAGGGTGGGAGGGAGAGAAGGAAGAAATGAATCAAGGGGGAAAAAAGAAAAGTCTATCACTGTCCATTTCCTTCTTTGATTATTTTCTTTGCTAGATTTGTTGATCAAAAAGACTTCAATGGAATGGATTGATTGTGTCTTCTTGCTTTTCACAAGAATATGATTGTATAAATCATCACAGGTAATGATTTTCTTCATCATTTCAAGTCTTTTCTGAATAGTATGGATTGCTCTGTGGTTTGATAATCTGCATCAACTCTTTGTACATTTAACTGTCAATTGTAAACTTTCAATTTAATATTAGTTATTTAGCTGGCACTTCATTGTGCCTACTCACGCTCTTCAGCTGGTACTGGTGACTGAAATGGAAGACAGTCTCAGTGGTCAAGTCTCAGTAATGTTTAGGTGAGTGGTTCCTTAATTCATTTGAGATCATAATTTCCTCTACGAGGTAGAACTACTCTGGACATTGGCTAGGGAAATGTAGCCAACTTAGAGTGATAATATTCTGTTATTTCTAAGTTTTATAAAATGAGCACATATTTTCTTTGATAATTACCATAATATGAAATGCTAAAAAAATTAAAGGCATCAAAACAAATTTAGTTGATTAAAAATGAGAAAGTGTGAATAAGCTTTTAATTTTATTTATACAATTTAATTTTTGTCAAATAATAAATATAGCTTTTTGAAGGATCGATTGACTCTTCTACACACTTCTCAACTCTCCTTACTCTCAAGTCCTATTACCCAGAGACAAGCAGTTTAACTCACTTCACTACTTTTTCTAGTTCTTGAGTCTGTACTTCTAAGTAACAAGTACATAGTGATATTTCCTGATTTTTAGTTGCAGATAGCTATTGAATCCCTCCTTAGATGAGGTTATATTTTTTCTCTTTGGCTTCTCCCTTCCCATCACACAAGTTTTTCCTTTTCCTATAGTTCACATATCCATCATCATAGACTGAATCAACATTAGCATTAGCAGTATTTAGGAATGCCTAAATATCAATCACAACAAAAAGCTATAGATTTTTCTAGCCACATAAAATATTACTTTGGTTTATCTTCTGGGAAAGAGATTGTGTTGATTGCCTCCCATTGGTCACTCTGGTTTCTTCCTGTGGTAACCATAAAATTTTTTTTCCATTTCCTCAAAGACAATACATTCACAGAGAAGTAGTGAGAAAGATAGATTTTATTAACGACCTAGTAGAGGTGTTGGGAAGAAGAATTTCCTCTGGTTTTCAATGTCCTAGGTGGACTTAGAATCAAATTGACATGAGTTAGATTAACAGGAGAAAATCAAATTTAGTAATGGATGTATGGGGAATCCACATAGAAATGGAAATTCCCAAGACAGTCAAGCAAAATAATGTTTATAAGATCTAAGGAGAGGGATAAGGATCCGAAGATATAAAGGGGCAAAAGACCATTAGTAGGAAAGTGAAAAGGAGAGGTTTGAAAATCAAAGATGCCCTATTTTGCAGATAGGTTTCTTAGGTAAAGAGGAATCTCTGTTAATAGCTCTTTTCCTGGTAAAACATATGGTTGAGGAGGAGGTAAAGACCCTTTTCTGAATCTGCTGGGTTTGGATTGGTTTCAACTCAAAATAATGCTCATGTCACAGTGGTCCATCTTGGGGTGGCTTACCCTTGATCCTTATAGGAGAGAAGGCTTTAAAGGGGCATAGGTCATATACTATATACCATACAATATTTTTACCTCTCTAAAAATCAGTTCTCATGTCTTTTTTCTCAGTTGCCAGACAGTAAGGATCTATTTTGCCTCCTTCCTAATAATTGATGTAATTCTCTGTGCATAGAATTCCCTCTAATTCTCCCATATTTTGCTTCTGCCTTAATCCTTTCTTATGTTATATATGTTAGTCCTCTTCATGCTTCTCTGCCTTTGCATCCTTAGAAGCAAAATAGGATATCAATGTCATGTTTGTGAAATAGCTTTGTGTCAGTTAGGGTAGGCTATGTTATTCTCTGTTGATAAATAGCCCCTAAATCTCAGGTGCTTAATATTTAAAAATAAATTTCCTATATATGGTACATGTACAATGCAAGTTGTTAGGGGGGAGCTGCATCAAGTGGGCCCATACTTCCATGATCACTGCAATGGCAAGGAAGGTGACACATAATTTCTGCTCACATTTTATTAGAAAAAGCAAATCACGTATCCACACATTGCTTCCATAGGGGCAGGGAAGTGTAAAACTTAACCTACTGTGTGCCAGGAAGGACAGAAGGACTATTTTTAAATAGCTCTAATGACAACCTTAACCACTATTTTGACTATAGAGATTCTATATTGAAAACCAAGGAGGCTCTTATAAATAACATATATTTAAAAAAAATATCTGTGAAAATAACTTTTTCTTCCCTTACATACATTTTTAAAGTTTCTAGGAAAGAAGAGGGCCTAAGTAACCTGACTCACTTCTAACTAACTCACCAATTGGAAGATATTATTTCCCTCATTTTGAAATGTCTTCAGACAATATTCTTTTATAGAGTGCCTGGGTGACTCAGTCAAGTGTCCTTCTCTTGATCTCAGCTCCAGTTATGATCTCATGGCTGGTAAGATCAAGCCCCACATTAGGCTCTGCACTGACAGCACAGACCCTGCTCAGGATCCTCTCCCTCCCTCCCTCCCTCCCTCCCTCTCTCTCTCTCTCTCATAATATATAAACTTAAAAAGCATATATCCTTTTATGAGTTTACTTTTAAATTCTTTTGTTAATAAATGAATTAAAAATACTAAAAAAACTATTTAAAGTTTATAGAAGGTGACATCCTAACTTTTGAGAACTGAATATAAACTTAAGGCAAAAACCTTAATTACCATACATATAGTTGGTTTGTTTCTGTGAGGGAGGAAAAATAATTTTCCCTTATCCTTTTAGGCTCTTGGCTGAGACACCTCCCAACCCCACCCCCTCTAATAACTGATAGATTAACAGGAGAAAAACAATTTTAATAACATGTATACCTCCTGTAAACATGGGAGAAACCCAGCAAAACTAAGTAACTGTCTGAAATGGGCCAAGCCACCACCTTAAGTAATATCTTTCAGCAAAGATGAAAAGCAACAACAACAACAACAACAAACAAAAACAAAAAGAAACAAAAACAGGATACTGGGAGGAAGGGAGAGTCAGTCATTGGAGGTTACAAGTCAAGCACAATAAGCAAGGGCACTGTTGTTATGCAGATTTAAGCTGTTGCCTTTTCCACTGATAAGAGTTTCTGGGGATTTAGATTCATCTTTCTCTTCCCAGTACAGAGAGACAGACACCCTAACAAATGGAGATTTCCCTTATAAACATAAATGTCTCTTACAAAATCGTTTACAGAGATTTTCTTTTGTCTGCAGCTTAAAAAAAAAAAAAAAGCTTAAAATAACCCTTATACCAAAGAGACATATTTTTGGGTAGCAAATTCTGCTCCTCTGCATTACTATACCACGTTTAGGTTTTAATTATTAAAAATCTAAAATAAGACTTATGTAATATTGAAAACATTGTAAATACTGAATATAAACCTACCTCAGAGAGTAAAATTCTAGTCAGAAACTGAATGCCAACTAATATCATACATTAACTTTAGGGCCTTAAAAAAGAATATTGGTATAATGATAATCTAGATCTTTACTCACGGCAGAATATATTTCTAATTCAAGTAGCTATCATTTCAGGTCCAGTAAGCAAATAGAGACTACCCATTCATTTCATAAAAACCTCTCATAAGCTGCCTATGGAAACAAATGTCTCTCATTGCTCAACTAGGTTGGGTTCAAACTGGTGACTTGGAGGTGAAAGGTTATGGATTCTGTTATCAATCATCTAAGCTACCTTTTCCTCAAGCAGAAAAGCACTGACTCAGACAAGTGAGGGGAGAATTATTTGACTCAATTCATTAACACATGACACTACTCTGTTGGCAAATTTCTTGAATAAAATAAGAATAGTATAAAAAACAGCATCCTTTTTTATTGTAACATAGGGAACATAGGTGAGGAAAATGTGCCAGTTACAACGTTCTGCAAATTGCTATAAATTGTTAGTGAGAAAATTCATTTGTATTTCCTAGGTATTTCCTCTTGTCTGTGACTGTCAAACAATGGCAGTATGATGGATTGTGTCACCATAAGCAGATCTCCCGTGGACACAGTCTCTGGCCTCTGTCGGGTAACATTACAAACCTGACTTTAAACTCACTGTTAACATACTTGGGGAACAAGTTATTTTACTTTTCTGCCATGCTATTTTCTATTTCTTTGCATTAAATATACACTGGAGAGTAAAAAATGATGGTTGAGATGTAGCTGACAGAGAAGTCAAGGGCTGTAGTTTGGAATACTCATTACTTCATGAAGATAATTCACTTTAAAAATTTCTTAAAGCAGAATACAAAAAGATGAAGACAGAATATAGCTTTGTGATTAGTTAGCACTAAATCTTCAATAAACGTTTGAAATGTACTCTTGTGTTTTTCTGTGAGATATTTTGAGCTTCTCAAAGTACTATGGCAGAATATTTTTTTCCTGTAAGAATTCCTAAAGGATTTCAACTGCAGTTTTATTCCAAATTGGTCAACTACTTACTTTGTACCATGTAGTATTGTAGAATATGGAAATGAACAAAGCCAAGTTACCAGCATTTATGTAACTTATATCCTGCCTAAAAGACCATATAAATAGATAAGTGATAATGATTTATGCAGACCAGTTTCTAGCACCCACACAGGACCAGCCAAGAGTACCTTTGATTTCATGCATGATAGAAATCAAATGCAAGCCAAAAGAAAGTGAGATCAGAGTTTATTGAAGATATTTAGATAGTGTAGATATAGACAGGACATTTGGGAGACATGGAAAGGAAAGGAGAGAGAGTCTAATTTTTGCTTGGGGTCTGGGGCTTTTATTGAGAATTGTGATTTGGTGTATGTGTCCTCTCAGGCATCCAGGAACTGGTCAGAACAAAAAATAAGGCTCCAGAAATCACTTATTCTTTGCAGCCAAGGTGTCTTGGTTTCTAGATATCTAGTCCCAGTGGTCTGACATATACATAGGATGGCCTCACCCAGTCATTCTCAACTGGTCATCCTTAGATGTTATCAGTGTGCTGGAAGTCTCCAAAGAAATCATTAACTCCTTGATCCTTAGAAGGAGGACACACGTTACTGGTACTGTGAGGCATATGGATGGCAAGGGCATCCTGGAAAGAATAGAGGCAGGAAAAACCAGTTCCTCATAGGGGTTCTTCAGGTTCCCTATCTCAAAAATAATGATAGGTTTTTTTGTTTTTGTTTTTAAGTTTACCTATTTATTTTGAGAGAGAGAGTGAGCAGAGAAGAGGCAGAGAAAAAGAATCCCAAGCAGGCTCTGTGCTGTTAATACAGAGTCCAACGTGGGGCTCAAACTCATGAACTGTGAGATAATGACCTGAGGTGAAACCAAGAGTCAGATGCTTAACCAATTGAACCACTCAGGCACACCCCTGTTTTTGATTTTTAAATGTATATTTGTTTATTTTAAGAAAGAAAGAGCATGAGCAAGAGTGAGGGAGGGAGGGGCGGAGAGAGTTGAGGATCCCAAGCCGGCTCCATGCTGTCAGCACATGGCCCCAAACCGGGCTCTATCTCATGACCTAAGCTGAAATCAAGAGTTGAATGCTCAACTGGCGTCCAGATAATGATAGTATTAATAAGTACCATAAAAAATAAGACCCAAGGCAAGTGAAATAGGAGTCATGCAGTTTTCTAACTTAGATGAGTCATTCATAAAAGGGGTTTTATTAACATGTAACATGTAAGTAGAAGTTTGGGGGAAATAAGAATGCATGTTGTGAGAATACGGGAAAATTATTTAAGGCAGAAAGGACACCAGATTGAAGGACAATAGGAAATTTGCTGGGAGTGTGCAAGAGCTGGCAAGAAGATCAGTATGGCTGGAGCAAAATGAACAAGGGAAGAGGAAGCAGGATATGATATAAGAGTTATTCATGGGCTAGAACATTGGGACCCCAAATCATCTAAATGATTTGGATTTTGTTTCAAGTCTCATGGTAATATTTGGAAGACTTGAGAACAGCATGTTGATCAGTGATTTACCTGCTAAAGGATATTTCTGGCTTTTGCATGGAAATAGACTCTAGGTTAGGAATTGAAGAAAAGTGGCTATTACAGTAGCCCAGACAAATTATTAGAACCAAATGATTATAACAAGTATTACTTTCCTGGACATATGTATAAGGCTGATAAGATTTTTAAGTCCAAGAAGCACAAAGGCATCAGAAGTTGTTCCAAGATGTTTAAACTGATCAGCTGGGTGAATGGTGGGGTCATTAACTTAGATTAGGAATATTAGAAAAGATTCATATTCAAATGTTAGGGGGAATCACTACTTTTAGACAGTCTAAATTTGTGAGAAGATGCTTATTAAATCCCTGTATTTATTTTCTATGCTAGTAAAAAATCACCACAAATTTAGTGATTTAAAACAACACAAATTGGAGTGCTTGGGTGGCTGAGTCGATAAGTGTCCGGCTTTGCCCCAGGTCAGGAGCTCACAATTCAGGAGTTTGAGCCCCACTCAGGCTCTCTGCTGTCAGCACAGAGCCCACTTTGGATCCTCTGTCCCCCTCTCTTCATGCCCCTTCCTTGCTCACACATTTTTTCTCTCAAAAAATAAAATAAAATACATTTTTATAAAACTCCACAAATTTACTAATTCACAGTTTTTGTGAGATTGGAATCTCAGCATGGCTTAGCTGGGTTCTCCACAAACCTGCAAACAAGGTATCAATCATCTCGGTTCTCACCTTGACATGATCTGGGGAAAGCTCTGCCTCTAAGCTCACTCAGGTTTCTGGCAGACTTCATTTCCTTGCAGCCTTATGACTTATAGAATCTTGCTTTATTTAAAATTGGCAAGCTGAGGGGTTCATGGGTGGTTCAGTTAGTTAAAGTGTCCAACTCTTGGTTTCCCCTCAAGTCATGATCTCACACTTCATGAGATTGAGGCCTGTGTCTGGCTCTCAGCCAGAGAAAAGCCTGCGTGGGATCTCTCTCTCCCTCTCTCTCTGCTGCTTCCCTGCCTTCTCTCTCTCTCTCAAAATAAATAAATTAATTAAAAAATAACAAAGTTATATACAATGAAATATTACTCAGCAATCATAAAGAATGAAATCATGCCATTTGCAACAATGTGGATGGAGCTGGAGTGTATTATAATAAGCAAAATAAGTCAGTCAGAGAAAGACAAATGTCATATGATTTCACTCATGTGTGGAATAGAAGAAATAAAATAGATGAATATATGGGAAGGCAAAAAAAGAGAGAGAGGGAAGCAAACCATAAGAGATAAGGTTTATTTTAAACCATAAGAGATAAGGATAGAGAACAAATTGAGGATTGATGGAGGGAGGTGGGTGGGGTATGGCCTAAGTGGGCTAAGGAAGGCACTTGTGATGAGCACTGGATGTTATATGTAAGTGATGAATCACTATATTCTACACCTGAAACCAATTTTACCACATATGTTAAATAACTAGAATTTAAATTAAAACTTGAAAAGAAAAAAAAACATAAAGTCAGCAAGGAATGTAAGATTCTAGAGCAAGTCAACTAGCAGGATGAAGACTTATATGATGTAACAATTACAACAGTGATGTCCCAAGATCTTTGCCATATTCAAGTTACAGATCCTGCCCATACTCAAGGGGAAGGAACAGAAGGCCTGGAGATATAAATCTGAGTTACCAAGGTATTAATATATTAAAGTCTTGGTCTTGATGAATATATAATGAATAATGACATAGAAATGATAGATATTTTATTCCAATAGACATATAGAGTATTCCAGTCAGCTAGATTAAAAAAAGGATGCAGAAAAACTTCTTGGACAGTTTTGCTGCTACTTGCTGGGTCAGTTCTTGCCTGCCTTATTAGGGTTACTGCTCTAAGAAAGCCATTATCTTCCCTTGACTATTATCAGATGTTTAGAAAGTGCCACACAAATACTGTGCTAAGAGCTCTAAAAAGAACATCTCCCTTTATCCCTACAATAAACTAATAAGATAATTAATATTACTTCTTTTTAGTTGATGAGGAAAGTAATACTCTAGATCACACAGCCACTAAGACATACAGTCAACATGAATGAGGTGTGACTCCATAATCTATACACTTACCCACATCCTTTGTAGTGTCTCCCTTTGTGTCCAACTTGCCTAGATAAGATCCACTTCTGATCATTTATTGGTATTCTTTATGTCTACATGGGTTTGCCATTTTCCTTGATTTGTTTTCTCTTGTCCTCCATTCAGATCATCTCAACTGACTCCCTCCTTCCCCTTGGGAGCTGTCACCTGATATCTTCGTAGCCCACAACTGCTCTCAAATTGCATAATAGACATAATCTTTTGTAAACATTAATCTTTTCATTAAAGACTAAAGTATCTGAGGAATTCAAATCTGAGTGAAGTTAGTGCACAGGAAGGACTCAGAAAAATCTATTATTTTGAATCTGAAGAAAAAAGGAAATCCCAGAGGAAAGAAGTATTTTTGAGAAGTAGAGAAAGAAGTAAACATATTCATCGTTCTTATAATTATTATGGAAGCAGGTTATATTCCTTCTATGTAACAATAACCAAGGAATTGTGTCTTGAAGAATGAGTTTACTTTCTTAGTACAAAAAAAAGAAGATACAAAATGTATTTCTCAATTATATAGGAATGCTTTTATGGTAGAAATTTTAGGTGACTCTTTTATTTTTTATTTTGCACTTAGCTGCTGGTGAATGGTTATAACTAATACCTATTGTGTAATGCCTTCATTTCTGTGGTTCAAAGCATATGTAGGATGTGGTTTAGTATATCTCTTTTACCTTTACCCAGTATTAGCATAAAAATGTTTCTATTGAATATTCACATCAAGGTGTACAAGAACACAATTTTTTTGTCACTAAAATGCAGTCTAAGATAAAACAAAATTATTCTACTTTAAAAAAAAATCCTGAAATTTACACTAGCTTTTTCTATGGAAAACCCTAATCCAATTTTTCTGCATAAATAAAATACAAATTTTGTAGAATATATGAGAACACAGTAAAATCTACTGATGAAAACAATCTGCCTTATGCCTGTGGTTTCACAGAATCTGAACCTTCAGACTGAGGATTATTCTACAGGGATGTAACATCTGTATAGAACAGTTTCAGTTTCAAAGAAATACATAATTAAGATTATGGAAGATAGGTAACTAAACAACAAAAATGCAACAGCACCTTTAGTAAAATGTCATGTACACCTAGGACTGCTGTGACCAAGGACCACAAACAGGATGGCTCAAAACAACAAGCAGTTTCTTGCCTTGCAGTTCAGTGGAGGATGGGGGAGGGGGCAGAAGTCTGAAGTCAAGCAAGGTGTTGGCAAGGCCGCGCTCTCCCTGAAGGTGTGGGGCAGGAGAGGGTGGGGGAAGTGACTTCCCCTGCCTTTCTTACAAAGCTCACTTCTCATAGCCTATGCTGTTCCTTGGCTTGTAGTAGATGCATTGCTTCCATCTGTGGTCTTATCCCTGTGTATTTTTGCATCTCCTTCCCTCTATTTCTGTCTTTGTATCCAAATTTCCCCTTTTCACAAGGTCACCAGTCATGCTCACAAGGCTGAGTATGATGACTTTATTTAAACTTGTTTACCTTGTAAAGACTTATTTCTAACTAAGCTTACATTTGGAGGTACTGAGGATTAGAATTTCAACATATCTTTTTGTGGGTATGCAATTCAAAGCATAACATATGTATGAAGTTGCACATTTAAAATCATATTTTGAAACATTTGTGCTGAAATATTGGTTGCAGATTGCCACTGAAATTCATGCCATCATGTTTACAACTTCATGCAGACTAACCACATTATTTAACTTATTTTAATTGAACTGTTCCAGATTCCTATATATTATCGAAATACATTTCTTTTTCATTACTTCCATATAATTCAACATGACAGAACATAGACTCAAAGAAAAATTAATGGTATTATCCCAACAATAATCTAGAGAAAAGATGCTATAAGCAGTAAGCAACAAATATTTCTCAAACCACTGTAACAATAAAATGAAGATCCATACTTATGAGCAACACTAGACATTAATTTATATTATAATACATATTAAAATAAATCACCTCTGGTTAGGATAGTTTACAAGTGATTTTAGCTATAGGCATAAGTTTAAAAAACTAATTATAAAGGTAAAAGGGTTATCTCCAGCCTCTATGTCTATTTTATGTTCTTTTTATATTTATATAGTCCTGTTTAAAAACATTATTGATGTTTATAAGTACAAAAACTCTTGGAAATTCAATGAGTTGTTATTATGTATGCATTTCATCTGTGAGGCAAAATTCTATCTTAGTACATTCTGCCTTGATTAGAGGTGTCCATACAGAATGACTGTGAACCTTGTTAGGATATGCTGCTACTACTACTACTACTACTACTACTACTACTACCAGTTAAGTAGCAGTTTTTATCTCTCATTTAATTGTTATGATAACATCATGAGGTAGGTTTTATCATTGTCTGCAAAATACAGATAAGGAAAAGGAGGCACAGAAAGATTAAGTGACTTGCCCAAGGTCACACAGCAATTTGTCAAATCTGGGATTAGAAACCAGATGGTCTGATTTCAGAGGCCATGTAATCATTACTATTATGACAGAGTATTACAAATAATCCATATTAAATAATAATTCATCATGCTTTTTTGTTGCCACTTCCCCTGATAACTATTATTTTAAATCTAATATGGCTTGTCTTTTGAAAAAAGAAGTAGAAATAGAGGCCTTATTTTAAAAATTAGCTAACTCTTCTTTGTCATTGTTTACCTTATTTGACTTTTAGATTTTAGTCTTAAAATGGAGGTTAAAGCATGTGTTTTGAGCTCGTGGATCTTGGATCTTTGTATAAAGTAGTAACTATAACATGTAAAGATTCCTGTTCCTGTAATTGGTTATATCCTAGTGAAAGAAGAGTGTGCCAGCCTCTTAAATCTGTTAAAACTCTTTTTTTGTATGTGTGTGGTATCCATTTATCTCATTACATTGCTTCTGCAGTTTTGAATCACTGGTCTAATTTTTTATTTTGATGCAAAATTCTTTTTTTTTTTATAATGGGTATTTATTTATTTATTTATTTAATTTTATTTCTGAGAGAGAGAGACATAGCATGAGCAGAGGAGAGTCAGAGAGAGAGGGAGACATAGAATCTGAAATGGGCTCCAGGCTCTGAGCTATCAACACAGAGCCCGATGCGAGGCTCAAACCCACAAACTGCGATTATGACTTGAGCCAAAGTCGGATCCTTAACTGACTGAGCCACCCAGGTGCCCCAAAATTCTGAGTTTATAATAAGAAAATTCACTTATTCTTATATCTGAGTACAAATTTAGTAATTTTGTAGTTTATTAATTTACAAATTACCTTAATACAGTAGCATGAGATAATGAATTGCCCTAAAATGTTTTAATTTTAATGTTTTTAATTATGAATTACCTGAAGAATAGTAGAGATACCAACAGTGTTTTATATTGAACATTCAAATTCATTGGTTTCAATTTTCTAATGCTTTGAAGAATACAACTTTCAATGATTCTAGACATCATTTTAATATCAGAATTATAGAGTACATTCCTATATAAAATTATATGACTAAAATTTAATTTTTAAGTAGAATAAGTCATGTACACAGTAATTATTAAACTTTCTTGGACTTGTGTATCATAGTAACCTGATTTAAAGGCATAAATATAATCTGGAGTACTGAGTGGTCCTGAGAAGACTTCTTAGTAGCAAGCATCCTACCAACAAAGTGCTGCTGATGGAATGTGTTTTCACCAAGGTCAGTTGTTTACTTTACTCATTTTTGTTGTTTTTCTTTTTTATTTTTTTCTTTTTTTTTTTTATTTATTTCTAGACGAGAGAGAGAGACAGCGTGAGCAGGGGAGGGTCAGAGAGAGAGGGAGTCACAGACTGAAACAGGCTCCAGGCTCTGAGCTGGCAGCCAGCACAGAGCCCGACGCGGGGCCCGAACCACGAACCGCGAGATCACGACCTAAGCGAAAGTCGGACGCTCAACCGACCAAGCCACCCAGGCGCCCCTGTTGTTTTTCATTTTAAGTTTTTATTTTAATTTCAGTTAGGTGACATATACAGCTATATTACTTTCAGGTATCAACATAGTGATTCAGTATTACACCTGGTTCTCATCACAAGTGCCCTACTTCATCCTCATCACCTATTTTCTCTATTCTCCCACCCACCTCCCCTCTGCTACCTATTAGTTTGTTCTCTGTTGTTGAGTCTTTTTCTTGAATTGTCTCTCTCTCCCTCTTATTTTTTTCCCTTTGTGTGTTCATTTTATCTCTTAAATTCCACACATGAGTGAAATCATACGGTATTTGCCTTTCTCTGATTTGTTTCCCTCAGTATTATACCCTAGCTCCATCCATGTTATTGCAAATGGCGAGATTTCATTCTTATTTATGGCTGAATAATATTCCATTGTATACGTATCACATCTTCTTTATCCATTCAACTACTGATGGCCACTTAGGCTACTTCTGTAGTTCATCTATTATAAATAATGCTGCTATAAACACATAGAGATGCATGTATCTCTTTGAATTAGTATTCATGTATTCCTTAGGTCGATACCTAGTAGTGTGATTGCTGGATTATAAAGTAGTTCTATTTTTAAGGAAACTCTATATTGTTTTCTACAGTGGCTGCACCAGTTTGCTTCCCTAACAACAGTGCACAAGTGTTCCTTTTTGTCCACATCCTCACCAACACCTGTTGTTTCTTGTGTTGTTGATTTTAACCATATTGACAGGTATAAGATGATATCTCATTATAGTTGAGATATGTTACTCAATCTTTATGTAGTAGAATCTGCTATAATGAAGGGGAAAAAATTATTTCAAAATACAAGTTAACTCAGGTTTAAAAAAATTTTTTTTTCAATATGTATTCAGTTTTGATAGAGACAGAGACAGAGACAGAGCACAAATGGGGCAAAGAGGGGCAAAGAGAATGGGAGACAGAGACTCGGAAGCAGGCTCCAGGCTCTGAGCTGTCAACTCAGAGCCTTTTGGGGTCTCCAACTCACAAACTGTGAAAGCAAGACCTGAACTGAAGTCGGACATTTAACTGACTGAGCCACCCAGGCCCCCATAAATTATCTCAGTTTGTATGCTATCTTCCTAACTTAACTAGTTCTATTATTTATGACATTTACTCTGGAATTTCTCTTACATTTTATTATGTACTATATGAAGACAATGGGATTGAATGCTTTCATTATTTTTTAAATTATAGTCCTCTTTTTCTCATTATTTTTGCTTCCAATATTGTTCCAGAATCTTTAAAAAAAGAAAAAGAAAGTTAACTCAATTTTCAGAATTATGCATTTGAGAGCTGGCCCTTCAGAAAACACAGGGAACACTGTATTTGGGCAAGCATGTTGCAGGTTGATATTAATTTTCTCAACCATTTTTCTTCCAATCCCCTGAAAAGTAAAATGACACTAAATACCACTTGGCCACACTCTCATGTTTTCTAATTTTTTAATCAAATTGTATATGCCTTTCTAATGATGTGCTGAAAACACGGAAGCAACAACAGGTTTATAAACAGTGGCTGGACAGTGACCAGCCATCTCCCCTTTCTGTACTTTGAAGTGAAATATCAGGGGAAAGAATCCAGGCTTACTTTTCTGGATTAAAAAAAAAAATCGTGATTTTTTTTTTCCTGAAAGGAGTTGTAATCTGTTTAAAAGAAAAACTGTGTAAAGTGGCTTGAAGAGATTTCACTGCCATGGGACTTCACTTTTGGAGTGCGGAGGAAAATTAAATTTATATTGCAGGTGAAACTTAAGAATCCAAACTCCTTAGCCTGCTGTAAGGGCTTCTCACTTTTTACACTTCACTTCAGAGATTAGACAGTCTTCGTTTAGTCAAAGTATTTTACAGTGTTTTCCTAACCTTCATATGTGCATATAAAGTTCCTTTTGGTGGGAACGTTGAAGGTTCTTTATGCCATTTCTAATGCATACAGCAAGCACAGGCACCTCCCAAGTGTAACGATTCTGTCATTAAATTAATGCACATTATTATCTATGTGAAATTATTTAAAATATGTGGCATGTTCTTATTTAATTCTAGATTTACCACTTAGAAAGAAAGTGATAATGATCTTTAAGTTATACGACGAAAACCGTTATTCCAGTCTGTTCTGGCATATCTCTTTTAAGTCTATATTGCTCTTCACCAATGTATTGAGGTTTTGCTAGAATGACATTTCATGTTTCAAAGAACTTAGTCTCAAGTTTTTGTCTTTGTATATACGATTTTAATGTTAATGTTTATTAATAAACTTTATATTGTGAAGTATTTTTAGATTTGTAAAAGAGTTACAGAGAAAGTGAAGAGTTTCTGAAAATGCTTCATCCATTTTTCCTTTATGTTGCCATCCTACATAACCAAGACATACTTGTCAAAATAAGCAAATAGCATTGGTACTTTACTATTTAAAAAAACTACACTTTGTCTGATAGGAAGAAATCTGTTTTAAGATGGCTGACAGAACTGATAAGGAAATGCCTGTCCCTGATCAAAGACTTCCCCTTCTGGGTTCTTCTTCCCACTCTGCTTGTCGCGTGCATTAGTGAGGAATGCAGAAATAACAGGCTATAAATTGTTCTCTTTGCTGATGCTCTGGGCTCAGACCTCTGGAGAATGATCTCCTCTGAGCCCACCAGTATAAAATAAATCTCCTGCCTTCCAAGGTCTCCGAGTGCTGCTTGGTTCTTCTGCTGGGTGATTCAGACCAGATTCCATAACATGTTCAGATTCTTCAGTAATTTCCATGGATGTCTCTTTTCTGCTCCAGGATCAAACTGCTATTCCAGGATACCCAGTGAATGTAGTCAATGTTAATTTGATAGCACTGAGGTTTTAATCTATTACCTTCCTCCATTAAGCTCTAACTGGGTTTGCTTGATGGTCCTAAGAAGATACCTTGTGTTCTTCCTCCTCTCATCAATCACACTCTCATTGGAACTTTTTGGTCTTAACTACTTCTATGTCCAAATTGTTGAATTAATGTTCTTAGTGGAATTGTAGCCATCAACGACTGTAATGATTGTAGAAGAGAGATGATAATGGCAAAAAGAGTATAGAAAAAGAGGATTAGTTAAGTTCTTTTTGGCAGACAAATCCTTCTCATACATGAAATTTATAATGTATGTCCATTATTGTAGTGCAGGAAAAGACTATGGCATTTGAAACATTCCCAAGGCATCAAGAGCCAGGACATCAATAAATGCAACATACTCAGTCTTTGGAACCAAATGTATCAGGTTTATTTTCCCTAACCAGTCAAAAACTAAGGTTATTTTTATATAAAATATGTTGTTTCAATAGTTAGTGGATTTAAAAATTTTAAGTGTTATAGTTTAAAATACTTTTTAATGTATCTAAGTTATACGTATGTGTATATAAGAATATACATAATATATATACATAACACATATACAATGTCATACACATAACTAAGACATGCTTCAAAATATTTTAATGTATAACCCCAAAGATTTTTTTAAGCTTATTTATTTATTTTGAGGGGGGAGGGTAGGGGAGACACAGAAAGAGAGAAGAGAATCTCAAGCAAGCAACATGTTGTCAGTATGGAGCCCCATGCTCTGTCTATGTAGGGCTCCATCCCACGAACTGTGCATGACACCATAACCTGAGCCAAAATCAAGAGTTGGATGCTTAACTGACTGAGCCACCCAAGTGCCCCAACCCTTAAGATTTTAAATCCATGAACTTTTTTAATTTTTTAAATATTTATTTATTTGTTAAATGCTTATTTATTATTTTGAGGGGAGCAGGGACAGAAAGAGAGGGGGACAGAGGATCTCAAGCAGCTCTGTGCTGATAGCAGAGAGGCTGATGTGGGGCTCCATCTCACCAACTGTGAGATCATGACCTGAGCCAAAGTTGAATACTTAACCAACCAAGACATCCAGGCACTCCAGTACACTATTTTTCTTTAAAACAAATATATATGTACTTACATACACATACTTACTTAGTGCTAGGAATTTTACTCTCAGTGCTGATTTAGCTGTGTCCTTTAAATTTTGATGTTTCATTACATTTTTAGATGACCATTTGAATTTATCTATATTGTTTTTGTTTTTTAATTTTTTAAATGCTTATTTATTTTTGAGAGACAGAGACAGAGTGTGAGTGAGGGAGGAGCAGAGAGAGAGAGAGAGAGACATGGAATCCAAAGCAGGCTCCAGGCTCTGAGCTGTCAGGAGGGTCTCGAACTCACGAACAAGATTGTGACCTGAGCTTAAGTCTGATGCTTAACCAACTGAGCCACCCAGTTGACCCTCTATTGTTTTTGACAATCCTATCTTTCTGTATGGCTCTTTAGTGGTTTTTTTATATTACCTTAAATGCACGTATATATGTATGTGTGTTTGTGTTATATCTATGGCTGTACTGTGATATATCCCACAGTCTACTGGTGTCATTTCTTTAGTAGTTTAAATGAAATATAGAAGACTTAGCTCCCCTTATCTCCTTTTGTTATCCCCCATTTATAATTTTAGAAAGTATTTCTTCTATGTATAACTAAAACCATACCAATATGGAAGTGTTAAAATTTTTGTTTCAACCAGCCATAATTTTAAAAGCTAAAGAGAAAGGAAGTCTATTTTATTTACCCATAATTTTGCTTATTGTCTTCTTTAGTAACACATTTTCCTTCACCTGATAATATCTTGAAGTTTTCTTCAAAAAAAGGATATTTTCATTGTGTACAGGACTCTAGGTAGACAGGATTTGTTGTTGTTGTTTTTGCACTTGAAAAATAGTGTGCCACTCCTTTCTTCCCTCTATGGTAAGGTATTCTTTTTCTCTAGCCGTTTTTTTGTCTTTAGTTTTTAAATTTTCATTGTATGTCTTGACACTGATTTCTTTGGGTTTTTCCTGTTTAGGGTTCACTCAACTCCTTTAATATGAAAATGTATGTTTCTTGCCAGTTTTGGGACATGTTTAGCCATGAGTTCTAGTTCTTTTAGTACTTTTCCAGCCTCATCACTTTTCTCTGCTCTTGAGTCTCTGATGGCAAGGACATTAACTCTTATAGTTCCAGACAGCTTGTCTGTCTGTCTGCCTCTCTCTCTCTCTATATATATATATAATATAATATATATATATATATATATATACTCGTTGTTATTCAAATTGGTTAAAGGGTCATTAGATAGGAAAAATCCATTAAACACGCTCTTCTATGAGCATGCAAATAGGACCAAGAAGAATACAATAATAGAACATGCTGTGGCTCTGTAATGAACAATTTTTATATAGTTATAATGACATAAATGCTCTTATGGACTATAAACTTTTATAATTAACAAATATTCAAAGGACAGCAAACTTGATGGTTATTATTGAATATAAGATAAATATTACCAAACTTGTGATAAAAATATAATGTACTGGTGGCAGAAACTGGATGATAGGGTGATGAGAGGTAGGAAAATGATAATACTGTCACCTTGCAAAGTAAGGAATCCAATGACCATATCTTAGAATAATGAAATAAAAAAATAAGAGTTTAAACTGTTAACGATTTCCCAGAAACTGTAAAATAGACCTAAGAGCTCATCATGCTTTATTTCTAGTACACCTAATCAAAGTTTCTAGTTGCTGCTACAGCTTGCCACCATTGAGTTATGGCCAATGAAATGGAGAAAAAAGTAACATACACCATTTGTTGACTTCTCAAAATTGTATCATGTTTTAATTTTCTACATTTTTTTCGTGCTTTTCTTATATAGCTTTTTCCCCTCCCACTGGAATTTATTATATTTTATTTTTTTATTTTTGAAAAATAAAGTATTTCCTTTCCTCACCATATTATTTCAGCACCTCATTCAATCATTCTATTTCTTGGTATCCATTGTATTCTTCTTTCTTACACCTGCTGACTTCTTATTCTGATTTGAACACTTCACATCATACTTGGACCATGACTTTCCTGGATAGCTTTAAAAAATTTTCCTCACAATTCTGGTTTTATTTGTTCTGAGAGTGTATGCTTTTGTAAAATCTGCAAGATTTTCTGAACTTTTGAGTAAGAAGAGGTGAATATTTGTGCCAACTTTGTCATCCTAAACCAGGAGCACATGTTAGCATTATACATTTTACATGATTCAAATTAATTGCAAATTAATTGGCATCAGGCCAGGAAATATATCATAGAGGCAATAAGGTATATATGATCCAAGAATGCCTCCTAAGATTTTAACCAATTTTTTTAAAACTTTACTTATTTTGAGAGACTGAAAGAAAGAGTAAGTGGAGGAAGGGCAGAGAGAAAGGGAGAGAGAGATAATCCCAAGCAGGTTCCATACTGCTAGCACAGAGCCCAGTGTGGGGTTTGAACTCACAAACAGAGAGCTCATGACCTGATCTGAAATCAAGAGTCTGATGCTTAACTGCTCAGGCACCCCAGATTTTATCTGGTTTTTATTCACTTTTAAAAGGTGACACATATTTCTAATATTTATATATTTATCATATGTAATATATTAGATTTCATGTAATTCTCCCCAAATCTGAATAGAATTGCTAAGTCACTGGAAAACAACTTTCAAAGGTTAGTCAAGCCAGAATCGCATTGTCATTTAGAGGAAATGTTAATAACATCTCATTTTTACAGTTAATTAATCTTAACATCCATCTTACCTGTAATGATCCTTCAGGGCAAGGAGGGGGTGAAAGTGATGGGGTGAAGAGATATTTCAGTGTAACTGAAAGATTAATTGATTAACTTTTAAGCATTTTAATGTAGAAAAACCTTGAGATCAGGCTCTGTATTTGATTCATTAAGGTAAGCTTTCAATGTTACTATTAAATTAAGATGCTAAGATCCCTTATATTTTATCTTATTGTTTGTTCCTTTATTAATGGAAAAGACAACTCTGCAAGACAGTAAGATTCTTTTAGGCCTCTACTAGAAATGTTAAATGGTAACATATTGGTAAGTTAATTTAAAACTTCGTCCTCATAATTTCACACCTTGTTTAATCTTCCCAAAATTGTGCAAAGGACTCTGCTACCAACCCAGTAAGATTTCAGTCATTGTGAGATCTAGTAACTTAATGCTTGTCTGTTTCAGTTCAGCTCTTAGCAGACTGCTTTGCTTAAAATAAATATTATACTAAACTTGAATGAATGATTGATTTTTGACTATTGAACCCAAATTCATTGTTGTAGTATGGAAAAAACCCCAAAATGACTCTGGGCTTTATTTTAGAGAATGGATATTCAAAGCAGTTTTGAGCAAGCAGATGGCAGCTTAGGGGTTTATGACTCTGGGAAAGACAAAATGCCATAGCCTATTGTGCAGAGAACACAGAATTTTAAGCCAAAACTGAAATAGCAGTGGCAGAGTCAGTGGCAAGAGGGATAGTTGAAAAAAAAAATGGCTTAAAGCTCTTATTGTTTCCTGATGGTATTATTTCCGCCACTAGAAATTCTGCTTATAATTATGAATTCAACAAGATATATAATAGTTCAAAAGTTCACCCTTTCCTTTAAACGTGGCTTTTTTTTTTTCTTCATGAGAAATACATTCTGGAGCATATCCAGCCAGATTTGAAAATAATTCTCTTTTATTTCAGACGCTTTAGATGTTCATGCAAAATTGGAAAAGTTTTAATAAGAAATGGGCCATCTGAATCATCTACCTGGAACTCTTATAATCCCTATGAAGGGCAGGTAAAATTATTGATAATTAAATACTTAATATTCAGTTAGCTGTTCAGTTTTAGGTCACCTTTGTGTTCCTAAGATACGATATTTTTTCCTATCTAAAAATCTTGTCTTCTAGTTTTCTCTAGGTCAGTAAAACTCTCTACTATTCATTATATATTTAATCCAA
This sequence comes from Hyaena hyaena, assembly GCF_003009895.1. NCBI lineage: Eukaryota > Metazoa > Chordata > Mammalia > Carnivora > Hyaenidae > Hyaena > Hyaena hyaena. Next base: position 172,900 of record NW_024081202.1, on the reverse strand, counting down.
AAAATATAAGCATATTTCTAGACTCTCTTCTTATCCTTTTCCCCAATTCAATACATTCCACCATCAAAGTACCTCTTAAATGCATTCACTTCTGTGTTCATTGTCCGTGCCCTCAACTAAGTTGCAGTCATCAGGGCCATACTTAACCTGCCTCCTCTTCTCCATTCTCCACACAGCAGCCAGGATATACGCTTTTTAAAATTCAGATTTGAATATGTCATTTCCCTCTTAAAATCTTACAACAGCTTCCAGTGGTCCTTTGAATAATACTCCTAAAATCCCCAAAACCTGACCTTTAGTTGCCTTTCCAGTCTCATATTACAAATCTACTATTTGCTTAATTCATGCCACCCACTCTGGTTTTCTGTTTGGCAGACAAAGCTTTCTCCTATTTCATTGCTTCTCTGCATTCTGTTCCCTCTTCCTGGAATGCTTTTAGCCCTTCTTTTTACCTTATCTAAATGGTGATCTCCCTTCAAATCCCAGTATGACTATTATTATGCTAGTAAACCTTTCCTAATGCACTTAAGTAAGTTGGGTCTCCAAATTATACATTTCCCTAGCACTATGAAAATTTACTCTCAAGATTTTGCACATAACAGTTTCTCAGCTAGGCAGTATGGGTGCAGGTTTTGTCTCTATTAAATGTTGAGAGTAAACTCCTTAAGGAAAGGAGCTATTTTGTTAAGCACGTCCATCATCTGAATGCACGATATTGTCTGGTAGGTAGTAGGCATACAATAAATATTCACTAGCCAAGTGACAGATAAAGTAATTCAGAATTTAATGTATAGTTTTATTTATCTACAGTATTTTCTTCCAAGTATATTTGCATTCCTTACCATGCTGAGCTTTGTCAGGGTAATACGTGACATAAAGAGGGGAGAAGGTTGGAGGAAGAGATTGGATAAAAAACAACTGTAAGGTGGAAAGCAAAGAGAAGGTTAAGAGAGAAACACTGATACCAGAGAATAACACTGTCTTCTCCAAACTAACAAAAGATCCAGAATGCTTTTCCAGTTTTTCCTTTCAACAAAAGCTTTGCCTTGTAGGTTAATATTACTATTTAGAAACTAATTAACTAGAATACTGTCTCTATATCTTTATTCCTGTTCACTGTTGGCATTTATGTTGGTCATTAACACCTCCTCTAAAGTGACCATGGGAAGGGAGGCAATTTGCTTCCTTTTGACAGATTTTGTAATATGATTGATGGGGGCAGAAGGTGAAGCTATGTGGCAAAATGAGTTTTTTTGCATTATCTGTGTATTTCATATATCAATGCCAGTATTTCTCAAACTGCAGGTCAAGACTCCAGAGGGAAGAGTTACAATATAATTTAAGGGGTTTCATATGTGGGAACTATTTCGAGGTGGAAATTGTGGGCTACATTAAGACTGTGAATCTTCTTTTTTCCCTCAGCCCTCCATACTTTCTTCTTCCTAACCCATTAAAATTTATTTTAACAAAATTCTGCCAGTTAGAGGATATAAAATGTTTAAGTCATACACTTCATAGTATAAACACTTTAAAGTAAACATTAGAGATTATTTTAGAGAGTATTAAAATCATTAGTCCTTACAATGTTGCCTGCAGAACTTCACACAGTGCCTTAAAATCAATTAATATCTATAGATTGATTTGCTTTCCATTTATTCACAGAAAGCAGGTGACTATATTATGAAAGAAAATGATACAAATGTGGAAGAGATAGGCACTACCAATTGTATTAACTACTGGGTACCTTAGAAAAAATGAAAACAGAAAGAAAATATTTTATTTGATGTAGATATTCTGCGCTCCTAATGAAGTATTAAATCCAGGATTAACCATATTTCCCAGGATCTCTTTACATTTTATGTTTGATCTCAGCTCTCAGTTATGCTATTGTGTCCTACTTTTCTATTTCTTTTTTCATCATCTCTCTCTATTTTATCCAAGAAAAGTCCTTTTATTTGTAGACCATGAAGATTTCTGTTACTTTCTAAAATTTTATTAACTAATTAACATTCATTTTGAGTCAAGAAACTTGGGCTGAACATTGAACCCTCATAAACATTTTTCTTTTCAGTACACAAATATGGAAAATAATGGAAGAAGATGTTAATCATTCTCCTTATCTAAATATTACCAAGGAAATAAAGGTTATGATGATGAAATTTTATATTAGAATTATTTTTTATAGGTGATTTTATTATTAACTGACAATCCAACTTAGAGTCTCATAGGTAGATAAGCTGATACCTGCAGTCATATATTCTATTTAATTTATCCACCATCAAAATGAAGTCAAAGGAATTCTTAAAATTCTTAAGTGAGATTTTCTTCTAAAAATATATTTCCATATTTTTATATCCACATTTAAGGACAATTTTTTACTGCAAGTGATAGATACCCTCCTCAAACTCCCTTAAGCATGGGAGAGGATTCATTGGCTAATAAAGCTGAATTGTAAGGAAATGGATGTGTACGAAGGTGCCTGTCAGTTGGAAGCTGTGATGAGCCCAGGATTCCCTCAGTTTTCCTGCTCATATCTTTTCATTTTCCACACATTGCTTTCTTCACAAAACCAAAGCCATGGTACATGATAACACTTATCTCACGTTCTTATAGATGTGCAAGAAAGGAAACCAAGAACCTCCCTTTTCCAAATATTGGGAAGAGATTCTTGTTAACATGACCTGGATTAATATCCATGGTCGGACACAAGAGAGGGTGGTTACATTATGATTGGGCCTGCTTGCATTTCCTGCCCATTCCCAGGTAATTGAGAAAAGAGAGTGTAGTATAGAATGGGGATATTACTGTGAATCTAGGCAGTTTCTCCAGTGTGCATCTAGAAAATTTTCATATGCAGTTATATAATCCAAATTATGTAATGAACGTGCAACACACACACACAAGGTGAAAGATCTGAAAAGTATTGTGCACATTAAAATCTTAGGAAACAAGAGGGGCACCTGGGTTGCTTAGTTTGTTGGGCAACTAACTTTGGCTCAGGTCACGATCCCACAGTTTGCAGGTCTGAGCCCTGCATGGGGTTCTTTGCAAGCAGCATGGAACCTGGAGCCTGCTTCAGATTCTCTGTCTCCCTCTCTCTCTCTGCCCCTCCCCCACTGTGTTGTCTCTCAAAATAAATAAATAAACATTAAAAAAAATCTTATTTCAGACATAAAGATTGTCTGAAGTAATTTAGTTTTATATTTCATAGCTGTTTATTTAATTAAGATGTTAAATTTAAAAAGAAAGCCTACTACTAGCTTTTAAATTTGGGCATTGATATCTTACAAGTAAGTAAATATATTGGTAACCTGAACAAGGAGTGTCAAAGAATATAATTTCTTTTTATAAAATATTTTTAAAAATCATAAGTGAGGCAAAACAACATTTCAGAAAGATTCTCCATGCAACATCAGTGATATATTTACTTCATATTTATTTTCAACACATTATTTAGAAAAGCATGAAATATAGAGAAAAAACCCATTATGGCTTAAAGCCAATAGGAATATTTTCAGTAGAATTTCAATGTCAAATCACACAATAAAAGAAAGTTCTATAAGCCACTTAATCATTGAAGATCTGTAACACTTCTTAGAGAGACCCGTATTGGCTGGTCATCATAATAAACAGATTTAAATTAGTTTTTTATATGTTAGCAAATGTAATCTTATTTTTTAATTTATATCTGAAGTCATAGAGATGATTTATTTTATTTGTAAGCCCTCCCATTATTTTATTTAATCATACTGTAATTGTGAGTACAATACTTCTTCCCTGGATAAGAATCATTGTAGGCATAAGGAAGATGCTGAGAAATAATTCTTAGCATCAAGTATAGGTATCCTGAAGGATAAAAAAATAAATAAATAAAAAATTAGCAGAGTCTCTGTTGATATGGATAACATAGCGTTTAGAACAACCTACTCAATGCAAACAATTAAAAATCCTTAAGAAAAAGTCTTGGCAGACTTCAGTTTTGGGTCAAGATGGAATGACAGAGATTCGATTTATCCTCCTGTCTGAAGAATAAAAACAAAATATATGTAGAATGGTTTTCAAGACACTAGACTTCAAGCAATTAAGATGAAGATCCTTTGAAAGAGTTTTCAGATCACAACACAGGGAAGGGGAACCTGGGCGAAGATCAGCAGACACAGAGAGCTGAGGCTATGGAACTGACTGTTCAATGAGACCAAAGCAGCTTGAATTCACAGAACAGATTTTTGGAGAGGAAGGAGCTGCAAGGAGAGAAAGCTCCAAAGATCTTCAGAGGATCCTCCATTGAGAATTCAGCTGTCTAACCAGTCAGCATATGTGTGTGAGGATGCAAAGCTGGGGAAATAACCTTCCAAATGTAATAACGCTCGGTGCTCACATAGGGCCAGGAATAGTGCTTACTAAACAAACTCAAAAATCTTAAATGTCATGGGTCCTGGTGCAGAGAACAAAGAAGAACCTTTCCTCAGTAAAAGGAACAAATGACCCTAGACTGATCACTGCATTGTTCTGATAAGTGTTGTCAGCAAGACCAGAAAGGGTAGCATTGTTTCAAAGTAATTTAACTGGATCCCAGAAAAAAATGCTTAAGAATATTTACAGGGACAAAACATTTTTTAACACCCAATAAGTTAAAATTCACAATGCCTGGTAACCAATCAAAACTTACCAGTTACTGGGGCACTTGGGTGGCTCAGTTGGTTAAGTGCCGGGCTTCGGCTCAGGTCATGATCTCAGGGTTTATGGTTTGAGCCCCACATCGGGCTCTGGGCTGATAGCTCAGAACCTGGAGCCTGCTTTGGATTCTGTGTCTCCCCTTCTCTCTCTACCTCTCCCCAACTCATGCTCTGTGTGTCTCTCAAGAATGAATAAACATTAAAAAAAAAAATTAAAAGAAAAACTTACCAGTTATGCAAAAAAAACAAAACAAAAAAAACAAAAATAAAAAACAAAAACAAAACAAAACAAAAAAAACCACCCAGGAAAATGGGACTGGTACTGGCAAGATAAATCAGATAAATAAAACTGATCCAGGGCTCAAGTACTTTAAAAGAGTTATTTACAGGTATTCCATATGATCAAAGTTTAGTGGATACAGAGAAGATATAAATAAATGTGACCCAGATATAACTTCTAAAGAAGAAAACTACAATGTGTGAGATGAAAAATACACTGAATGTGGTTAATGGCAGGTAATACTTTGCAGGAGAAAAAATTAGTGAAGATGAAGATATGTTGAAGATATGGCCATAAAAACTATCCAAAATGAAACCCAGAAGAAAAAACAATAAGGAGGAAAAAAAAAGCAAGCAGAGTATAAGTGAGTTGTGAGACAACTTTAAATAACCTAATATACTTAATTTAATGGAATTAGCTCAGAGGATGGAAGACAGAGTAGGAGAAAATATCTAACCAAATAATTATCATAAATTTTACAAGTTTGGGGCACCTGGGTGGCTCAGTTGGTTAAGCATCCAACTCTTGGTTTCAGCTCATGTCATGATCTTGTGGCTTTGTGGGCTCAAGCCCCACATCCAGCTCTGCATTGGTAGTGTAGCACCTGCTGGGGATTCTCTCTCTCTCAGTCTCTCTTTGTTCCTTCTCCACTCATGCTGTTTCTGTCTCACTCAAAATAAGTAAACTTAAAAAGATAAATCTTACAAGTTTGATGACACAAATTCAAGAAACTTAATGAACTCTCTACAAAGGAATGATGAAGAAAACTACACAAAGGCACTAATAATCAAATTGCTCAGTGGTAGTGTTAAATTTAAAAAATGTTAAAAATGAAAAGAATTAAGAGACATATTACATACAGAGGTACAAAACCAAAGGCAATAGCATATTTCATATCCTAAACAATTCAGTGGAACAAAATTTTAAAGAACTAAAAAAAAAATTAACCTAGAATTCTATACCTATCAAATATTCCTTTCAAAACAAAGGCTAAATGAAAATTTTGTGACAAAAGTTGAAAGAATCTGTGAACTGCATGCGCACAGTATAAGGTATGTTAAAGGAATTTCTTTAGGCAGAAAGACAATGATACCAGCTGGAAATATGATTCCACAAAAGACATGAAGTGCACCAGAAATGGTAACTAGATAAGTAATATTTAATATTTTTTTCATATTATTTAACCCTCTTAAAGATAAGTGACTTTAAACAAAAATCATGTAATGTGAGATATATGGTATATATAAAATTAAAATGGACAATAGCATAGATATTGAGAGGGATATAGAAGTACAGTAAAACCTTAGTTTGCAAGCATAATTCATCCAGAAACATGCTTATAATCCAAAGCACTTGTATATCAAAATGAATTTAAAGAATCATTAGCTCAGGGTGCCTGGGTGGCTCAGTTGGTTGAGCGTCTGACTTTGGCTCAGGTCATGATCTCATAGTTCGTGAGTTTGAGCCTCATGTCAGGCTCTTGGCTAACAACTCAGAGCCTGGACCCTGCTTCAGATTCTGTGTCTCCCTCTGTATTTCACACTCTGTATCTCTCTCTCTCTCTCTCAAAGATAAAAATAACCATTAAAAAAATTTAAAAAAACAACCATTGGCTCAATAGTGATCATGTGACATTTGGCATCATATTACAAGATATCACTTGTTTATCAAGTTAAAATTTACATATTAGAAATGTTTGCTCATTTTGCAGAACACTCACACAGCAAGTTACACACAGTCTAAGGTTTTTTACTGTACTATACTGTTTTAAGGTTCTTCTGCTTTATGTGTAGTGGTATTATATCACCTAAAAATTGTGATAACTTAAACATTATCCTCTAAATTCTGAGGCCACCATATGAAATGACAAAAAGTTATAGCTAAAAAGTCCACAAGGGAGATAAAGTGATAGAAATATATATTGATCTAAAAAACTGCAGTAAGAAGAAATAAAAACAAAGAAAATATGGGACAAATAAGAAACAAATAACAAGATAATAGATTTGAAGCTAAACATATTAATAACAGCTTAAATTTAAATGATGTAGAAATTTCAAATAAAATATAGAAATTGTCAGATTGGGTAAAACACAACAGCTACCTACATGAAACAAATTTCAAGTATATGGATATAGATTTAAGTAACTTAAAAGTAAAAGAATGGAATAATTTATATGATCCTAACACTTTGTAAAACAAAATCTAAATGATTATGTTAATATTAGACAAAGTAACTTTCAGAGAAAAGAATATTACCCAGGGATAAATAAGTTTATATTGTACCAATAAAGAGGTGTGTGAAAGTAGAAGAGCACCTGGGTGACTTAGTTGGTTAAGTATTGACTCTTGATTTTGACTCAGGTCATGATGTCACATTTGTGAGACTGAGCCCTTTGTGAGACTTTGCCCTGGGTGTGGAGCCTGCTTTAGGTTCTCTCTCTTCCTCTCCCTCAGTCTCTCCCCTGCTTGCATACATGTTTACTTTCTCTCAAAAGAAAAAAAAGACTTATACACCTATAGGTGTGCTTGAAAATACATAAGGTAAGCACTGCTTAAACTGAGAGAAGAAATAAACTAATCCATAATTATAATCAAAGATCCTCTCAACAAAGGACAGAACAAGAGAAAGAAAACTTAGTAAGGAATTAGAAGATTTGAACCACACTATCAATTGACTTCATGTCCTCGGCATTTATAAAATGCTCTACCCAAAACCAAACAAACATTCTTTTCATGTACTCACAAAACATTTACCAAGACAGAGTCCATTGGACCATAAAATGAATCTCAAAAAATTGAAAGGGATCTAAGTCATTCATTGTATGTTACTGACCACAGTGGATTTAAGTTAGAAATCACTAATAGGATGCTCTCTGGAAAAATCCCTCCAAATTTAGAAATTAAATAATATACCTCTAAGTAACATGAGTCAAAGAAAAAAATCAAAGGAGAAATTAGAAGGTGTTTTGAATTGAATGAAAAATAAAATGTGCTGTATCAGAATTGTGTAATGCTACTAAAGCAGTTTGAGGGGTGAATTTATAGCACCAAAAGCCTATATAAGGAAAGAAGAAAGATCTCAAATTGATGATGTCAGTGTCTACTGTAAGAAAAAAAAAGAGCAAAATAAGTGGAAAATAAATAATCATGACCAGAGCAGAAATCAAAGATATAAGAGCAAGATGGCAGAACAGGAAGACCCAGCCCTTCCATTCCTACAGAGATAGTAATCTAGCAATATACGGACCAAAATATTTTTTTTAATATATTTTTTAATTTATTTCTAGGAGAGAGAGAGACAGCGTGAGCAGGGGAGGGTCTGAGAGAGGGAGACACAGACTCTGAAATAAGCTCCAGGCTCTGAGCTGGCAGTCAGCACAGAGCCCTATGCAGGGCTCGAACCCACGAACCGCGAGATCATGACCTAAGAGAAAGTCAGACACTTAACCGAATAAGCCACCCAGGCGCCCCTGGACCAAAATATTTTTTATGGGAACTCCAGGAACCACTTAAGAAGTTGCAATACACAGGCAGGTGAAAAGTTGAGAACAGCTACATAGAAATGAATGGGAAGAATTATTTAAGTTTACTCTCAATTGCCCCACCCCCAAGCCAGCACACTTTACTATCATTGGAGAGAACTCTAGCTCATGCCTTCTCCCTGCAGGACAGGAGGGTCAGAAAAGTGGGACATGTGTCAATGTGCAAGATTTTTATAGGGCTGCCTGGGGGACTTGTTTCTTTCTCAACTGACTTGAAACACTGCATAGTTGGAGCCAGCCTAATTTGCTTGCAGGTCACTGAAAGTAAGAGAAAAAGGGAGTACCTTAATCTTGCACTGGAGGAACTGCAGTGGCACAGACCGAGGCTAATGTGAATTAGTGCTATCGGGAAAATGCACTGAACTCATGGCTTCTTGGAAGGAATGGAGAAGAGAGAAGCATTGATCTGGATTTACAGAGGGCTGCCTGAGAAACAGGTTTCTGTCTGGCCTGACTTGGATCCCTGACAGGGAATCAGGATACTTTGGATGTCTAGGTACTGCTGAGAACAGTATAGAATTTGCAGTACTATGTGGTCACCAGAGGGAACAAAAGATTATGAGTTCCTGAAAAAGAAACTAGCAAAACTCTATTTGGGAAACTTATAAGCCCAGAGAAGTCACATGCCTACACTTTCAAAAGTTTTCGGAGATTCCCAGAATCATAGCTGGGTCATTGGTGAAGGTCTTTCCCTGTCTGAAGCTAGACATAAGGATGGAAGGAAGTCCTTTTTTCAAATCCAAAAATTTAGAAAAAAATATCACAAAGACACAAAGAAACAGAGAAACATTGTTCCATCAAAGGAACAGAATCAAACAAAATAAACAAAAAGAAATGGAAATTTATGATTAACCTGAAAAACAGTTCAAAATAATTTTTTTCAGTGAGGTAAATGATCTACAAAGTAACACAGAATAACAACAAAGTCAAGAAAATATATGAACAAAATGAGAACATCAACAAAGAGACAGAAAATATAAAGAAGAACCAAACAAATTCAGTGAATTGAAAAATTCACTAGAGGAATTTAATGTTGAATTTGATTAAACAGATGAAAAAATTAGTGAACTCAATGACAGATCATTTGAAATTATTGTCAGAGGAACAAAATAATAATAATAATAATAATAATAATAATAATAATACAGAAAAATGAAGAAAGCTTAAAGAACTCAAAAACAGCCACTACATGCACATGGAAGTTTGAGAAAGAAAGGAAGGGAAGGGGGAGAATATTTGAAGAAATAATGGCTGAACATTTTTCAATATAAGGAAGGAAATGAGCACCTAAGTTCAGGAAGTTCAAAGAAATCCAACTAGTATGAATCCAAAGAGGTCCACACCAAAAGACACCTTGTAATTAAACTATCAAAAGTCAAAGACAAAGAGAAAATCTTGAAATCAGCAAGAGAAAAGCAACTTGTCATGCCCAAGGGAGCTCCCATAAGATTATAAGTGTATTCCTTAGCAGAAACCTTTCAAGCCAGAAGAGAATGGGATGACATATTAAGTGCCCAAAGGGGGAGAAAACCTGCTAACCAAGAATACCATACCTGGTAAAATTGTCCTTCAAAGATGATGGAGAAATAAAGATTTTCCCAGGTAAACAAAAGCTGAAGGAGTTCATTACCATTAGATATACCCTTTAAGAAATGATAAAGGGAAGGGCGCCTGGGTGGCTCAGTTGGTTAAGCGCCGACTTCAGCTCAGGTCATGGTCTCACGGTTCATGGTTTCAAGCCCCGCGTCAGGCTCTGTGCTGACAGGTAGCTCAGAGTCTGGAGGCTGCTTCAGATTCTGTGTCTCCCTCTCTCTCTGGCCCTTCCCTGCTCACACTGTCTCTCTCTCTCAGAAATACATAAAACATTAAAAAAATTAAAAAAAAAAAAAGAAATAATAAAGGGAATCCTCCAAGTTGAAATGAAAGGATGCCATACAAAAACATGAAAGCATATGGAAATACAAGTCTTGTTGGTAAAGGTAATTGTATAAGCAAGTACAGGTTATTGCAATGCTCTATTGGTGGTAATTAAAGCACTGTTATTTTTGGATTGAATTTAAAAGACAAAAGCATATGGGATATCTAGGTGGCTCAGTTAGCTAAGTTCAGATTTTGGGTCCGGTCACTATCTCATGGTTTGTGAGATAGAATCCCTCATGGGGCTCTCTGCTATCAGCACGGAGCCTGCTTGGAATCCTCTGTCCCCTTCTCTCTGCCCCTCCCTCACTCTTGCTCTCTCTCTCAAAAGTAAACATTAAAAATTTTTTAAAAAGGCAAAAGCATAAAAATAACTATAGATGCAAAATTATGTTAATGGATACACAATGTATAAAGGTACGATTTATGACATCAATATTACAAAGTGGGGATGGGATACGTAAATAAGTAGTTTTATATATGATTGAAGTTGTTATCAGGTTAAAATTGATTGTTTTAGCTATAAGATATTTTATATAAGCCCCATGGTAACCATAAAGAAAATATCTACAGAAGATACATGAAAGAAAATGTGACAGGAATCAAAGCATGACAACACACATAAAAGAAAATGTGACAAGAATCAAAGCATGTCAGCACACACAGACAAATCAATGAAACACATATTTTTCACAGCAAGTATTTGTTGAAATGCTTTGGGAAAGTGAAATGTAGAGGCATTTTTCCAGCATACTGATTGCTTTAAAACTTTAAGAGGATTTTTAGATACACCAAATTTGAGAGAAAGGTACAGAATTTTCCCGCATACCACTTGTTCCCACAAATATACAGCCTTCCCATTATCAACCTGACCCAGAGCAGTACATTTGTTACAATTAAGGAACCTACACTGACATGTCTTCATCATCCACAATTCACCCTTTACATTGGGGTTCACTCTTGGTGTTATACATTCTACAAATATACAAATGTACTTACATACATAATACAAATTTATAATAAGATGTGTCTATAAGAGTATTTTCACTCCCTAAAAATCCCAGTCATCACTCTGACCAACCCCTAGCAGCCGTTGATCATTTTCCTGTCTCTGTAGTGTTGCCTTTTCAAAATGTGGCCTAGTTGGAATTATACAGTAGGTAGCCTTTCCAGACTGGCATATTTCACTTAGTAGTAAACACTTAAGTTTCCTCTATGTCTTTTCATGGCTTGATAGGTCATTTCATTTTAGCACTGAATTATATCCCATTGTCTGTATCACAGTTTATTTATCCATTCAGCTCCTGGAGGAACTTTTGGTTGCCTCCAATGTTTGGCAGTTATGAATAAAGCTGTTATAAACATCCGTATGTGGATTTTTGTGTGGAAATAAGTTTCCAGCTCTTTTGGGTAAATGCCAAGGAGCATTATGGTTGAATCATATGCTCTGAGTTTGTTTTGTTTTGTAAGAAACTGCCAAGCTGTCTTTCAAAGTATACTGCTTTGCATTTTCACCAGCAACGTAGGAGTGTTCTTGTTAGACCACATGCTCTCCAGCATTTGGTCTTATCAGTGTTTTGAATTTTAACCATTCTAAGAGGTGTGTAGTGGTATTTCATTGTTTATTTTTAAATTTTCATTTCCCTGATAACATATAGAGCATTTTTTCACAGATTCGTATTTGGCATCTGTATGTCATTTCTGGTGAGATGTCCTTAAGGTCATTGGCCACTTAAATTGATTTTAAGATATATCCAATCTTTTCATTAAAAAATTTTTTTAGTGGAAATGTAAAATTCTAAACATGAATGCTTTTTTGCCATTAAATATAGTATTAGTCAATTGGATATACTTTCTGGCTATTTTAAATGCTTTCTAAATTAGTTAGTAGAAATAATATTTGCATATTTTAATTTTTGTTAATTTTGATAATATCTACTTTCAGCTACAAAACTTACTAGAGTTCACAATTAAACAATATAGTTTTAAGTGCTAAAATATAAATGTTGTACATAAGCCTGAGGATTTTGGAATTTTGTGCACCTTAATGTATGAATTATATGATGATACATTGGCCAGGTTTCTTCCAGCAATTAAAAGCATATTATTAGAAAGAAAGGGGGAGACTGGGGGTAAAAAGTAGATTTTGTTTTTCTCTTTTTTGCTGAAATATAAAGAGCTAACAACTATTTTATGACAGTATTAAATCATAGGATCACTAATATACAATGTGTCTTAATATAGATTGTCTACAAAAGAGAATAGCTTGTTGGTGAGTGAAAGTATAGTTTCTAAAATTGTCACAATAAATTCTTAATAGGCAATATTCATTTCTCTTAATAACTTACATAGAATTGGTAATATTAGTTCATAGTAACTATAGATTTTGCTATGTAATCAATACTTAAGGTTTATTTAACAGAAATGATAAGTTTAGTGATCTAACCTAGTGTTGTCTTTATTTGAAAAATACTGAATAATTCGTGTAATTAGAAGAGTGAAATTTGTTTTCCTCTTAATATTGATGCATTCATACTTTCTAGAAAATGAAAAAAATAGAGGTAAAATTATTTGAAGGATTCAGATACTGTTTTGAGAAAAAAATAATTACTTCCTGGATGTTAGGAAGTTAGTTAAGTATGTTGCCCTCAAAGTGAAATCTTCTGTTCGAGAGGAAGTCACTTATTGCAGGTTACTACTACCTCTAACTTTGGGAGAATGGGCAATACTTAATGTATCTTTACTCTGTAGGAAGGGTTTACATTGCCTTACTTCAACTCCTGGCTCAGCACTTATGTCTGTGGTTTCCATTATTCAATATGCCAGAATCAGTGTGGCATGGGTGTCATTTTTACCATCTGAAATGTGGGCTCTATACGTATCACTGTTGAATATTTAGGAAAAACACATAATTGTCCACCACTTTAGTATGGCCTATGGTTTTTCAAATGATGGTCCATTTTTTACACAAAAATGTGCTCTTTCTTCATCAGTAATACATCTTAAAGTTCTACCCACATGACATGTAAATACATACAGATCTTTCCTTTTTAAAAACATCAAATTGAAGTATATTATATAAGTCTAGTTAACTGTATAGCTCAATGAACTGTTTACAAAGTTAACATACTTGTGTAGCCATGAATCAAATCCCAATATTCCAGAAATTTTTCATATGTCCCTCTCAGTCATTACCTCTATCTCTCCATCCAAAAATCACTACTATGCTGGCTTCCACTTCCATGGTTTAATTTGGCCAGTTTAAATTTATGTAAATAAGACCACACAGAGTGCATTCTTTTCTCTGGCTTCTGTCACTCAGCATTATGTCTGTGACTTGTCCATGTTGTTGCATGTATGTACAGTGAAATTTGATGTTTACCACTTTTTGGCTATTTTGAATAATGCTATGTTTACCTGTCTTGTGTTCATGAATATCATTTTGGGGATGATACCTAAAGGTAGATTTGCTAACAGTCATAAGGATGTATATATATTCAGCTATATTCAGCTTTAATAAACACTGCCAAATAGTTTTCTAAAATGGTTTTATATGTGTATGAGTAGTTAAAGAGAATTCCAGTTCTATATCAGCTCACCACCACTTTGTGTGGTCAAACTATTTATTCAATATTAAATGTGAGTAGTGTTTTCTCAGACTTTGTATTTGCATGCCCCTATGACTCATGATTTTGATTACCCCTTTATTTTCTCAATGATCACTTAGATAAATGTATTCTCATAAGTGAAATGCTTGCTCAAATCTTTTGCATATTTAAAAATTTTCCTGCTATTTCCCCATTAATTTGGAGAAATTTTAATATATTATGAATGTGAGCACTTTTCCAGATCAATAGGTTATAAATATCTTCTTCTAGTTTTGTGTCTTCTAAAATTACTAGAATGGAGAAAGAACTGAGGGTGAATCAGGGTATTAGATTATCTGCATCAGGGGTTTTCAAACTTTACTATGCATATGAGACCCATGGAAAGCTTTAAAACCCCTGATGTCCATGCTATACCCAAATGAATTCAGAATTTGTTTGGAACCTAGGAACTGGTATATTTTAATTGGTGTAAAGAGCATTTTGGCAGAGAAAATCAGTAAAGGAAGGACAATAGGGAACACATTTGGTGCATATCAATTTGAGCTAGACTGTAGGCTTCACAGAATACAAGAATGGTGAGTCTCACTGGAAGTAAAGCTGTACCTTATAGAATTTTTAGTCCAGAATAAAGATTTAGATTTATATTCAACAAATAGAGGGTAGAACAAGTGTTTTGAAGAAATTAATGTGATTCATCAATACATCAGGAGAATTAAAGTGACAGTAGGGTAGGGGTAGATTGGAAGTGGGGGAAACAAGAAGCAGATTTGTAAACTAATACCTGTGGTCTGGCTTCTGTAACTGCTAATCATCAGAAACTACATAGTGAATTTTGTGTGTATGGGATTTTTCAGGCAAGAGGATATAAAGCTATGATCATATTTTGAAAGGAATCTGAAAGTCTCTACAACCCGAGGATAACTAGATTAGAGAAGGAAATCAGTTAATGGTTATTATGCTTTGCCACTTAAGAGCTATTGAACATCCAAACCCTCTTTGTGGTAGTTGATGTGGAAAAGAGATGACTGATGGTAAAGATTATGTGGTAAAGATGTTATTAGAGGGTGGGTGGATGTGCGGTCGGGGTTGGAAAGAGAGAATGAGAGAGAGACAAAAAAAGAGAGGCAGAGAGAGGTAGCTGGGGGGGGAGAGGGAGAGACAGGAGTGGGGAAAGGATATAAAAATATAACTTGAACTAAAAGGTGAGAGAACAGGGAGAATGGACATGTGGTTAAGAAGAAAATGATCAAGATGAATGAGCAATGGAAAAGGTATTAATTTAGGTTTTTAAACCTCATCTTCGACAATTTGATAAAACTAAATTTCTAAATATTTTTTTAATTTATCAGAAAGAAAAGTCAATCATCAATCCAGGCTCTTTATGATTTTTCCCATAAGCATTCAATGGGTATGGGTATGACAGGGAGAAGACTAATTTTCCTCCAACTCATTTATTCTTTGCTAATAAAAATACATCCTTTTATTTTCTACCTGGTGGTCTACACACTAAATAAAATTTAAAATATGTATTGAGGTGCCTGGTGGCTCAGTCAGTTAAGTGTCTGACTTTGGCTCAGGTCATGACCTCACAGTTCGTGGGGTCGAACTGTGGGGTCTGCATCGGCTCTGTGCTGACAGCTCAGACCCTGGAGCCTGCTTCAAATCCTGTGTCTCCCTCTCTCTCTGCCCCTCCCTTGCTCATTCTCTCTCTCTCTCTCTCTCTCACAAAAATAAACATTAAAATTTTGTTTAAAAAGAAAAAAATATGTATTAAAAAAGAACAAGATTCTTTAACCATGGATTTCACAGAAATAATTATTCTAAATGATAAAAACATGTACTTAGACATTTAGGTTTAGACATAACTGTTGAAAGAACTTAGGAATTAATTGTAATTATGAAAGGATAAATTTTTAAAAGTCCAGTTTTCTAATGTAAAAGTAGGCAAGAATCCTTGTACAAGGATCTGACACATGAGCTAAATCCTATCAGTGCTTCACAGATAAGGTTAGGGTGAATGAAACACTAAGTGGTTAATGAGAAAAAAATTGGCAAGGTCCTATTTTCAACCGTATAACATATGTGTAGGGCTAGACTGATGACATTAGGTGCCCTTGGGTTAAATAAGAAAACAGTGAGAGAAATTGTAGATTTAGCTTTTGGCAGGTTGGGTTCATAAGGGAAAAGCATATTCAATTTATACCAATAAAATAAATTGACGGTTGCTTAAGAGCAGTCTCTGCAAACGGTTATCATTTCAAACAGAGTGAGTCATCATAGAGTCTATCTGTGCTATCATTATCTTGCCACTTGATAGATTGATTTCTACAGCTCCAGTAAGCGCATCAGCTTTTCATGATAAAATTAAATTTTGCTCTCAATACCCAGCAATCTGATAACTTTCCTAGAGCTAAATATATTAAGTAGCAGCTTAGTTTTCTTTTTTTTTTTTTTACTATACCCCCATTTTTAAAATTTTTATTTTGTTTTGTTTTTTTTACTTGTTATGCCTTCAGAGGCATTATTAAAATCAGTGGAGGTAATGAATTCTAATCTGTCTCACTGCTATTAGTTATTTTTTTTAGCAGATCTCAGCAACCTAGAAGCAAGCTCAAGGATGGTGGATACCTGTCGGGATTTTGGCAGAGGAGTGGGAGGGAAATCCAAGGACTATAAGGAAAAGTATTGATGAGATTATTTGAAATAGTAGGTAATGGAATCTGAGCTAGATGGGGTGGGGGTGGGGGGTGGAGCATCAAATTAGAATGATGCTACCAAGCGGGAAAAGTATAGAGGGCATGACCATCTCAGATATGTTATAGAACACTGAGTGGGAATGATTCAAGGAAGAGAATGAAAATCTGGTATTTATACTTAGAGTGCAAGGTCTTTTATAGAGGAGATTCTCAATAAATATTCTTTCTGGTGCCTTTTACTTCCTCCTCATTCTAAGGATAAAGAGAATGTGATATTATCTAACTCAGTTGATTTATAAAAATATAAAATGTTATTCTTTAAAATGATCCCTGATGTTAAATAAAAATAGAGATAAAATGATTATTGCATGTTAGGAAAGGAATATAAATAAAAGAAAGCGACTTTTTTTTTTTTTTTTACAAATAGTTTATTGTCAAATTAGTTTCCACATAACACTCAGTGCTCATCCCCACGTGTCCTCCTCCATGCGACTTTTAAATGACTAAGAAATATTTTTACTTTCATATTCATTTTAAAGTCTTTACTGTAATAATTATAGTGTTCATATTTTTTGCAATGTACTGATTAAGCACAGTTGGAATTAGAACACATGAAGTATTAAACTACTCTAAAAGAAATAATATCACGCTATTAGCCAGTGAATTCCATGTATATTAAGTAACCTAAGGTATTAATTTATAGATATTCAAATTACCTTTATTACCTTTTTATGGAAAACTTACTTAAAGATAGTATAAAAACCTATATAATATACAAGTGAATAAAAACATGTGCTACAGTAAATTAACTATGATGCCAACTCTTCCTGTTTGACAAAATTTTTTGGAGGCTTTTATTATAAAAGTAATAATAAGAGATTAATCTATAATTATAACTGCTTTTAGATGACAAGATAAAACGTTAAAATGCAAGCATTAATTTATGATGAATTATACTGCCTGATATGATCCAATGAAAACTTGGTCCAAATCTATAGTGAGCTTTGTTAAAAATGACTTAAGCATACTTATTGGTACCTTTATTTCCCCTTACCTACCCATCATGCAATTGCTCTCATTTTAATAAAGTAGAGAGAGGGATAATTATTAAACAAATACACATGAATAGAAGTCTGCTTTACCATTTTATTTCTATTGTTGAAAAGTATATCAAAATTTTACATGAGTTTTGGTGGCTATAAATAGATTGAAATGTGTGGCAAAGCAAAATGTGCTCAAACTTAGATGGAGTGTCTGAGTGAAATGAAAGCCTATTGAAATGTGGGATTCATAGCAACTACTATGCTTTTTAACCTTCACCTTTGCTCATAAAAGAAGTAAAGAGCACAAGAAGCTTACAATCTAGAAGAGTAGATAGACAAGCAAATGTGTGTACAATAAGTAAAATGATGTTCAAGATGTTAAGATTTTGACAATTTGTATTTATAAAATATATCAAACCAAACATTAAATCCAACTTGCCTCTCTAATTTCCACTGAAGTATTATCTTCCTCATGCCACTTCCTCACCCATTCAATCATACAAGTGATACTGTTACTAACCAAATTTATTTCAGATGATGTAAGTGGTTATGTATTCCCAGAAATAGGTTAAAAAACCTATTGCAGCTGCAATCTGCTTATCTTCCTAAAGAAACCCATGAATGGCAACACTATGTTTAAGATTAAGACTATTGATGTGTGATTTAATACAAATATCTCAGGAATTTTCGTGATCTTTGGAGTCTACTATTATCTTTAAAAGGAACATGATAGCCCTATTTAAAAAAAAAAAAAGGCACCTTGATTAAGTAAACATACTCTGGTACTGCTCTAGCTTGTGTGGTGCTGCTGGCTGATGAGCTTCATAAAGAGGCTTGTTTGTGTTTGCAGTACCATCTATTCCACCAGCAGTATGGATTAGAGAATATAGAGACCTGGAAAGGACCTGGATGCATGATGGGTTGCACAGAGCTGCAGTTCTTTCTTTCTTTCTTTTTTTTTTTCATTTAATGTGGGAGCTATTCAACACTGAAAAATTGTAGTTTAAAATATTTTTAAGCCAAGAAATGAGCTTCAATAAATTCTGTGAGATTTGATTGCAAAATCAAGCATATATATATATATATATATATATAATCAGAAGACTGAAACTTGAACTTACAGAAGTACATTTAAATATGCAGGGATTCATAGGGGCACTTGGCTGGCTCAGTTGGTTAAGTGTCCGACTTCAGCTCAGGTCATGATCTCTCGGTTAGTGGGTTTGAGCCCCGTGTCGGGCTCTGTGCTGACAGCTAGCTCAGAGCCTGGAACCTGTTTCAGATTCTGTGTCTCCCTCTCTCTCTGACCCTTCCCCTGCTCATGCTGTCTCTCTCTCAGAAATAAATAAAAAACATTAAAAAATTTTTAATATGCAGGGATTCATAGAAACATTCAATACTTATAACATGTGATAGCTTAAAAGAAGTATGTAAAAAATTCTATATAATTAAGCTCATAGTTTAAAAACGCTGGCTATGGAATCCCTGGTTAATGTCTGGTATGAGAAATTCTTCACTGAAGGAGCAAAGCTAGAGGAAGGTAGTTAATCTTCAAGATGGAAGGTGTAATAGTAATTGTCCTTTTTGAGACATATAATTGAATTTTGAGAATCATAGAATCATCTACTTTTAACGGTGAAAACAAAGAACATGTGTGAATTTATGACATTTTCTTAGCATCATTTTATTTTTTTAATGAAGAGTCTCAAACTATTAATCTAGGTGAAAAGTCTATAATAACTGATCAAAATCTGTCCTGAGGCCTGCTGACTAAATAGCTCATGATCTCACAATTAGTGACAAAGAGTTTTAATGGTTTTTATCAACAGGGACTTCATGAATATATTCTTTTTACATTCATTTCCTTTTGCTGTTACTACCTTAAAATATTTTTTTCATGAATTATACAGAGTTTACAACATTACTTTGAGTCACAGGACTTGTATGCCTTTCAGTGATAAAGTTTCAAAGAAAGTCTTTCTTTCCCAGGAGGAATGTGGGGAAAGAAAGTTTCATTCACTATTCAGCACAGTACCCAGAGCAAGGAACTGTGATGTACCATAGATTTACATCGCTAAATAAAATAGAAAGTTTTCTTGCACTTTGGTGTCTTCCATCTACTGAATAAACAATGGTCAGGAATAAGACAGGATGTCCATTCTCACCTTGGTTATTTAACATATTACTGGAAATCCTAGCCACAGCAGTCAGGCAACACAAAGAAATAAAAGGCATCCAAACTGGCAAGAAAGAAGTCAAACTTCCACTATTTGAAGATTACGTGATGCTCTATACAGAAACCCAAAAGACTCCACCAAAAAAATAAATAATTTTTTTAAAAAACAAATTGTGCTGTGTCTGTGAATGAATAGGTGTTCAGGGTATAAAACAGCAGGAGACTAGAGAGGATGTTTTTGGAAGGCCTTCTTGAGAAGGTGACATAAACTGAGATCTGGGAGATATGATGGGGAAATCACTAGGTGAAAAAACTGAGTATGGCTTGAATGAATCCACATAAGGAAAAGGAATGACATTGTCTACAGTGTTACCCTTGTAGATCAGTTAAGAACCATGACACACAATTATTAGATTTGGTAACAAAAAGTTGTAAGTTGTTTTGTCAAAAGCAGTTTCACTCATTGGAGAACACAATTCAAATTGCTCAGAATTGAATAATAAATGAAGGCTGATAATAGGGAAAGGAAATCCATGAATATAGCTAATACCGGAAACAATTTATTTAGCCGATTTCATGTTGCTGGATGATTGAAATACTTGACAACACCCATTGTAAATTGTAAGTTAATAGCATTATTACATTGTAAATTATTGTAAGAGAGTATTTCACAACCATTCAAAGTGTCATGAGAATATTTAATGATATATGAAAAAGCTCACTAACTTACAAATTGAAAAGTAGAATATAATATGGGATATACAAACATTTATAAAAATATATGTGACTATAACACATCTGCCTATGAATCTATATAAATAGAACGATATGTGAATATTAGGTATCATATATTATGTCAGTAATTGTTTATATGTATAAATATAACTGCAAGGGTTTATATTCATTGAATATAAACAGGTGTTACATAAATAACATGTATTATCTCTCTGTGGTAGTCTCATTGACATTAATGTTTTTACAATAAATTACTTTTATAAGAACAATTTAAAAATCACACATTGTAAATAAAGTATAATAACCTCTAAAATTACGTAGACTTGGTTCAAATCTATGCCTGGTATTTGCTAACTTCACTGAGTCAAACTTTTATCTTCTATTAAAGTGGGATTATAATGGATTCCTTATAAAGTTTGTAAGATCATATTGACAATGTATGAAAACTTTAAAAAATAATTATGCTTTCAATAATTTGCTGCTACAGACCGAATGTTTGTGTCTCTCTCAAATTCATATGCTGAAACCTAATCCCCAGTGTGAAGGTATCTGAGTGTGGGGCCTCAGGAAGGTAAATAAGTCACGAGGGTGGAACCCTCACAAATTGGACAAGTGCCTTCAGAAAATTCCTGGCCCATTGTACTATATGAGGACCCAGCAAGAAGATGAGTTTCTGTGGACTAGGAAGCAGGATCTCACTAGAGACCAAATCTTCTGGAATCTTGATCTTGGACTTCACAGCCTTTAGAACTATAGGAAATAAATGGTTTTTGTTTAAGTCACTTGGACTGTGGTATGTAACTTGTATTTTTATTATATATATTATTTTATATAAATATATTTTAACATTTTTAATTATACTTATAAAATATATATATATTCAGTTCAGTAGACAAATAGAACAATGATGCAATAAACTAGGGGAAGGCAATAGAATTTTTAGTGAATATAATTATTGGTTAAGCTACTTGGTACAATATATAACTTCAGTGAGTCTGTATAGCCTTAGATTTTTAGAATAAAAATAGTAATTTTTGTTAGGAGAAAATCTTTATTATCCATAATATGTATCCTTTAAAAATTTTCTGTGTATGTTAAGTGTTTCCAGAAGATATCCTGTCATCATTGACAACATGCTTATGTATCCTACAGAAACCAGATGTGATCCATTGAGATGTTCAAGGGATAATCACGCTTCTGGAATTTATAGAATAGAAGGACTCTAAAAGGTTAACACAGTAACATGTAAAGGGCAGTTATAAATTGAGACCACAAAAAAATGAAAAGTGGAGATTTTCCTATATGAGTTTATAAAAGCAGAGCCAGGTCATTCACTTTTTATTTTAAGGTTAGGTTAGAAGATAAACCAACACTTATTCTTCTCATGAATAAGCTTGTGTAGGTTTTGTGGTAAAATTTATCCCTTCCGTAAAAGTTATGGCAAAAGGAAATAAACGTTTCTAGACCTAGGGCAAATACAAAATTGCAACTCAGATGAAATTTCTCTTCTAATATAAATTCAGTTTCATAAATTCCAGCTTTTTATTTGGGCATTCTATAAAAATGATCATCTAAGTTGAGTTTAGTAAATGTCTATTTATTTATATAAAAAGCTCTACATACCAGACATTTGCATTAATAATCTTTTATTATAATATTTATTACTGTCCAATAATTATGATATCTGGGTGCACAGAAGATGTTGGAAGACACAGTCCCTACCCTTAAGGTAGCTGTAGTTTATGATAGCATAGATAAGAACAGTCACATAAAGAGTATTTGGGAAAATAATACCAACATCAAATAAGAAACTTAAAAATAATAAACTGATGTTTTGGTGCAGTTTGGAAGAAATCAGCAAAATAATTGTACATTTATATTTAAATAGGTTTAAAAAATTGTTACTTCTCCTGTGTTCCTGGAGAGAAATTAGAGGAAAATCTAAGACTTTAGTGGTAACTTGAATAGTCAAAGGAAATAAATCAGAGAGCACCGAGGGTAGATATGCTTGATAACAGAGAGATTTCTGGCAGTGCAGTGATGAGTTTTATCCATCAGAAATATAATTAGATTACATATCAACTATCAAAATACAGTTATATGATTATGTGATGAAATAATTAGTAACCAACAATAGAGAAGTGATTGTTTCATGTCAGACAATTCTAGTGCTAGTTTGCCTACTTATTGTAACGTAATCTCTAAGCCTACACTTTGTCTGCATTCTCTTATGCCAGCAGTAATGGTTTATAGTTTTGAATTGACCATTAAGTTCATGAGATAAATATCTTTTAACCAGCACAATTTTTTTTTTTTTTTTTTTTTTTAGATTTAAGGAAGGGAGAGGAAGGAAATAGCATAGCACACAAAGCAACACCATAGCATAGGTTATATATTCTGCATGACTAGTATGTGTTGCTTTTGATATGTCAGTCATTCCATCCTTGGGACAATGTAATCATGAGATAAGATGCTAGAAAACTGAGGTTTAGGGGAGTAACAGCCCCTTTCACTTTTTTCTTAATTAGAGACACAGTCGCCTCAGGTGCTCATAATTTACTCCAATCTTCAAAAGTTGCTTTTTATCAATATAGATTATTCATTATTTGCTCTGTACAATAAAATGAATGCTTGGTTCTATACATAGTTCTTGGCTGGATTCTCACTTATCTTCTACCCAGTGTCCTATTTTTCTATTAATTTTGTGAACTATATTACTAGGAGACTTGACCAAGTGTCAAATCCTCAGGCATCCCTAGAGATAAAGAAAAAGCCACAGATACAGCTGTTAACTTTTCCCTTCCAGTGTCACCATATGGATTGCCTGAGGGTAGAATGAATTATATAGCTTAGCACAGTGAATGGCACAGAGTGTTGAATGAATATCAGGTAATAATTATCCTTATTAGTAAGGTTCGATATATAAGATTGATACTTAGTTCTAAGGTTTCATCTGACCAGACTCTGTTTAGGACATGGAATCTCTTATCACTGGGTTATCAGTACTGCTACTCCTATTACACCACCACTACCACCGCCACCACCATCATCACCCCTCCTCCTCCCCCTCCTCCTCCTCCTCCTCCTACTGAACACACACGCCTTTTTATTTTTCCTTAGAAATGACATTTGGAAGAAATTTTTTCATTGCTTTCTAATCAAGATACTTGATTATCCTTTATTTCTATTTTTATTACTAAATGAACACTTGGATATATTTGTAAGTAGCTATTATGGAGAAGTAATTCGGTTATAATATCAAAACTGTGTTTATTTTATAACATTGGACTTAATTCTGAGGCTCCACTCAGGCGAAGTTGCTTAAGATCTTGTTTCCGTCTTCAGCAAATTACTGAAATAATTGTCAAGTTTAGTGAAATTTGCAAATAGAAATTGATATTCTATAGCATTAATTTATATACACACTTACCCTTTAGTGTCATAGCTCTGGAAGCAAAGCAGACGGGGATGTGAAAGCATTTTGCGTTATTAGTCTTCAGAGGACTATAGAAGTAGAGCAAGGAAAAGAAGCAAATAAAGTTGCTATGTTTTTTTCAGGGCTGCTCTTCTCCCATGACTTCCTGAATCCATAAAATAAAGAAATATCACACTTCTGAGTACTGTGGGTCCTCTGACCCTAGGCAATCTTATTTTTAAGATTTTAAAGAGTTTAGGAGAAAGTTGTTAGAAGAATTTTATTTTTAGTTACGACATTGTTTCTTGTTTCTCTTCCATTTCTGTCATTTCTTTTGCCCATGAACTCTTCTTATTTCTAATTAGGTCTGAGAGTATTAGAACTTACTTCAAACAACAAGTTCAATTTAGAAAAACCTATGCGGATGGTATAAATAAAGTTTTAGAAAAGTATGACAATAATCATCAACCCAAATCAACCAAAACTCATACAATTCCCCTCTTAGATTCTATCAGTTCCTAAGTGTGTTTTGTAAAGGATGCTTCTTCTCCTGGGAGGCAAACTCTTTTCTAAGATACTCTTTTTTGTAAATAATCTATGAATTTCCACAGGAGAGAAAGAATGGTTTTAAAAATTGCTTTTAAAAGGAAATGTGCCAGGAGATCAACAGGGGCAACTCTTTCGTCTTCAATTATTCTGTACTTACATGCTGGAACGGTTTATTTCCCAGCAAGAGTTAGGGCTTTTAGACACTTTAGTAACAGATAATGCATTAGTTTCCCAGTGAGTTCATGGCTTAATCAGGACTTAATCATGTGCCAGTGCATGCAGGCTTAATAGTAATATATACTGAGGCTTTAGCATCTCAGGCTGGATGAAAAAAAGGAGGAAGTACAGATCCAGCTTGATGGGGCAGAAATATGAATACAGTTATAGAGCTAAATCTTGCAGTAAGTAAATATCTGCATATTATCTGAATGGCCCCCTAAAGTTATGGATAAGGAAATTGTGGCTAAATGATAGAGCCTTACGCTTCACTCAGGTTCAGCAACATGAAAGGTCTAGTTGCCACATGTGAGATTCAGTGGCATCCTGATCCAGGATTTGGACCACTGTTTGGTTTGGGCGTGAGGCTGTACAGTGGTTCTGTTCAGCATCTTAAGGTGACAGCAAGAGTTAAGGAAAATGAGACATCAGTGCCAAGTAAAGAAGGTGTGATACAGGCACGCTATTTGAGAGCTGGTATGAAATCAGCATTGGAGTTAGAATCACAAGTTCGTATGTATTATTTCATTCCTGCTGAGAAGTTGGTGTCGTCTGTGGCTGTGCTGGGCATCATATACTGTGTATATACTCTGAGAGATCAGTTTAATTCTCACAGAATGGTAGGTAGAGGAGACTGGAGGTAAGCCTTCTTCACACCATTCATGGCCATGCTTCCATGGGATCCTAGGGACCCTAAGAACACAGTAGAAGATGAGTAATTTTAGGAAAAGATAGGTGGAATATAGAAGCCTCAATTTTATAGCTCTTCGGATAAGCTGGATTTAATTAAGTTATTTTAAACTACAGATCCAGCCAACGGGGGTGCCTGGGTGGTTCAGTTGGTTAAGTGTCTGACTCTTGGTTTTGGCTGAGGTCATGACCTCAACGGTTCTTGAAATCAAGCCCCTCATTGGCCTCTGCCCTGACAGTGCAGAGCCTGCTTAGTTCTGTCCCTTCCTGTCTGTCTGTGCCCCTCACCCCCAAAAATAAATAAATAAACTTAAAAAAATATATAGCCAACAAATGTCCTAACCTATTGGTGCCCAATTTGTTTTACAAGCAGCAGAGTCCAGTCGATGATATGAGCGCTGCAGTGGTTTTCTATACTTGACATTCATTTTGTAAACTCTGTTCTACAAAGAATATTAAGATTCTCACTGCAGGAGCTCTGGGGTTCCTTGGTTTGACGTGTTTAGGGACTATTCAGATGATATTGTGGGTAAGCTTCTTACCTTGAAAAGATGATGCATGCTATTTAATTGAGATTATAGGTTTATCACCTTGTTTGTAACTTGCTTCCACTTTAAAAGAAATTTGCAGACAGATTACATTTTAGACTCAATGGTAAACATTTATACTGCATTCAATATCCTGTACTTTGTTAAAATGAATTAGATCAATTGTTTAATGGAATTCTCTCCAGTTTTAGCCTATCCCTCCACTTACCCACTTTTTCTATGTTAGAAAACATTTGTGCTACATGTAAAATCCTCTTCAATAGTCTGTTTCTCAATTCTCAAACTCTGGTGTCAGAATCACCTGCAATGCTTATTTATAAAACCGATGCCTTTGTCAAACCCAGGACCTACTTCACCAGGTGACTTTGCTCTAATATAAAGTTTAGAGATCAGCTGGATGTGGACCCATTCCTCACCCCAGCAGTCCTTTACTTTACAGTTGAACATAGATATGTGCAGGCAATATTCAGCAAGCATTTACTGATTGTCTTTAGGAAGTGTATTTTGTCTTTAAGAAGTGTATCCTACAGGGGTGCCTGGGTGACTCAGTTGGTTAAGTCTCCGACTGTTGATTTCAGCCCAGGTCATGATCTCATAATTTGTGAGTCTGAGCCCCACCTGGCAGTGCAGAGCCTGTTTGGGATCCTCTAGCTCTCCCTCTCTCCCCCTCCTCCACTTGCCCTATCTCTCTCTCTCTCTCTTTCTCTCTCAAACTTAAAAAAAAAAAAGTGTACCATACATGGGAGACAGAGATCTAAAGCACATTACAATGTGATATATAGTCCACCCGATAAATACAAAGTGCAATAGGAACAAAGGGAAAAAATAGTCACTTCCCTCAGGAGAGAAGAGGAGGGTACATTATTCATAGAAGATGTGACATGTGAGCTGTGTTGAAGCAAGTTCCCAGGGAAGTAGACAAATGTCTTAGAGATAAATATCCCTGTGTGCTCAGAAAGAATGAGAATTTCTGGTGGCTAGAGCTCACTATGCACAAGCAGAAATCCTGGGTCTCAAATGAGAAGAGCTTTGTGAATTATAGTAAGGATACTTTCATACCTATAGGTGATGAGAAATAGTGAGAGATTTTTTTTTTTAATACTGAATGATTTTGAGGAAAGTAGTGATATGACCTGATGGAGGTCTATAGTTGCTTATGTATGATAAGGACAGTAATGTCTTAAAAGGAAGTCTGCCTTAGTATCTCCACTGCATCAAAACAACAAAATAACATTGGTTTTTATAAATGAATATACAATGTAAAATAATGGGCTTTGATTTTTTAAGACAGAAGTGATTAGAATACTGCTATCCAGGATACACAAAGATTCCACTTATCCTGCTATTGGCAATGTTCCAAAAGACACAAATTCTATTTTATATAATGTAAAAAAATGCAGGTATTAAGTACATAAACATTTGAATATAATGATGTTATTTTAAAATTCCCCTTTCTTCTATTTGAATTTTTTGCTTGTGTGTGTGGATTCTTAAATGCAACCCAGCTATGACAGCTACACGTGCTGTCACCTGCCACACCAAAGTGGCCTAGCCCTGTGTGTGTCCTTCATCATCTCAGAGTTCTTGTTCAATCTTCAGGGACAGAGGAGAAGTGAAAAAAGCCTAAGGACAGGCCAAGGAGATTCACTATTTATAGAATAACCCTCTGTTAGAATCAACTCTTCAAAGAGAGGGAGCTAAAGCCTTGTGTGTGTGTTTAATAGAAACAGCAGCATTGTGAAATATATGGAAACATCTCCTCAATCAAAGGAATACTTTGTAATTCTAAAAGAAGAATGTAGGGGTAAGTGGAAAATTTACCAGTGAGCTAAAGTGAAATGATTTTTAGTGTCATGTATTTTATTGTTCTCTTGGTATGTTATATTTTGAGAATATTAGGCAACTTTTGTTGCTTCCCCAAGGCCTGCCCAAACACTAAAATATTACAAAGTTAACATCACTTTTGCACCTTGAATATCAGCTCTAGACCACAGGTAATTTATTTGTAAGTACAAAATTTAATAAATGTTGCACAGTGGCTTTAAAATAATTATACTATTGAAATAATATTTGAAATAACTTTTAAAATTACACTCTTGTGGCTCATAAATTTTGCCCAGTTTAAATAAACACCAGAATTGTGAGAAATACATTTTTCTTTTTTGTTTGGAACCAATTTCATGGAGCTGTGGTCTTTTGCAACACTTTTATTATATAACCAGGCCCAGAAGATCCCCATCCCCCATCTTTTCACTGTAATGTTTTCTTCCCATTTTATTCCAGAAGATGCCAAGGCAGCCTCCTGGTGGGTTACCTTGGCAACCTCATGTGTCATGTTTTAGAATGTCCCAGGGCTGCAGTTTTATTTCCATTTGCATGCACTTCAGTCGGCTAACTGTAAATTTAAAAGGCCTGTTGTAGCATCAATCTTTTTTTTTTCCTTGAATGAATAACAGATAATTAGGATTACTGTTCAATAACATCCACTTATATTTAGTACAGTTGATACGAAATCTTGAGCTGCTCTTACCTCAAGGCATGATATTTTTCACATGACACTTTGTAAACTGATGCTATAGTGCCACATAATAGAACATAGAGTGTATTATATACATAATAGAATACTCAGTGTGACTGCTTGATCACATCTTTGAAAAGCATGTCACTTTCCAATCTTTTGATGACAACTATACAAGGCTCTCCTCAACGGAGCTTTGGTCATGTCAATCAGGGTAAGACTGCAGTGACTCCAGATTCTTTATTACACCAAGTTATACATTTCAAAGAGCGCCAATCAAATACTAAAAATATATCATTTTAATATTTCTCAACTGAAGAATTACATCTTTTTAGCAATATCATTTAAAAGTTAGTGACGTAATTGCTTTTTTATAAGCTTAAAATTCTTTTAAACACATTTTTGTAGAAAAATGGCTTACAATTTGCATTCATCCTCAAAGATAGACTTCAGCCATTTTATAAAAAGCAGAGATATAGAAGGCCTGACATTTGAGCAAAGTTGTGTATAAAGTTAATCACAAAGCTGAAATGAGAAGTAATTCTCTGAAACGCCAGTATTTATTAGGTATCAGAGTGGAGTGATGGATTACTGTTTTTGCTTCAGGAAGAAAGCTACTGTTGTGTGTGTTCCATGGTCTGCAAAATCTATTTTGTTTCTCTGTAAAGAATGCAGGTATTCTATAATCACTCAGAACATTATAGGAGGATATTCTGCTATGGAATAGTGACATTTTTCTGTTTGGCCCAGACTCAATGTTACCTTGAAATTAATAACCTTGTCTTTCAAAGAAAGGGTCTCTGAAGAGCTTTACTGAGTAATTTTGAGTGCTGCCATAAATTGAGCTATATTTCCCCTTTCATTCTTTGGGGGCATCATCTGAACTTGCTTCAATATGTGCAGGGTAATTCAGTTGCTACTTTTTTTCACAGTGTTAGCTCCTAAGCTTGATTATCCTTAGCATGTCATATTTGAGTTTCAAATTTGATGAAAAGAGTGGAAATAGATCATCTTTGTTCATAAACTTTCTATTTTCCAAAATCTTCCCCATCTTAAGAATATTAGGAGAGTCTTCTAATATGGTGGTGCACTCACTAAGGATGCCTATGTCTAAATATCATTCTTTCATGAATATTCTTAAAGCAATATGGTTATTTTAGACATGAGTTTGTAATGGACCATGCAATAAATAACAGAGGGATAAAACTACCTTAATATCTTATTGTTGTAAAAATTCTTTGAAGTAGATAATTAGAAGACAGCACTGGTGCCCAGACTAACTGTGACAGTGTCATTCAGCTTGTTCATAAGAAATAAACTAACAAAATTCAGATTTACCTAATCTACATCTTGTTCTTAAAACACTGCTTACATCTTTCTCAAACCTTAGTTGTTCATGACACCAGTGATTGCTTCCAATTTCTTTTTTTTTAGATTAGTAGTTTTAATGCTAATATATCAAAGGCTGGTTGTTTCTCCTATGACCATAGTAAGGTGAGCTAGCACTGAATGACTGTGGAATAGATTATCTCTGGTTCAGAGCAGCCATAACTAAGAGCATTGAACAAATCTTCCAGTCAAGCATGATTTTTCATTTAAAATATTTTTAGAGCACCTTAAATGCAGATGGATTAGTTAAACTCATCTTTTGCAATTCATGGCATATTGTTAATACTTCTTCATGAAAATCTTCTTTCTTAATTCCATTATTTATCTCTGTTATTTTTCACAACTTTATTGTGGCTTAATTTACATAAGACAAACTGCACCTAAGTAAAGTGTATGATTTGATGAATTCTGACATATGAATACATCTATGAAACCATTACTACAATGAAGACAATGAGCATATCTCTCAGCTCCCAAAGTTTCCTTTTGCCGTTTTTATGATCTCACCTTCTCTTCACTCTCCCAACCACAGATCTGTTTTCTACTGCTATATATTAGTTT
The DNA here is from genome assembly GCF_003009895.1 of Hyaena hyaena. Classification (NCBI taxonomy): domain Eukaryota; kingdom Metazoa; phylum Chordata; class Mammalia; order Carnivora; family Hyaenidae; genus Hyaena; species Hyaena hyaena. Next base: position 142,341 of record NW_024081202.1, on the reverse strand, counting down.
GCAGTTTCCAGAGTTTTCTATAAATGGAATGATATAGTATGCATTCATTTCTGTCTGGCTTTTTTATGCAGAATAATTATTTTGAAATCTATCCATGTTATAGTGTGTGTCAGTAGTTCCTTCCTTTTTTAAAAAAAAGTTTATTTGTTTTGAGAGAGAGCGAGAGAGCGAGAGCATGAGGGAGTATGAGAGGGGCAGAAAGAGAAGGAGAGAGAGAGAATCCCAAATAGGCTCTGCACTTACAAGGTGGAGGCCTATGTTGGAACTCATGAATCATGAGATCATTACCTGAGCCGCAATCAGGAGTTGGTGGCTTAAAGGACTGCGTCACCCAGCCACCTCAGTTCCCTCCTTTTATTACTGACTAGTATGCTACTGTACAGAATTTGTTTATTAGTTCATCTGTTAATAAACATTTGGGTTGTTTCTGGTTTTTGCCTATTACTAATGAAGTTGTTATGAGCAATAACATATAGCTTTCTGGGGACATAGGTTTCATTTTACTTGTATAAATAGGTGTGGAATGGCTGAGTCATAGAGTAGGTGGATGTTTACTTTTTTAAGAGAGCGTCAAACTGTTTTACAAAGTGGATATGCTGTTTACAGCATCACTAGCTTTGTGCAGGAGTCCCTCATTCTCATCAATACTTGGCCCAGCCAATGTTTTAGTTGTCACTATTCTAATACATATTTAGTGGTTTCCCATTGTGGCTTTAATTTCCGTTTCCTAATGGCTAATAATATTGAGTGTTTTTCATGTGTTTTTTTGCCAAATGAATACCTTCCTTGGTGAGGTTTCTGATTAAGCCATTTGCTCATTTTCTATTGGATTTTCTTATTATTGAGTTTTAACAGTTCTTTGTATATGCTAGATGCATGTCTTTTATCAGATACATGTTTTGCAAATATTTTCTCTGACTCTGAAATAGGTCTTTCCACTTATGACATAGTGCCATAAAAACAAAATCTCCTAACTTAGAAGTCCCATTTATCTTTATTTTTCTTTTGTGGATAATACTTTTGGTGTTATGTTTCAGAAATCCTTGCTTAACTCAAGGTCATAGAGGTATTCTACTATTTTATTCTAGATGTTTTTATACTTTTAGTTTTTTCATTTAGGCTTATCTAATTTTTATGTGTGATGTGATATGTGGGTTGAGGCTCTTTGTTTCTTTATTTCCTTTTTTTTCCCTTTTCTTTTCTTTCCTTTTTTTTTTTTTTTTGTTTAGTGATGCCCATTTGTTGAAAGACTATAATTTTCCACTGAGTTGACTTTCCATCTTTATTGAATATCAATTACCCATATATATGTAGGTGAATTTGTGGACTTTGTAGCTTCTACTCCACTGACATACATATTTCTTTAAAAATTTTTTTTAAAATTATTCTTTTGTTTGTTTCCCTCTTTGTCATATCTCCACTCCTATTTTCCTCAACTTGATATAGGCTTCCTATTGTGTGTATATAACATGTACATATATGAATATGTCCATACATATTTATACTTATATCTTAAAATATACAGTTATTTTGTATAGCATGTTTTAACTTGCATAAATATTTTGTATATAGCCTTTATTCTATTTGATACTTTTTATAATATTCATAATATATTCAAAAATATTTCTATTCTGACTCATATTTCTCTCAGTAAATGTACCTGATGAATTGTGTCTAATTGCTCTAGAGTATCTGACAGTGAGCATCCATTACTTTCTGCTTATCAATTCCCAGGAGAATGGATATCTAGAATGCATATGTCTTTAACTTTCTAGAACTACATAATACACTACAATCGGTATCCTTGTAGAAATACCTTTGTGATACTCTGAGAGGACTTCTCAAAGTATGGGGCCATTGGGGCCGAATTTATATGTATATTCCACTTGACTATATAGTGAGCAACCATTTCCCAGTAAAACCATAAAAAATAATATTCCAACCAGTGGTACAAGAGGATTCTTAGTTCTTTACATCCTTGACAACACACGGTATTAAATCACATCTAATTTCTTGTAGTTCAATAGATGTGGAAATATAATATCTTTTTAACTTGCACTTCTTGGAACGCTAGTAAATGTGAGCAATTTACTCACATGTGTTTTTCTTTCTGTGACTTGATTTTTAAATTTTTTGGTCAATTTTTCTTTTACATTAGCTATTCATTTCCAGTTTATTTGCAGAAGCTCCTATATTCTAGATTAATTTTGTTCAATCGAACTTTCTGCAGTGATGGAAATGGTTTATATCTGTGCCGTATAATAGTATTAGCCACATATACTATTGTGTACTTAGTATACGGCTGGTGGCATTGAGGAAGCGAATTTTTTTAATGTTTTTATTTATTTCTGAGAGAGAGAGAGACACAGAATCTGAAGCAAGCTCCAGGCTCTGAGCTACTTGTCAGCACAGAGCCCGATGCGGGATTCGAACCTACTAACCGTGAGATCATGACTTTAGCCGAAGTCGGACGCTTAACCGACTAGCCACCCAGGCGCCCTGAGGAAGTGAATTTTTAATTTTACGTAATTCCCCCTAATTTACATTTAATCAGTCACTTGTGGCTAGTGTCTACTGTGCTCAAGAGTGTAGCTCCTGACTTTGCTCACCTGGCACTGTTGCAGACTTCAGTTAGCTTCCTTCTGGCTGTTATTTGTCTGCTACCTTTTGTTGTGGTCTTTGTCATTCAATAGAAATCTTCACTTTTGATCTATTTAAATATATCAGAGTTTTGGCTTATAGTTTTTAGTTTTAGGGTTTTCTTCAATACATGCTTTCCCTTGTTAAGGTCACAAAGATATTCTCCCACATTTTTTTCCCTTAAAGTATCAGTTAAATGATTCAGTATTGTTTTCCTTTCTGTAATTATATAGAGTTTTCCCTCCAAAATCTATTAGTGTCTTTATAACTCATTGCTTTATGAGTTATAAATAAGATTACCTTATTTATCATATATCAAAATTATGTTTATGTCTTTCTGTGTTCTGTATTCTTTTTATTGGGTTATTTCTCTGTTGTGCTTATTCTGTATGCTTTTGTTACTACCTTTATGGTATTTGTTCTTAACTTTATTTATTTTGAGAAAGGAGAGAGATGGATACACACACAATCTGGGAAGGGGAAGAGAGGAGAGAGAATCCCATGCAGGCTCCATGCTGCCCCTTGTGGGGTTCTATCTCATGAACCATGAGATCATGACCTGAGCCAAAATCAACAGTCCCCAGAATTAACCAAATGAGGCACCCAGGCACTCCTATGACATATTTTAATAACCAATAGGACATATACCTGGTTTTAGGGTCAACTGTCTCAAAATTGTCTTAGCTTTATGTACATCTTTATCTTTCCCATGAACTTATTTTTAAACAATCTTTATTTATGAAGGTATAATTTACGTATAGTATGTAGGTCAAGTAATACAAATATGCACATAACCATGTCACTACCATCTAGAACAAAATGGAAAACATTTCCGCCACCTTCAGAATCTTTCCATGCCCCTTTATATTCAATATCATTTCATCTCCAGAGATAATCAATATTCTGAATTCTATAATTATTGGTTATTGTGTTGCTTTGGTTTGACTTCCTTCAATCCAAATGATATTTCTAAGATTTATTCATGTTACTGCATCAGTAATTTTTTCTCTTTACTGTCATATATCATTCCATTTCATGAATATACCCGCCTGGTGTTTATCTAACTACATGTTGACAGACACTTGGATGTCTTCCTACTTGGAGCTATTCAATGGTGTGCTGGCAAACTGGCAGGCATGGGTGGGAAGAAGTAAGGAGACAGTCTGTTTTGCAGCATTTTTCAACCTCTGGTGTAAGTGCTTTCACCATTGTCAATTTCAAGTTGCTCAGCTTAACAATAAGCTTGCAAAATTCCTTGTGAGCTTCTGCAAGCTGACTACTTGGAGCTCTCATGAATAAAACTGCTCTGGATATTCTTGTACAAGGGTTTTGGTTGTTGTTGCTGGTTTTCTTTTGGTGGGTATGAACTTATTTCACTTGAGTATGTGTTAATTGCAGGACTTTTGGTCATAACATATGTATATATTTAATTAGTAGATACTGGCAAATTTCCTAGTTTGCTGATAATTTTTACAACATGTAGGAATACACTTTATCGATTCCTTTTCTCTATATATGGACATAATCTTGAATTTTTTTCTTTTTGATCCATCAATAAGAAGAATTATTTATTTAGAATGAGAGAAAGCACGCATGAACAGGGGAGAAGGACAGAGAGAGAGAGAGAGAGAGAGAGAGAGAGAGAGAATCTCAAGCAGTCTCTACCCTCAGTGCAGAACCCAACTTTGGATTTGATCCCAAGACCCTAGGATCATGTACTGAGCTGAAATAAAAAGTCAGATGCTCAACCAATTGAGCCATCCAGTTGCCCCAAGATAGATATTTTCTTGATGTTAAACTTTTCTTAATGTCAATCATATTTGATCATGTTATATTCTCTTTTGAACACACTTTTAGACTTGGGTAGCTAAATGTTTAGGCATATATTGAGATGGAGGAGGAAGTGAGGGGGACTATTTTTTACAAAAATGAAAGCAAAAAGATAATAGTTTCCAAGTTAAGATTAAAATTTAAAGTGTAATAATAAAAGTATATAAGGAGTTGCCCAAATTTTCTATTATTGAATATTTGTAACCTGACTTTCTCCTTATTGTTATTAAATTTTGACTTTCCCAATTCTTTTTTTAAAATGTTTGGGGTGCCTGGGTGGCTTAGTCGGGTAAAGCGTCCGACTTTTGCTTAGGTCATGATCTCGCGGTTCGTGGGTTCGAGCCCCGCGTCGGGCTCTGTGCTGACTGCCAGCTCAGAGCCTGGAGCCTGTTTCAGAGTCTGTGACTCCCTCTCTCTCTGACCCTCCCCTGCTCACGCTGTCTCTCTCTCTCTCTCTCTCCTAGAAATAAATAAAACATTAAAAAAAAATAATAAAAAATAAAATGTTTTATTTATTTTTGAGAGAGTGCAAATTGGGAAGGGGCAGAGAGAGGGGGACAGAGGATCTGAAGCAGGTTCTGCACTGACAGCAGTAAGCCCATTGTGGGGCTTGAACTCATGTACTGTGAGATCATGTCCTGAGCTAAAGCTGGAAGCTAAATTGACCAAGCCACCCAGGTGCCTCAACTTTCCCTGTTCCTTATGGCCATAATTCGAAAACTATTGTTTTCAATCCTAGCAGTACATTGGAATCACCTGGCAGCTGTTACACTCATTCCAGGTTCTTACCCATACAAATCTCTGAGGTTGGAACCTAGGCAGTCTTAGTCCTAAAGCTCCACAGGTGGCATCTATTTACAGCCAGAATTGAGATTCGATATTCTGAAATATGTTGGAGGGTGCTGTTCATGTTGAGAAACGGCTATGAGAATCCCATGGCTCATCAGCCTCCACTTACATGAATCTGCTATGCTGGAGATACCTAGGTGATTACAAAATATGCATACGTGCACACAATACGCACATACACACAAATATATACAAACCTCATGTCTTTCTTTCATAAGGTAAAACTTTAATTTTCAGCCACCTTTTATCAAGTGTTCAGTGTTGAAACACAGTATGCCTTGCACTATCTTAGTTTTCAAGCAGCTCTCTGCTTTTACCTGCTCCAACTCTTACACCATCTTCATCAATGATCTTCATCTACTGATTGCAATTTGTCAAAATTTGATTCAGGAGATGGATAAATTAGATGACCTCTAATTCTGCTCTAGCTATGAAGTTCTGTGAACCATAGATGTTCATTTTCTCACTTAACTTTCTTAATGACTTCTGAGGCTTACCAAGCAGCCATCCAGTCGTTTCAAGTCAGTTTTTTTCTTTCATTTCATGCCCCCATTATCATTTCCTTTTGTTCTCTGAAGAGAAATACAGAAACATTTCCAAGTGAAAGTCTACCACAGGTCCATGGTCTCAATAAATTCTTTTGATTTTCCTGTTGGGAGAGGCCAAATATTTCCACTTCCTTCTCTCTTCCTTCTTGTTACAAATAGGTTTTTTTGTTTGTTTGTTTATTCATTCATCTCTAACTACTTTTGCAAACCATCTGCTTCCACAAAAGGCATATTGAAAAAAACAATTTTTAAAAATCTCATAGATCCCTAATTAACAAAGTGAAATTTTCTATATTCTTTAGATTATTTGGGGTACACTTGATAAGGTAGCTTTCAAGTCCAGCAACAGTATAGCCTTTCCATGTATCTTCTTATTGATCCTTGAACTGTGGGTTATTAGGAAACCACCAAGACTCCACAGGTACCCAACATCACAAAGTGAAATTAGCCCTAGCCTGAAACTTGAATTTAGATTTATCAATTTCTGGTCTTGAAGTCTCAATAAAGAATAGAGAGTGTCTTTCTTTTTTTATTATTAAGTGTGTTGAACCTGTTTATTTTGTAGAGTTCATGGATAGTCATCAAGTATGAACAAGATCAGTGAAGTGGAGAAAGACAGACCAATTATAAAAATTAATTTGGAAAAGTGGAAAGAATATAAGACCCAAAACAAGGGTGACTCCTTGCTCTTGTTTACTTAATGTTGTTCAGGAAGCTTGTTTCTCCCTCTCTAAGATGGAAGATGAATACTTCCTCACTTCAGATACTGAGGAGTAATACATGACATAATAGATAGGAAGGTTTCTTTGAAATTTGAAAAGTGCAAAAAAAAAAATGAGGAATTTGTGATGGGAAAGTGAGGTCACTGGAAGGAGCATGTGTGTTTTTGTGAGGTGTCCCTAGAAGTAAGTCACAACCAAAATCATACACTGGTGATATGATATGGTGATATTTCCATAATATTTATCGGATGTCTTTTAGTTTAGCTAGTTAACTTTGTTTCTCATGAACAAGTTTTTTCTACACATAGAATTAATCTTTTAGAAATTATGTGAAACATCTAATGTGTTTCAGGGCAATTTTTCTGTGATCAGGAAACTAAGGACTGACACTAGACCTTCTAACTAAAAATAAATTATATGTAACATCTTTTCATGAAGTTGATTTCATAAATGACATAAGGTCTGAAACCTTGTCTAACATAGTATGTTTCATTTCTTGTCCATTTCGATCAGATTTAATCTGTTAGTTTTTCATATATTTACATTTTGGGTGATCTAAAATGCCCTTGATTAGTGTATTCATGCATTTCCCATCCACCAGGGCAATTAATCTTATTTTTTCCCTACAGTCTATTTTTAATATATTAGGGAAAGGAAATAGAACATAAGCTGCTAGGAAAGAAATTTCCATGCCCTCCATTTGCTTTCAGTTTTGAATAATATAAGTAAAGTATATGATAGCCCCAGGAAAACTTTCAGTGTTGTCTCCTTACCCCATAACGCATACCAGGAATAACTTATAATGCTGAGAAGTAGAATTTTCCAAATTGCTTTTAAAATCCAGTACTTTGACGGTGTAAATTGATGGTTCTTTAAGGGAAAGAGGAAATGATTTTGCTCCAAAGCATTATAACTTATATGTTATATATAACTTATAATATAAGTGCACCCCATATTATAACCCCACTGCCGGTGTCTGGTCAGTAGAGCCTAAAGATGTTGCTCAACATTCTACAATGCACAGGACAGCCCCACAGCATCCTGCCCAAGGTATCAGTAGTGCTAAGATTGAGAAACCCTGGTTTAGATTAAATTGGTAATAAAATTTCATGATTACTTGAAAAGAGTCTATTCACTGGGGTTTGTAGATGGAAAAGGAGAAATTTCAGAGTCAGACTGAAAAAAGTTTTTGTTTTGTTTTCGTTTTGGTGTTGGCTGTTTTGTCTTTTTTCTTTTCTTTTGAGCCATGGTTCCAGCGTTCAGCACTGCAGAGCTGTGGTGTTTACTTTTTCAAGTTAGATAACACAAAATCCAGAAAGGTAAGCATGGGAAGGGACTAAGGATACATAGAGTGTGTCCTTCTTTTGTTGTTCTGTGCAGTTTATTTTGAGGGGCTTTGGGGTAGGGCAAGGGTGTCACAGTGGAAAGGGGATGGAGAGAATAGAGAATGTTTGGACTCAGGATTAATTCTGAATGGGAAGGCATGTGCTAATCCTTCAACCTCAGGTACTATAGCGAGCTCTGGTTCCAGAACCTGCGAGGGGGCTGGAACACAGAATTTAGGTTCCAGCCTGGCCACTGGCCGTTGTCAGACCCTTGAACAGGGGATGTGAGTCTCAAGATTTCAACGACCATGGGCAGGAAAGGTACTTCTGGGGCCCGGGAGCATCGTCAGTCCTCCTTAAGAGGAAAAATAAAGGAACCGGTTGTAGGGTTGGACAATGCCGCAGCTGAATTGAAGCTGGAGCAACATCTAGGGCAGCGCAGGCGTGGGGCGGGGTTTCAGTGGGTGGGCGGGGTGCATTGGTCTGGAGCCCGTGGCAGGAAGAACACCCAGCAGGTGCGTTCTTAGTGAGGTCAGGTCCTGAGTGCAGAGTTGGCCTGACTCGGCGAACTAGGCTGCTCCCCTGCCTCCCTTAGCCTCATCGTCCTGTACCTTCTGCGTCACCTGCTGAGTGAGTACCTCTGGTCCGCACATCTTTTCCTGGGGTGGAGTGGGGGGGCATCTTGGGGAACTGAGAGCGCGCTGTGGGCCCAGGGTGAGCTCCTTTTGTGTCCATCCCTAACCGCTGCATCCCACAGGACCTCAGCACTCTGTCCAGGTTTTTTTGGCCGAGATCCTCCAGCAACACTGTTGTAAGTTTTGTTTGCTTAGAAATCCCCAAAACTGAAAGTTCCCAAATGAATCCTGGTTCCCTCCACCCTCAAACTGATTTGGCAGGAGAGCGGAGTAGGCTATGAGAATAGGGGAGAGATTTGACCAGGTGGAAACAGTAAATAAGTTAAACTAGCGTGATTATGAGATAGTTTTATCATTCTAATCTTTTTCATGGTTCCAACAGTCTTCTTTTATTCCCTTGAACATATATGACCTAAATTTAGATTCAGTGGAAAATGAAGTTCATATGAGTTAAGAGTAAAATTTTGAGTTTTTGCGTTACGTAACACACCATGTTAATGGAATTGTTCTGTTCACCTGGAGCAGGGCTGGTAAACTATGGCAGAATGAGTCCTTTCAAAAACTTGAAAATAAATTTCCATTATTTCTTTTTGCATCTAGAAATAATGTGGAGTTTTGTATAAAAAGAAAGTTAGGGTTAGTGCCAATTTTTTTATTGTGCCTATCTCCCTGAAAAATACTTGTGGACAGTTCTGTGAATGTAACCTATCTGGAAGAAGAATTTGGGGGTAAGAGTGGGGAGAGAAATATTTTGAGAATATAAAGCCAATTTAATGCTAAACCTGTAACGTATTTTGATACAGTTTCAGTTAGATACATGACAGTAAAAGGAATTTGAAGATTTTGTTGGAAGTTTTCTGACTTTGTGCTCTTAAACCACTTAATGGTTTGAGGCCAATTACGTTAATCTTAAAAGACATCAGTGGATTGTTTGGGAATATTTTGTATATGCTATATGTAATATGTTGTACATGCTATATATCCCAGATTTTTCACATTATACATGCATAATCAGCTTCGTCATCCCAACATCTTTTGTTAGAGCGGGTGGAGGTGGGATAGGGTGTTTATCTGGTGTTTCTGATCAGGAATTTTTCTTCATTCCTTCATCAGGGAATCCTTGAATCTTTCTGCACTGGAAGCTGGGTAAAGTATCACTTACCTTCATAAACTACTGGATATTTGTTTTTTCTGCCAAAGTTTTCCCCTTAGTCCTATTTTTTTCATCTAAGGCACATAAGAAGTAAACATAGGTTTTAAGCTGTTTGGCCTTGTGAATGTTTGACCTCTGAGTTGTAATTGACATGCTACTCATTTGAAAAATTTGTCTAAACATGAGTTTGGCATACTACATGTGTTAAGTTCACTGTGAGTGTGCTTAGACTTCTAAGAATGAATAGTTTCAGTGTTACGGGGCTGCAGGAAAATAACTTTGTAAGTTGACTAAGCCATTGAACTTTAATTTGGTTCACTTGTGCCAAACTGCCTGGGTGAGCACATTGACTTAAGTTAGGCTCACCTGAGCAACTTCTCATCCTTAAGATGCACCCTGTTTTCCTTGATGGAGCTGGAATTTATCTTGAATCATTAGTATCTGTGAAATTTTATTTTGAGAGTACTTAATACCTATCATTGGTAAGCTATGGTTAGAGATTATCTTACGTTTATTTGTATGGATTGCTATACTCTATCCGTGTAAATCTGAAGGTGAGTAAAGTATTTGCTCTAATTATATATATCCATGGGGTTTTGAAGGATTGGGGTTTTGCTATACCTTGTCTCTAGTTGATAATAATTGGGTAAAGAGTTCTCAGCCCTTGATGAGGTATTATTTGGCATTGCTTCGATTTGGTGGATAGTCATCACAAATCAATTCTGTGAACCTATTCTTCAGCCATTTCCAAGGTTAAAGTTGGAAAAACAAAATCCCTTTTCTCTTTTACTACTTTCTAAGATACCATAATATGATGTTAAATTAGAAAATTTAAACCAAGGAATACAAGAATGTACGAATGTGTTGGACACATGCCAAGTCAGACCTATGCCACCCAATGGGACTTGGAAACAAAGTGAAATCAAGTTTGCAAATCCAAGCTTGTTTGGGCCACATTCTTTGTACTTCCAACCCTTTTGCATGCAGGAATGGATGGGGCTGCTTTATGAAGGAGGGGAATGTTTCCCCTTCACATGAAATCAAGCTAGAGAAGCTTCAGAGTGTCCATTCTGATAATGAGGGCCTGGTAATGTTTCTTGGGGGTTTTGGAGATTAATACTTTGCATACATGTGCCTGAAAAGATGAGACCAATGCCCCTGCCTGACCACAGAGAGCTGTAAAGTTACATTAGGAGTAAAGTGCACTGACATGTGGTGGGAGAAGGATGGATCTGCTTTACTGATTGCTGGAAAAGGTGAGAAACCATTTTATAAGTTTAACCAAAAGGACCAAAGGTAGACTCTGGAAATACAGGGAACGTAGTGGAACTCCCCAGCAGAGACCAGAATATTCCATGTTAGAGGAAGCTCAGCATTCACAGTGAATAAACCTTTGAGAAATTAACAAATGTGTTTATTCTCCACCACCATCAGAGGTTGTCATTCTGTTACTCAGAGGACCGTGACTTGATAGTGGCCTTTCCCTTGTTCCTCCTGCCCCATATGACCACTTGAGTCACAGTCTGGTAAGGGAGAGAGGGGAGGAAAAGAAAGTCCCTAACTGCATGTGAAGTGTTTTCCTTTCCTATTAAGCTTGAGGTTTTATTACAGAAAGTGGACATTTTGACTAGCGAAATGAGATTATTCTTTTGACTCTAGTGAACTAGAAAGCTGTGGATACTTCTCTGAATTTTCTTAGCTGGGAAAGAACTAGCCCACAGAAGGAGGTTGAAAGAAAGTGGGAGAAAGTTCTTGAGGTGCACTAAGGAGTCTATCTTCCTTAATGGAATGATTATTTCACAATAATGGCTTTGATTCTGGCTCTGCTGTGGGATCTTGGCCAATGTGCTTAATTTGTCTAAAGCTTTGGTTTCTATAGCCATACATGAGCATAATACTAGTATCTATTTCAACCAAGGTGATAGAAATGAACAAATTTCTGAGTTTTAGAAAAACATGGTGACCAGAAGCATAAACTGGTCTGATAGCTTGATTCTGGCTGTTTGATACCAGATATATCAAAAAAAAAAAAAAAAGAAGAAGAAGAAGAAAAAGGAAGCTGCAGGTTTCCTAAGCAATCTTTGCCAATTCCTTCAGTAGTAAACACAGTAAAACAGCTCCTTAAAGATACAACTAAATATGGAGTCATGGAAATTGAGATTCTAGTGACCATTTTTATAAAAAGGTTTGAGGGGGAAGAAAAAAGTTCCAGTGATGAAGTTCAAAATGGAGTCCAATTGTTAGAAGGAAAGCAAATACTTTTAGGTCAGATTTCATAGAAGTCCAAATCCAGTGAAATATCTTTAAATACCCAACATCAGAGATCTTAGGTTTCATAGCCTCCTAAATATAAAGCCTTCATTCTAACCTTTTTGTTTTCTTTTAGCAAAGTTACACAAGCAACTATCTGCATGCCAGGGAAAATACCTTCAGTTAGTAAAACACCTGAAGGGGAAGGCATCTAGCTCAGAAAATACTGCACTAGGACTTAATCAATAATTTGTAATATAATAGGCTATTATATTAAAAAAAACAAATATGGGACATTTCTGTTTTTAAAACAAAAAAACAACAGCAACAAAAAAGAATTGAGCCTAGTACTTTGATATTCTTGTCTCCAGTCTCTTGCCTTTTGAACATGGTTTCAAGGACACTTCTCTATTAACATGTGATCTCTAGGCTCTTACAGTGTAACTGTACAACTCCTTGTTCATTGTCCCACCACATTTTCTTAGTCTTAAATTGAAGAGATTAAAAAAAGTCAGCGTGGGAGGCAAAGCATCAGTACAAATCCATCTGAACTTGGAAGAATATTTTTATATTTTTAACCAAGTTTCCATATTGGGATATCCTTAGGTTTTCATAGTATAAGCTACCTGTTTTCAAGAAAATAAGCCAAGTTTTAAAGAGCAGTAAATAATAGCTTTAGTGAAAATGTTATCAACAAGGTTTTATATTTTTAAAACCTGTTTTTTACACCATCTTGTCTTCTAAAAGCAAGTGCTTTAAACAAGCTTGAAATAGAATTTTGAGTTGAAAGTAGGTTCCTAGGCCAGGTCCTACTCCCTCATTTTTTAGTTGAATTTTAGGTCAAGGTTCTAGACCAACTAATGGGGTGAAGATTGGAAGCTAAAAACTGAGGATGTACCTTTATTTTCATGATAAGCAGTCCAGGAAAGTCAAGATTTTTTATTTAAATGGTTGATTTTGGTCAATTTTACATAAATGGTTTGTAGCATAGTTTAATTTGATACTGGTCTTAATGAGGCTATAGTATATAATATTTTTAAATCCTTCATGTAAATTAGTTGATCTAGAGTTTTAAAACTCTAGTTCAGACAGGTGAGAGAACATTTAAAAGTTATCTGGGGATAAACAAGGCATAGTATTTATTATTAGTTTTTTCCTTTAGTAGGATTTGGTAGAATCTATTTTAATACTCAGAGTTTTTTTTGACATTGTCTGGATTCAAGCTTTTGTTGAACAGAATAAAAGAACTTTGAAGGAATTTGAACCAACATTCTTTTTAAAACCAACACTCTTAAAACTTACTGTTAATAGGGTTCATTTTATAACTTTAATTTCAGGACTTGACATACTAAGTATTTGATTAAATGCTGCTACATATACTTGAATATTCAGATTCCTTACAGGCAAATAGTTGTGAGTTATCTGGTGTTTGTTAAACTTACTGCATGGTCTCTCATTTTTCTTAAATAGCCTGATAGTTTACTGGATCATATACCAAAAATGATTTACTTTATTCAGAATCTGTGCAGTACTATATATGCATAGAAATTCATTGCCAACAAAAAGTCCAACTATCTGTGATCATTTTTATAGATAGAAAAGGAAGTGTTTAATAAACGATAATGACAAAATTGGCAGCCCATGTGAAAGAAATCAAACAGATTGTGGTTGAATTAAAATGCAATATTTAAAAAATATTTCAACTCTAATTAGGCCATGTTTAAACTAAAATTATAGAAAATAATACATTTGTTAACTTAAAATTGAGTCATGTTTTATACTGCAAATGACTGTGTTAATGATTGAAATCAACACAGTTTTATACCAAACATTGAATAAAACAACCATTCTGTTTTCCTTAGAAGCTATTGGAAATTTCTGTAAGATTTAGAAATTTTGCAGGTTTACATCCACTCTTGAACTCCTTAAAAAAAATTTTTTTTCAATCACCATGGTTTAAACTAAAACACTTCTTGCATTGGGCAAAAAATATTCTTAATTTAACCAACTATATGACAGACTTGTATGAAAGTAGATAAGTAACAATGAATGCTGCTATTAGAGACCAATATAAAACACATTCAGTAGTTTCATAGGAATTTTCATGTTTAATGTATAGTGATGTTAAAATCATCGGGAGTATTTGAGGGAAGATTTGGGTCATTAAATAAAGGGTAGATGGTGGTTCATCTATGCCAGCTCCTGAAATTGGCTGTAAAATGCATCATGAAATAAACTTCTCCCATTTACTATTTTGTCCCTAGGTGTCTTTGATAGTGTGCATTAAACTACCAGACTGAAATTGTGGGACTTAAGTACTTAATTAGGTCATCAGAATCCAATATTAAGTATAAGTCTGAAATATGTGAAATAAGTCTAAAATTATAAACATTGTGGCTAAAGTGCCTTAATTATCTTTAAGGCATGGTTGAACTGAGTTATCTTCTAATAATAGTTGAAAAATCAGAGTGACATTTGGTTCTTTTAAAATTGCACAGTCATTAACTTGTCACCATTCTTGGTTTATCACAAAGTGACCATGCTCTTGCTAGCATAAATCAGTTAACAACTTGATATGGTCTTCAGTCACACACTAGAAATTATATGTCACATATTGAGAAGATGTACTCTTGACTTAAAGACAAAGACATTAGCCCATTAATGGTGGAAAATGTGGACTTGAACTAGACAGATGGCATTCAAACCTTGGCTTCATTTTTCAGCCTTGTGATTTTGGACATGTCTTACTTGAGGCTCAGTTTCTTTCTTTGTGAAGTGCCGTAATGTTTACACATTTTCCAAGCATTGCTGTAAGGATTGAATGAGTTAATAGGTATAAAACACTTAGAATATTGCCTAGCACATAGGAATTATCAACAAATGTTAATTAGAAGCTAGGTTCTCCCCCCACACTCCTACCCTTTCTTTCAGGCCCCAGATCTTTTCTAGTTTTCTTATGCTAAATTTTCACCTCTTGCTTTCTCTGGTTTCTTCCATAAATTCTATGACTAGGAATCTAACTTTTCTAAGACTACGTTATGCATATATGGATATATAAATAGCATATATAGAAGTGTGTGTGTATGAGGGAGAAAGAAGTAATATTTTGATGGAAGATGATCAGAGACATAAGTTTGCTCTTTACCCTGCTGAGCCAACTTGTTAGGTGAAGTTGTATGGGCTTTTGTACATATGCACCCAAACACTGGGTTTACAAGTGTTAATGGGGGACCAACACAGGACATGCACATCTGTCATTATGTCTATTAGGTTACTTGCTCCCAAACTTCTTTGATGATTAATGATGACAAAGCTGTGAACCAGAACATGATAGTCAAAATTTTTTATTTCTCCAATGGATACTAAAAATTCCATGTGGGAAGCTGCCAGTGGAGTGGTTAAGACTATTGACTAAAGATCAGGTAGGAGTCCTCTCTTTCTTGCTTAATAGCTGTTTAATTTTAAACAAATTACTTAGTGAAGGCTATCTCTTTAAAGTACTTGGCACGCTATTCCTCATAATTCATATAAATGTTTTAGAATTCATAGGATTTTCATAGTTCAAATAATTAGGAGCTGGAAAAGTGGAAACAAGGAAAATGGAATAGCATTTGTTTTTTTTTACTTTGAATGTTTTCATTTATTTCTGAGAGAGAGCATGAGCAGGGGAAGGTCAGAGAGAGAGGGAGATACAGAATCTGAAGCAGGCTCCAGGCACTGAGCTAGCTGTTAGCACAGAGCCTTACGTGGGGCTCGAACCCACGAACTGTGAGATAATTTCCTGACCTGAAGTCAGATGCTTAACCAACTGAGCCACCCAGCCACCCCACAATTATTGTTTTACATGGAGCCTTTACCAACATTCTTAAACACTTGCCTTTATAAAGGGAGCTAAGGGGGGAAAAAAAACAGAATTATTTCTCCCAAATGAAGAATTCTCTAAGAACCTCTCAAGTAGTGGACCAGTAAAGCACTTTTATATATGAACAAGAATTTTTCTCAGTGAGGATTGTATCTGCAAAATAGCTATCTTTCATTTTAATTTGAAAAACGCAAACATTTTCATGTTGAAGTGTAAAATTAGACTGTCTCACACGTGAAATCATTTTTGATAATTTCAGTAAAAACCCTAATGTCAAATGATCTGTCTGTTCTCTAAGGATCAATTAGTGACTTTTGAATTTTCCTGCAGAACAATCTTATTTCTTAATCAGCTCAAAAATCATGAGAAGCATCCTTAGTCTTTTTAATTTTGCTTTGGTTGTGGAAACTCAACCTCACAAGTAACATTTCCAGATAGGTCTAACCACATTTTTGTCCTGCCAAGATCTAAACAGAAAGGGGAGTTCTTTCTTATCATAGACTAAAGCAATTTGTGAGGTCAGTGGCAGTTTGTACAAATGTTGAGATATTAGAGGATCTGTTGTTGTGGGAAAAACAAAAGGTCACGGTTATTTCACACGTGCTTTTAGAGTTAACCTCAGCAAATAAGCCACCAAATCAAACTCCAACCCAGAAAGTTCTGGTTTTCAATAAAAGAATGCCAGAATACAGAAGTTACCCTCCCAATGTGCAAGTCCACATTTTATTAGAGTTTTTTGGAACATTAGATAATAGATTCACATAAAATGAAAGGAAATGTGTTTGTGAGCTAGAAATAAAGAATTCTGAATGAGCAATTAAGGCTTTTGTCCACGTGACTGGGGACAGCTGCAGGGTTAGAGGCTTGTGGAAAGTCACTCAACTTTTCTGGAATATCCAGTGTATGTATTGTGAAAAATGTAGCAACATCTATGGAATATGTTGAATAATCACAAATCCTTTAGGCATAAATTAAGTAACTCAAGAACCTTTCCAAACAGAGTGTATTATAAAATCAAGTATTTTTGAGAATGAGTGTTGTTTGAAAACAGTCCTTTATGGAACCTACTTTTAATTGTGACACATCAGTAATCCTGAAACTCATATGAGTTAAAATAAAAATGTTAAAGGCTTTATAAAATATTATGCTCTCATAAAAATACAAAATGGTTTAGAGACCTTTTCTAAGGCCTCTAAACTAGCAATAGATTAGGATGTTTATAACTTCAAATACCTAGGGAGTTAAAAGATGAGTTGTAATATGTGCATTTTAAACCACATTCTACCAAGAAAGCATAAAAACTTAGGTGTATTTTTTTATTCTTTCTTCAAAGGTGTGAGGTGGTAGGAAATGGGGAAAACCAATAAGAAAAATTAATATTCTCATAATAAACATGGCCTAAAGTTGGCTTTCTTTTTTTCTCTGTTGGCACTAGTCTCTGGAAGGTCAGGGAGTAGGAAGGAGAAAAGTAATCTTCTGGCAGATGTGTATCTGCAAGCTGGGAATTGTATAGATTAGAAATATGGAGATAAGTTTCTGTCATTGAGGAACGAGGGGCAAAATAGAAAATTCAAATTCTGAGATTAAATAGAGATGCAAATGGTACACAAGGTATTTATCTTTTGAAAAAGAATGCTGTATAAAATTATATAATTTAAGAATTAAGATTCGGAGCACCTGGACGGCTCAGTCGGTTAAGTGTCTGACTTCAGCTCAGGTCATGATCTCACGGTTCATGGGTTCGAGCCCCAAGTCAGGGTCTGTGCTGACAGTCAGCTTGGAGCCTGGAGCCTGTTTCAGATTCTGAGTCTCCCTCTCTCTCTCTGACCCTCCCCTGCTGTTGTTGTCTCTCTCTCTCAGAAATAAAAAACATTAAAAATTTTTTTAAAAATTAAGATTCACAAAGATCTTATGCTTGAAACTATGCAGGTTATGGAAGTTAACAACTTCAGGGACAGAAAGACATTAACTGTATTTCGAACAGAGTCTCACATATGACAAATTTGAAAAACACTGATAATGGCATCTATTTAAACTAAGAATTTAGCAAAGAAGTAATGTAATGAAAACTCGTGACTTAGAATATATTCCCCCCTTTTTTTTGTATCCCTTGTTTCCTAATGAAATAGTACCCATGTCCAGCTTTTACCTCATTGCTCTTAGAACTGTCAATGTTTACTGTTTTTAAACAGTAATTTTAATTTAAATAATTTTAATTTAAATTATTGACTAAATAATTTATTTTATTTGTATTTAAATTATTTTAGAACATTCTGTACTCTTCTCTGGCTATTTAGTTGTGTGGTTTTTTAAAATGTACTTCTATTGTTTTATGAATTATGGGTGTTTTTGCTTTTTAAACAGTTGAGCACGTGAATCTTTTTTCTTCCCTTCCTCAGTTTTATTCTTAAAGACTTGTTAAATAAATATAATGGAACTTCACTATTCATCCAAGCTGTAGGTTCCTGAATTTTCAAATTTTTCATAGATGGGTCCCAAATTTTGGTCAATGTATATGACTTAATATTTCAAAGATAGTTGTGAGTATCCAGTAGAATGCGAAACCCAAGTGACCATCTCTAGGTTTAGACTAGTCAAACTAAGAGCTGTTGGAGAGTGAGTAACACTGACTAATTAAGAGGTCAGAGACTTAAAGGTAGGACAGAACCAAGTCCAAGATACTTGATATGTTCTTATCTCTGTTTCCTTGGAAATTTGTGAATCGGACAAGGATTCACAAGTATGGCAGTGCTTGTAGTGATCTTATCAAAACCCACTTGTATCATAAAAAGTCCACTACAAGTAAGTCTTTTAAAAATAAGGATCCGGAGCCTTGGTGTTTCAGATGGTTAAGCGTCCAACTATTGATTTCAGCTCAGGTCATGATCTCACAGTTGGTGGGATCGAGTTCTACGTTGTACTCTATGCTGACAGTGTGGAGCCTGCTTGGGATTCTCTTCTCACCCCCCCACCCACCCTCTGCCTCTTTCCCTGATTTCACTATTGCTCTTATACTCTATCTCAAAATAAATAAAAATGAGAATCAAAATGTCATAGTAGATAAAGGGGGTGGGGAGCATATCTCAGTAGGACATGATTAGAAAAAAATAAAAATTTATGCAGGTATTTATTTTTTGTTCTTACTTAGAGTAGTTGAGGCATTTTCCTAACATGATTTTGCCAAACAAAATAAGACAGTGTGACCTCCACCTTTCACTTTGAGTACTGCAGCTCAATCAATACATGAATCCCTTTTAAAAAATACAACAGATTTTTGCTAAAATCTTTTGCTAAAAATCTTAATGTTTTGCTTTTCAAATTGTTTCTTTTTTTTAATTTTTTAATTTTTGAGAGTCAGAGGCAGCGCAACCAGGGGAGAGTCCGAGAGAGAGAGAGAGAGAGAGAGAGAGAGAGAGAGAGAGAGAGAGAGAATCTAAAACAGACTCCAGGCTCTGAGCTAGCTGTCAGCACAGAGCCTGATGTGGGTCTCAAACCCACCAACTGTGAAATCATGACCTGAGCCGAAGTTGGATGCTTAACCAACTGAGCCACCCAGGTGCCCCTCAAATTGTTCATTACTGAACCTTAGCTTGATGGGTGATTCTTTGCTTTAGTTTTTAATTTAACTCTAGTGGTAATGGGTTTAGAGGTTGTCCATTATTCCTTTAGATACTTGATAATGGTGTTTAGTTTTTCTATCCTACATTGCAAATTCATGGATTTGGAGAAGGAATATTAGGATAATTGAAGATCCCTACAAATACTGGTAGGTAGAAGCATAGAGAAAAAGTATCCTTGTGGCACTTGGGTGGCTCAGTTGGTTAGGCATCCAGCTCTTGATTTTGGCTTAGGTCAGGATCTCACAGTTTATGGGATCAAGCCCAGCCTCTGGTTCTGTGCTGGTGATGCAGAATATGCTTGGTATTCTCTTTCTCTCTCTGCCACTCTCCCTCCTCAAAATAAATAAATTTAAGAAAAAAATAATTTTAAAAAGTATCCTTAAGAGCATGTTGTGACTTGACTAAAGGTCAAGAGTGACATTCATGGAAACTTCTTAATCTCTAATCTTGGAACTCTTAATAGCAACATGGATGATCCCATCACTCAAAGCATTCATCTCCGGGTGCACCATGACCATATTTCAAATACTTTCACTCTCCTACCTTCAAACATTATTCATTCTGTTTTTCTTCCCTCCTCCTTCTCCGTCTCCTACTCTTTTGTGATTGGTTTCTTAAACTTCTAACTGCCTTCTTTTCAAGATTCCTTTAAAGAAACTTGACTTTATTTGAGCAGTTCAGTTTTTCAGAAGAAATAAGTAGATGGACAGAAAGATTCCCATAAATCCTCTTCTCCCATCTACCTTCAGTTTTCCCTATCTTGCATTTGTATGACATACTTGTTAAAATTGCTGAATGAATGTTGGTATGTGAACTAAATCTCACAGTTTGTATTAGGGTTAAGTCTGTTGTTTCTTCTACGTATTCATCCCTGCCTATTCCCTAATCCCTGGCAACCACTGATATTTTTGTTTTCATATTTTCCTTTTCCCAAGATGTTACATAGTTGGAATCCTAAAACACGTAGCCTTTCCAGATCAGTTTACTCGACATTTCTCTTGATGAATCTTCATTCTGACTGGTCACATACTGGTTCTATTGCTGAGGTCTTTACACCTCTTGTACAGGCCTTGATGAAAGGGAACTTAGGTGCCCATAACTGTATCTTCATTTATGTGGCTTGCAATTGGTCTGGGGAATATCTTGATACATTGTTCTTCCCTAAAACTGAGTACTGGTTGATTCTTAGTGGATTACCTCTCCTTTGTTCTTTCCATCAGAAGGACAGTTAGATGTTTACCTTGCATTTTTGAGGTTAAACGCCTGTCAAATGGACTCAAGCTTCACTTTATTGACTTAGAGTTGTAAGATGGTGCTTTCCATCCTTCCATCTTGAAAAGTAATCTGAACCTTTATCCAGTGTGACTGAAGGGTTGAAGAATCCTTTTACCGTTATTGGTCCTCATAATAAATCATTGTTTAGAACTTCACTTTGGAGGCCCAGTTTAACATCTTGTAGCAGAAGCAAGTTAGAACATTTTTTATAAATTCAAATTAAAAGAGGTTGTTCGAGAGTTCTTCTGTCTTCTCTTATTTATGCCAAACTATCACTCAAGGAGTGACATTCCCAGACCCTTCAACATCATCTTTCCTCTTTTCATCTGGATATCACCTAATTAAGCACAAATATGTGCCAAGAAAACACAACTACTAGACCAATGAAAATACTACAAGAACACAAGAAACATTATTTCTGACAGATATAAACCAAATGCAGATAGTATATGCTTAATGACTTTGAATGCCTTACCAATGAGAGGAATGGATCCTGAGATTTAAAAAAACAAAAATGAGAAACTGAGAGCTCTTTCACCCCCCCAGTAAAGCTCTCTTTAGTACATAAAAAGTAGCAGAAGAAATTAGCTTATAAATTATGTACATAAACAGCTTTTAGATTTCTACACTGTTAGATTGCTAACTATAAAAGCATGACCTACTTTTCTCCAACTTGAGCATCACAGTGGAAATTTGCTCTTTTATACACTGTTTTCTCCCTGAGTTACTTTTCTACAGAAAGCACTTCCAAAATTGACTCCTTACAGACAGTTATGCAGATCTTAATCAAAGATGCATAGTTTGGATTCATCTGTTCACAACTCTGAATTGCCAATTTTTGTTGAATTATTTACATAAAAATGCATACATTTTAACTATTCTTTAATTAGCTGTGTCTAAGAATATCTATTTGCTACTAACCTTGTGGACATGAAGAGCGTGGTTCTGAAAAACTCCATCGGGTTTCAGGGAGGCTGGCCTAGATAATTCCATTGTTGGAAAATTACTGATTTCTGCCAGAACATACTTTAAAAAGGTCTTAAAATTATATCATGCTTCTCCTTTATCTTTAATTGAGTACATGGGCTCTATCTATTTTTATCTTAGGTTGTTTTGCCTTCTAACAAGTGACAACTTGGAATAACTTAGGCAAACTCCAGCCAACAGAATGAATACTCAATAAAAATGGCGTGACACAGCTGCTAAGAGCAAAGTGCTGTAAAGCCAAACTGAGGGAGCTTGAATCACACTTTTGTTGCTTCTTGGTGGACTCTATTTGTAGGTTTCCATAAGGTAGTCTATGACATTTTTTCTGTAATAATAGCACATACCTCGTTAGGGTAGACATGAGGATTAAATGTGTTACTATACATAAATGGCTTCTCATTGCCTCGGAAATGGACAGTAACTACAAATGTGTGTGCTTGAGTTACTTTAAAATAAAAATAGTTAGTCCTGATTTTTATCTAGCATAACAGGAATTTTACCATTCTCAGTATTTTTCACATAAAGCTTAAATTAACTAACTGAACTTGTATCCTGTGATTACCCTTTGCATCAACCTTAGCAGACTGGCTTGAGACACTAAAAAAAAATACACAGGACAGTAGAATTTAAACTGACAGGATGTTTTATTTTATATGACCATAGTTCAAGCTGTGTGGAAAAAAAAAATTCAGAAATCTCCTTTGCTCAAGAGTATCTCTAATCTTCTACCTTAGGGGAAAAAACAATGGTCCTCAGTAAACATACCCCCCACTCTGAAAAGAACTTCCAGAAACGAATAACATGGCATCTTTCTGGTGGGTTTCCACACCAGGTTTCTGGTGGAAACCTGACTGGCCTCCCACCAGGGGGACTTTAGGACTCCTAACGCTGAGGAATTTCTGTGCACTTGTGGAACCAATGACTGGGAGCTGGTGATCTTGATCTTTTGCTAGCTGGAATTACCTTCTTTGTTTTTGGGACAAAGTATTCTGAGGAGTTGCTCATATTAGGGCATCCTACCTACTTTCCTATTTACATGTTTCCTTTTTCCCCTGAGTGCATTTCTCTTCTTAAAAATGTAGCAATGCAGACCACAGGGAAGTTGTGTTCACAATGAGTGTCCCAGTGAGGGAGAAGGTGGACTTAGGTTTACCTGGTTCTCTACCCAACCAGTCCCCGTTGACCCCTGCCAATACCCATACCCACAGAAAGCTTGGAGGATAAAATTGAAAGTAAGATCCAGAGGTTGTTTAAAAAATGTCTTTGAAGCAACTAAACTGATGGGTATTTTTTGTGTTAGTATAACTTTAAAATGGTTTCTCTTCAAATTATCTATTTCTAATACATTGTATATTTCAGAAGTTTTAACCTAATATGGCCAATAATGTTAGATATTTTAAAAATAACTAATCCGGGGCACCTGGGTGGCTCAACTGGTTAAAGCGTCTGACTTTGGCTCAGGTCATGATCTCATGGTTCGTAGGTTCGAGCCCCACATCGGGCTCTGTGCTGACAGCTAGCTCAGAGCCTGGAGTCTGTTGTAGATTCTGTGTCTCCCTCTCTGACCCTCCCCTGCTCATGGTGTCTCTCTCTCAGAAATAAATAAAACGTTTAAAAAATTTAAAAATAACGAATCCTCAGATTCCAATATTGATCATGAGTGTACATGAATCAATACTAATCTCTCAGGCAAATAAGTCTTTTACATTGACCAAAACAAAGTCATTTTATGCATATTAGTTAGGTGCCACAGTGTAAATTGAATTAATTTCAGAGGTGAGGGAAAAACCTATAACTTTTTATATTACTTGATTTTTGAAACTTCCAACCTTAATTCTCTACTGTGGTTTTATTATCAAATTACTCCAATGGCTAAACCATCACCTGTCCACTCATTAAGTGAAATATATAAAATGTCCTATACAATGTCTGGCACATAAAGGGGTTCATTATTATATTCTTACCTCCAATTTTATCTTTCAAAATGAGGATATTAAGACTTTAATCCGCTCCATTATATAGGTATATTATTAGAGACTTTGGCATTGGAATCAAGGATTGAAAGCTGTCCTGCAATGTGGCTAGTTTATTCTTGGTGGAGTAGAAAGACCTGGTGAAGTTGGAAATTGAGGAAGTAATAACTTGGTTTATAACCACATTTAATAAAAAAAAAAATGACCCCTCCTCTTTTGGCCCCTCCTAGGGAACTGCCCATTTCATCCTGGTGTGTATGTTTCTGTAGAAAACCAGAAGGTTGAACTATTCGTGTGTGTGTGTGTGTGTGTGTGTGTGTGTGTGTGTGTATGTCTTAACTATTTCTCTGTGTTCCTACCCTCCTTTCTCTGCTATATGTGTGTGTGTACGCATGTGCATGCACATGTGTGCGTGCACACACACAATGTCAAATATAGTATGCACAGGTCTCTGCAGCATCAAAATCATGTTTACTACAGTGTCAGTAAATGCTGGGATAAGTTATTCATATTGAAAGAAAAGATTACTATTCTGTATTAACCCATGCTTAAAATTAATAGTTTGAGTCATATAAAATTGCTGATACTCTGCCATTTTATACCTTCAGAAAAATCAAACCAATGTCTTAACCTCTTCCAACATCTTTAATTACTTCTCTCCAGCGAGCAGCCCTCTACCTGTGAGTAGAACATATAATGCAATGGGCTGATACTGTAATTTTTGCCTTGTCAGGGTGTTGTGTTTTAGGGGGTGGTGTTGTTGTTTTGGCTATATCT
This sequence comes from Hyaena hyaena, assembly GCF_003009895.1. Lineage (NCBI taxonomy): Eukaryota > Metazoa > Chordata > Mammalia > Carnivora > Hyaenidae > Hyaena > Hyaena hyaena. Next base: position 117,895 of record NW_024081202.1, on the reverse strand, counting down.
TCTGTTCTCCTAACCTGCATTGCTTAATGGGGATCACTTTTTACTCAGAGATACTCCTTTTCTGTGATGGAAGACACCTGGGCTAATATTTTTGAGTTTAAATTTTTACCAAAAAGGAAGAAACTTGACTGAAAATAACTTGAGTTTTACTCCCAGCAAAAGTACCAGAGATAAGTAAGTGCTAAGGACCTCAGTCTCTTCTAGGAATGAAAAAGGAAGGTAAAGAGCAAAAAGCAAAATCAGAATCAATATCTCAAAAAAGAACATAGCCAAATAGGTGATATCTTAATCTTCTGTACATCATATGAGGAAATGATAATCTGGTTCATTTTTTTTCCTTCTAACAACATTACATAATCTTGGGTACATGAAGCAGAGAAGTATGTGGGTGGGGAAATGGATGCTGTAAGTAAACCAGTGCTTTGTCACTCCTGCAGGTGATGAACAACTTTTCCCCCCAACCACTCCTGAACCAATACTTTTGTAGACACACTAAAAATTGATTACCGGAAGTATGAAATAAAAAACTAAAGATCTACTCTATTACTTGATTCAGTAGACCTAAAATTTCCGATAAATATGCTCAGGACAAACATACCAGGAGAAAAGATGATGATGCAAATATTTGTGTTGTACAATAAAAGCGATGCTTGAGGGATGAATATAGAAAATCACTATCGCCTAACTGTGCGATTGTGGCTAAAACAGTTATGAAGTAATAAAGGATTTCTCATTGTCAACACCTTTGTGCACACTTTAGTTTCTTTGTTAATTAATGTGATAGGTGCACTTACTAGGAAAGAATCTAAACTAGACAGCATTGACAGACTTGTTACTTAAAAGGGGTAGTGTCCTATGTTGTATCCAAATTTAATGGTGCTCATGGAAAGAGCAGTGTTCTATAGCTATGTTGGTAGGCATAGAGGAAGAAATAAATGTTAAGGCAATTTGAGCAAGTTCAGAATACCCTTTTTAATTTCTATCCAAATGAAGCAAGTGATCTATAATGTCTAAAAATCACTTTGAATCCTTCATCAATAGCCATCCCTACAACCTACCATTAGAATACAGTTCAGTTTAAATTGTCTTTTGATTTGAGAAATTGATTTCAGATCTGTGAATTTCCTAACATATAGGTTTTTTGGATGAAAAATAAAATTGATAATTCTTTGTCAAACATGTTTATTTATAGTGTTTATTAAAACCTTTTGAACATAGAAAGTGTCAGAATGATCACCTACTTCACTGATGATTGCGAGATTGTTGCTATGAATCGTTAAATACTCAGTAGAAATCCATACTTCCTTCTCACTTGTTTTTTTCCTCTTTAGACCTTATCTACTATGGAAAATAATGTATTCCTTAATTGTATAGGCATAATTAGATAATTAAAAAATGACAAGTCTAGGTGTGGAGATTTCATCTTTACAGGTTGGGCATCCACATGTATCACCGTTGAGAAAAACTAAGCAGGTATTTCCTACTTGAAACACTTCCAACAGAGCTTGCCCTGTGATAAACCTCTGAATTGAGCATGCAGTATTGGTAGTTTGTACAGTCCTCTTGGAGATAATCCTATGATAAAAAGAATCTTTCATTTGACACATACTATGTCATTTATAGGATTCCCATCTTTTGTTTGATCAGTAACTAAATATACTCTTGGCCCTTTTATTTTTTTCCTAGTAAGATACTTGTTTTTCATTGACAGAAGGCTTGTGTCATTTATATTCTGGCATAAACTCCTTAATCTGTATAACTACTTCAGAATTTTTTTTCTGTCCTTGCATTTTCATATTGGATGATACTTCCACACAAACCAGAAAATATTCCCACACAAACATAAACCTCAAACATTTGTCAATGCTAATTACACATTTCGTTGTTGAGGCAACATCAGCTGTTCACTAACAATTTTTGTACACATGGTAGGTTGGTAAATTGCTCACAGATCAGCTCTGATCTATGAACTTTACTTTTTGAAGCACTGATATAAATAGATGCTGTAAAAACCCATCCTTTGGTTACCAGAAGCATCTTCAACTAATGCAGAATGAATGGGGTAAAAGTTCCTCTGACCATTTAACCATTCTTGCCACATGTTATCCATGTCTTTTCATTTCCAGGATTATCCCTGTTGCTCATTATAGAAAACTTTTATTTATAGAAATTATCAGGTGATACCTGGGAATGTATATGAGGCTTCTTAGAGCCTTTAGGGTTTCCTTTCCGTTAAGTGCCTAACCTGGTAATGGGTATATAATAACTGCTTAATTCTAGTTGATTGTTCCATACCAGGTCACGGTTTTGGATAGGGTAATATTAAGAATAATGGAACATCTGTGGTTCTTGAACTGAGCTCCCTTATTTCCTTTTCCTTATTTGTATTTCTATACCACAACTCTTAGAGAAATTCCCTTTAGAGCGGAAACTGTCAGGAATTAACTATCAATCATTTGTCATTGTTTCAAGGCTTTAAAGCTATTTTACTTTTATATAAGAAGACTCAGTTATAACTAAAGGTTAACTATTATAATTTTGCAGATTTTAATATAGGGAACCTAAGAGGTAAATTTGAGTTACAGAGGGTCCCTGTCTGCAAGGCCTAATCATTTCTTTCTGAATAGAATTTTGTTAAAATCAATCATCTTTAATAAAAGTAGAATTAGTTACTATATTGTATGAATTATTACAGTCAATTAAATGTAGTCTCCCACAGGGGAGCTTTTGAACTAGAAGCCAAGCATCTTCTGGGCATATGTGCTTGTCGGGGATTATTGCTGTAGGCTTTTGTTAGATTACGGTCTTCAAGTCTTGCCTCCACCCCACTGTAACTTTCTCTTTCCTACTACTACCAAAGAAAACAGTTTCAAAATTATTATCCTCTTTCATATTATCCTGTTTCAAAATTGTTGAGTAGCACCAGCTGGATAGTTTTGAAGGAATCCTTAGTGTTTTGGTTTTCAGTGTGCTATTGGCATTGTGGTCATGTTACAAAAAATGAATTCTTACTGTTTATGAGGGAAATGAAATAAAAATGTCCATTTTTAAAAAGAAGTTAGAATGAGATAATTTTGTTTCCTGTGGCCTTGAAAGTTTTTTTTGGAATTAGATAAAATAGGGACGCCTGGGGGGCTCAGTTGGTTAAGCATTAGACTTCAGCTTGGGTCACGATCTCATGGTTCATGGGTTCAAGCTCCATGTTGGGCTCTGTGCTGATAGCTTAGAGCCTGAAGCCTGCTTTGGATTCTGTGTCCCTCTCTCTCTGCCCCTCCCCTGCTTGTACTCTCGTGCTCTTGCGTGCTCTTGCTCTCTCTCTCTCTCTCTCTCTCTTTCTCTCTCTGTCTCTATTTCTAAAAAAAAAAAAAATTTTATTAGATTAAATATTTTTTAAGAAATAGAAACAAGCAGGGGCGCCTGGGTGGCTTAGTTGGTTAAGCGTCCGACTTTCGCTTTGGTCATGATCTCTCGGTTCGTGGGTTTGAGCCCCGCGTCGGGCTCTGTGCTGACTGCCAACTCAGAGCCTGGAGCCTGTTTCAGAGTCTGTGACTCTCTCTCTCTCTGACCCTCCCCTGCTCACGCTGTCTCTCCCTCTCTCCCTCTCTCTCTCTCTCTCTCTCTTTCTCCTAGATATAAATAAAACATTTAAAAAAAATAGAAACAAGCATTAAAAGTTCTTCCTACTTTTCAGTCATGTTTTCTTAAAAATACCATTCTGTATTCCAAATTGTATTGAGGTTTTTGAACATCAGTTTTGTGTTTTAACATTCTTTGGATTTGTATTGTTGAATACTTTTCCCTTTCATCAGTGTTGTAGACTCTTGTGCTTCTTTAGTAACCAGTGCATATACATATTCCTGGAGTTTGACTATATTGCACTTAATGGTGGTTTTGACCCCTTTCAGACAGCTACTTGAGAGCAGGTACTGTTTCCTATCTTTATTTGGAGCTACATATAGCAAGTACTTAATCAGTTTTGGTTTAATGAATAAATTCGTAGCCTCAAAGCATTTGCTCTTATTCACTATACTTTCTTTGTTAGGTTTAACTCTGAAAGGCAAAGTTTCTAAAGGACAAAATCTCTGTCCTTCAAACTCAGGCAAATCATGAGATTGACACTTAGGTATCTTCCTTTTCTCTTCCTCCATTCCCACCAAAATCTTTCTTTCTCATTTCCCCCCAAAAACGTCTCAAACTGGAGGTTGGGACAAGTAAATATGAAAGTGCTCATATAAGCCCTGTTAAAACAATCAATGCAATCCATATTTTTTGCTGTTTTAGAGACCTTTCATCTTTTTTTTCTTCATGTGAGCTATGCTACAGTATATAACTGGCACAGACTTAGTGGTTCCTGAGAATATCTAAAATAGATTTTCTTTAAATGAAGTTAATATCACTGTGGCTATGAGGTTTGACACTAAGAAAAGCTGAAAGTGTGCTAGAGCTTTAGTTGTTTTTAATGGCCATTGTAGTCTTCCCCTGCGAAACAGTAAACCAGTGCCTCACAGAGGGGCTCTTCACTGGTATGCATTGCTACGTTGGACATTTATGTCAAGAAGTGGAGAAATGTGATCACTTGTTGAAAATCAATTCACTTGCTTCTTGTGACTAAACTTCTTCTTAGAAAGAAAGCCCTATTGTACTCCCCCCCCATTCCCAGCCCCCAAAAGATCTATTTTTGTCTATTTTCTCTCACTAGGGAACATTTTGTTTGTAAATCAAAAAATGCTCAGACCACAAGTGTAGATTGATTACTGTAAATTTAATTCTTGCCAAACATAATGTTTTTGAAATATGAAAACATTATAGAAAAATGTTTCACTAGAACACCAGGGGGAAGAAGCGAGGAGAGGGGGCAGGGGATAGGCAACCAAGTGCCCGTTCAGTCATAACCACTCACAAGGTAAGAAGGTAAACATATATCTCTTAGATCTAATAATAATCTGATGGCAACTTTGATATGGTAATGATGGTTTCACTAAATCACTGCAATAGCATAATGCCTGGGACTTGGTTTCAGTAGCTTCAGGATGTTTTATGTTCTTGTTTCTATCTTATTCTCTATATAGTTGATTTTTCTTCCTAATTCCAAAACTTAGGGGAAAAAAAGGCTTAACATCTTATTTCCAACTAAAAGCTATTTATGGCAAAAACAAAAATAAAACCCTTTGATTAGTAAGCTCCTTGAATGATTTAAGTTGGTTGATCAAGCCAGGATCCCTTTTTCTTTCATTGATTCATTTCATGTTCTACTGAAGTGGGTACTTATTTTTTCAGTAACAGTATACTCTTGTATAAAATTAATATGAATAAGATCTTCTAAAAGCACTGAATCTAAAAATACATTGTTCCAGGTTAGATACACACTAGTGTTATTGAAAACTGAAATTGAGTTAGATTTCGCATAATTTTCATTTCTCAAAAAGTCAACTCTAGACCTATTTTATTCTATTATTGTAAAATGTATAATCATCTAGATTCCTTGAAAAAATAGTTTCTGCTACAAATAAAAATCTTCTGGACTCGTATATGTATGCATGAATATAAGACCATGTAAAATGAAATCTGATAAAATTTCAAGAATGTTGAAAAAGTGACTAAAGATAACCACATATAGTAAGATTTACAAAGTAATACTTTTCCTTTTTTTTTTTTTTTTTACTGTGGAGGGAGATGAAAATGAATGCATTAAAAGCACAAAGCCAAGTGGTAGACTAGAAGCATCCTGAGTTCAATCACGGACATGCTGTCACAACAACTACACGTTATTCTGAAAATGACCTGAACACCAGCAAATCAGAACGTCCACAGCTAAAGACGGAAGGGCAAATGAAGTGTAGGAAGGGTAGAGATGTGGCTGGGAACCAAAGTTCCAGTGTGGCGACTCACAAACAGAAGACATGGAAGGTAAAGGGAATGAAGCCCCACACTGGCTACTCCTAGGCCTGGTCTATGCACCAGGAGGATAAGCCTTATTAATGTCAGCCTTTTAAAAGCACTGGGGTTTAACTCTGTAAGAGCTAAAGGGCTATAGGAAACCAAGTCTTCACTCGTGAAAGGACAGCATGCTGTATCACTTGGTCTGGGACCACCAGTGAAGCAGCAGGTAGAAAAAGGTTGGTTATATGTGAAGAAGACTTGACTAATTTGAGGACGTGTGCTGTCAGGGAACTATAGGAGGTGTCTTCAGGAATGGAGATGATGGTGGGTGTCATTTATCTTGGCTTTCTTGAGCTTAGCTGGCTATATGCTTATAGGAGCCAGTTCTGACATTATAAATATGCCTTGCTGACAATTCTTGCCCCACCATAGCATTCCCCTTTAGACCTGGCCTTGGAGGGTCTCTCTCCAGCATGACTCTTGGAGGAAGGAAGCAGAGAGCTAGCCTTGCCTGCAGTAGGTACAAATGGGGCTCATAGCTAGCAGTGCCAGAAGCAAGCCTTACCTATCAGTGCACTCAGAGCAGTTGTGGCTCAACCACAACAGGAGGGCATTCATGCCCTATACAGGGGTAACACTGGAGCATCTGGTTCTGATGACTTGGGGGGAAGGTTGTGCTGCTGGGTACAACAGGATGGCTTCTACATAAGGCTATTACTTTCATAACCAGAAGACCTAGTTGACTTTACTAATAGATAGTAATAAAAACATAGTCAAACAAAATGAGGAGCCAGAGAAATATGTTCTAAATGAAAGAATAAGACAAAAATCTCAAAAATTGCAATGAAATGGAAATAAGCAGTTTGCGTGATAAACACCTCAAAGTAATGGTCCTAAAGATGCTCACTGGACTTCAGAGAAAAGTGGATTAATTCAGGGAGACTTTCCACAAAAAGAAAACATAAAAAGAGAACCACTCAAAGCTGATGAATACAGTACAGAAATAAATACACTAGAGGGAATCAGTAGCAAATTAGAGGATATAGAAGAATGTGTCAGCAATCTGGAAAACATGGTAATGGAAAGCAGCCAGTTGAAAGCCAAAAGAAAAAAATGAGAAGTTAAAGTACCTCTAGGGCAAGGTGAAGAATTATAACATTGACATTATAGACAGTTTTAGAATGGGAAGAGAGAGAGGCAGGAGACTTACTTGAAAAATTAGCTGAAAACTTCCTTAACCTGGGGAAGGAAACAGACATCCAGGTCTAGGAACTACAGAGAATCCCAAACAACATGAACCCAAGGCCACACCAAGACACGTAATTTAAATGACAAAAATTGTAATGACAGAATATTAAAAACAGTAACAGTAAAGCTAACAATTATGTACAAGGGAAACCAATGAGATAAATATGACTTTTCAGTAGAAACATCATAGGCCAGCAGGGAGTGGTGTGATAAATTAAGTGCTGAAAGGAAAATATCAACAACCATGCAACATAACTCTACCCAGCATGGGCTATCATTGAGAATTGAAGGAGTCTTCCAGACAAATGAAAGGTCACGGAGTTCACAGCTAAATCACTTCATAAGAAATGTTAAAGGGACTTGAAGTGGAAAATAAATAGGCCCTAAGTAGAGGAAAGTTTTATGAAAGGAAAAATTCCATTTGTAAAGCAAACATACAGTAAAGGTAGCAGATTAATCACTAAAAAGCCAGTATGAAAGTTAAAACACAAAATTGGTAAAATTATACCTAAAAAAGTTGATACACAAAATAAAAGATAAAACATAAAATACATAAATTGTGAAAAGGGTAATAAAAAAATGAGTTCTAAGTATGCGTACAAACTTAAGCGACCATCAACTTAATAGTACTATCCATATAGGGTGTTGTGCATGAAATGCAGGGTAATTACAAACTAAAAACCTGGAACACACACACACACACACACAAAATAAAAATAATCCAGGAATAACATTAAATAAAGTCATCAAATCTAAAGAGAAGTGAGCAAGAGAAGATGGGAATAGAAAAGAACTGCAAAGGCAAAGAGAAAACTAACAAAATGGCAATAAGTATGTCCTGTCCATGTAAATAGACTAAGTGCTCTAAACAAAAGTCATGACTGGATTGAAGAAAAAAAAAGCCCATTTATTTGCTGCCTACAATAGTCTTCAGGCCTGAAGACCTATATAGACTCAAAGTGAAGAGATAGAGAAAGATATGTAAATACAAGAGGAAAAAAAACCCTTAGGGTCCCATTACTTTTTATAAGGCAAAATAGACTTCAAACTAAAGATTGTAACAGGAAGCAAATAAGGCTGATACATAACGATAAAAGGGTCAATCCAACAAGAGGAAGTAACAGTTGTAAATACTCATGAGCCAAACATGGAGGATTTTAATAACAGACATAATGGGAGAAATAGTCACACAATAATAGTAAGGGACTTAAAAACACATTTTCTAGGATAGATCATATGTTAGATAGCAAAAGAAATCAATAAACTTAAGATTAAAATCATACCAAGCATGATTCCCAGCCACAATTTTATGAAACTAGAAATCGGTTATAAGGGAAAAAAAAAAGAAAAATCCCTCAAACACATGGGTACTAAACAACATTCTACCAAACAACCACTGGGTTGATGGAGAAAACAAAGAAGAAATAAAAAAAAATATCTGAGGACAAAGAAAATAGAAACAGAAGATTTAAAACCTTAGGATAAAGCTAAAGCAGTTCCAGGAGGGAGTTTTGTAGCAATATAGGGCTACATCAAGAAATAAGAATAATCTCAAATCTAAGTTTATACCTAAAAGAATTAGAAAAAACAAAGCCCAAAGTTAGTCAAATCAAGTCTCTAATACAGATCAGAGACTAAATAAGAGACTTAAAAAATCAGTGAAATCAAGAGCTGTTTTTTTTTGAAAAGACCATATTGAAGAGCCAGACTCATCAAGAAAAACGGGACTCAAAATCAGAAATTAAAAAAGAGGTCAGAACCAACACCACAGACATACAAAGAATCATTAGAACACTATGAGAAAAATTATATGCCGACAAATTGTACAACCTACAAGTGGATAAATTTCTATAAGCCTGTCTTTAAAGAGTAAATAAATAATACATAGAAAATCTGAACAGACTGATTACTAGTAATGAAATTGAATGATTAATCTAAAAAACTCCCAACAACAGAAGTCCAGGGCTGGAGGGCTTCACAAGTGAATTCTACCAAACATGTAGAGAAGATTTAAGCCCTTGCCCTCTCAAACTCCTCAAAAAAATCAAAGAGGGAAGGAATGCTTATAAATTCTTCCTAAGAGGCTGTTATTATCTTCATACCAAATCCAGGCAGAGACACTACATAAAATAAAATTATAGGCCAGTAACTCTGATGAACATAAATACAGAAATTCTCAACAACATATTGGAAAACAAAATCCAAATGTACTGTAAGGATCACGTATCATGATCAAATGGGTTTTATTGCAGGATGAAAAGAAGGTTCAATATCCACAAATCATAGTGATATAACCACAGTAACAGAATGTATGATAAAAATCACATGATAATTCAATAGAAACATAAAAGGCATTTGACAAAGTTCAACAAAGTGGATATGAAGGGAAGATAGCTCAACATAATAAAAGCTGTATATGACAGATTCATAGCTAATATCATAATGGTGAAAAGCTGAAACCATTGTAAGATCAGGAACAAAATACAGACGTCTGTTCTGACCACTTTATCCAGCATAGTACTAGAAGTCATAGCCACGGCAAACAGACCAGAAAAAGAAAAGGCATCCAAAGGTTAATGTATATGGTAAATCCTAAAGATTCCACCAAAATCTGTTAGAACTAATAAATGAATTTGGTAAAATTACAAGATATAAAATCAATATACAGGTATCTATTGTTTCAACACACTGCTAGTGAACTCGCAAAAAAAAAATCACATTTACAATTGCATCAAAAACAATAGGAATAAACTTTTAAGAAGGCATTAAAAGATCTATATTTATAACTTTAAGACCTTGGTAGAATAAATTGAAGATGACCCAATAAATACAAAGATATATCATGCTCATAGAATGAAGGAATATTTTTAAAATGTCCATACTCCTGAAGGAATGTCCAAATATAACATAATTTCTGCTAAAATATCAATAATACTTGTCCTAAAACTAGAACAAATAATCCTAAAATTGTATGGAACCACAAAAGACCCCAAATAGCCAAAGTAATCTTGAGAAAGAAGATTAGATACTTGCAACTAGATTAGATTGTATGTATCACAATCCCAGATTTCAAACTATCTTTCAATGCTATAGTAATCAAAACAGCTTCTATAAGGATGAAAACAGACACACAGATCAATGGAGCAGAATAGAGAGCCCAGACATGAATCCGTGCTTGTATAGCTAATTATCTACAAAAAAACAAACAAAAAATAATTTACAATAAGGAAAAGACAGTCTCTTCAACAAATGGTGTTGAGAATGCTGGACAGTTACCTGCAAAGGAACAAATCTGGACCACTTCCTTACACCATACATAAAAATAAATTCAGTGGATTAAAGGCCTAAATGCAAGGCCTGACACTATAGAACCCCTAGAAGAAAGCATAGTAATCTCTTGGATATCAACCTTAGCAACATTTTTCTGGATAGGTCTCCTCAGGCAAGGGAAACAAAAGCAAAAGTAACCTAATGGGATTATGTTGAATTTAAAAGCTTTTGTACAGCAAAATGAACCTATCAAATAAACAAAAAGGCAACTTACTGAATGGGAGAAAATATTCACAAACCATATATCTGATGAAGTGTTAATAATCCAAAATATATAAAGAAGTCTCACAACTCACCAACAAAACCCTCTAATAATCATTTTAAAAATTGGCAGAGTACCTAAATGGACAATTAAACAAAAAAGATACACAGATGGCCAACAGACGTGTGAAAAGATGTTTAGTATCACTATTCATAGGGAAAATGAAAATCAAAACTACAATGAGGTTTTACCTTACACCAATCAGAAGGTGTAGTATTCAAAAGCCAAGAAATAATGAGTGTTGGTAAAGTTGTGGAAAAGGGAAAATCTTTGTGCACTGTTAGTGAGATTGCAGATTGTTGTAGCCACTATGGAAAACAGTATGAAGACTATCTCAAAAAATTGAGTAGAAGTATCCTGTGACAGCAATTTCACCTCAGGTATTTATCCAAAGAATATGACAACACTAATTTGAAATTAAATATGCACCCCTATGTTTATTGTAACATTATTTATAATGAAACATATGGAAGAAAACTAAATATCCATTGATAGGTGAATGGATAAAGAAAATGTGGTTTATATACACAGTGGAATATTACTCCGCCATAAAAAGTTGTCATTTTGTCTTTTGTGGCAACATGGATGCGCATTGAGGGTATTATCCTAAGTGAAATAAATCAGAGAAGGATGATTTCACTTACATGTGGAAACTATAAAATCAGAAACAGACTCCTGAATATGGAAAAAAATACCTAGTGGTTGTCAGAGGGGAAGAGAGTAGGGAATTAGGCAAAATAAGTGAAAGGTATTAGGAAGTACAAACTTACAGTTATAAGGTAAGTCACAAGGATAAAAAGTACAGCATAGGGAATATAGTAACTAATATTGTAGTAACTATAGTGAAAGTTCGTAAGTACACTTACCATGTATTGGTGAGCATTGTGTTATATATGCAATTACTGAATTACTATGTTGTATGCCTGAAACTAATAATATATGTAAGCTATACTCTTGAATGCTGACAAAGACTGAGAACTGATGGATGTAGGGGGGTGGGGGGATGGACATGGAGGGAGGGCACTCGTGGGGATGAGCATTGGGTGTTATGTGGAAACTAATTTGACAATAAACTATTTGTAAAAAAATATATATATATATATGTAAGCTATACTTCAATTAAAATAACACAAAGATTAAGTATGTGTCCTATATTCGGTAAAATGTTATAAATCTTAAAATACTTTGAGGATCTTTAATGTAGTTTAATTTCCTAAAACATTTAAAAACATTAAACAAGTTAAGAAATTTAAAGCAAGCATCATTTCAAGGATGATATTTAAGACCAATTAAAATGGTGTTTGGCATTGTGTGGGATATAGCATTCAGAAAAATAATGGTAGGCTTAAGTTATCTAGCTTTTCCACCTCTACCATTTATTTATTTTACACATTAGCCTTCTCATTCACTTTTATTTTAGAAACCTTTGGCACATAGAAGTCTATTCCTGCCATTCCTTCGAGATATGCTATTATCCTAAGTTATTTGAGTATTTCAACTGGTGAACCAATACTTCTCTGAATTTCTCAATTCCAGTGATTTCCACTTCTCATCTATCTTAGCCATTGACTTTCATGGTCATATAAGAAGAAATGTTAATATTAGAATTATTGGTAAAACGGTCTCTGTAGTGGCAATCCGTTGTTTACTTCTGCATCTACTAATTGCTTCTAAAATTGTCTGTTTTATTTTATTCACTTTCCCTTTGGGGATCCAAGTCTATTTTTCTTCATGGTTCTCTGCCTGGAGAACACCCATGGAAATCACAGTATCGCTGTCTCCTCAGGACGTGATTGGTTTAGCCTAACCTAAGCTTGTCCAATCACTTTGAATCATAGAATATTCAGGGAAGACTGGGAAGACCCTTGATGTTTCTTATTGTATGTGATTAAAAGGATTGGAGCTTGAGGTTCCTGTGGCCATTTTTCTCTGAAGGAAAAGGTTTGAGCTGTCTGTTATAGCTGGGAAGGAAACAAAAGAATGATAATTTATATGCAAGAAAGGAGATATGCCACATTCTGATATTTGAGCTTTGGGGCTGCTGAAATTGATCTAACTTATCTGTTAGATTTTTAATTGATTCAATATATTGTCTTTTTCCTTCAACCACTTCTGTTTCTGATACTTAAATTAGCCATTCCCAAAAGAAAACATCTGTAACTTTAATTTAAAATCTGTTTTAGATCATAACTTCAGATCATCTTTCCAAATCTGGTATGTTTGTCCCATTTTATTTATTCTTCACCTTACTGAAATTGCTCATTTCTTTACTTTTTAATACCTGTAATAGATTTTGGCATGTAGTATGTCTTTATACACCTTAGTCAATGAACAAATTGAAGGAGTTAGTTAGTTATACGAGTTTTCTGTTTCACCCCCTCCTCTTTTTGGTGCTTTCTTTAATCTGATTTTATGTATGATAACCATTTTGTCAACAATACCCCCACACCATTGTTTCATCTTTCATCCACTTGGTGAAATAGTAATTTTTCATCACTCCAACTGTCCTGTGTTCTTTAAAACAACACTGGCTGCTAAGCACATAGGATTGTGCCTTCTTCTTTTGTAGGACCTGAATTTTATCAGAAAGAATCTAATTCTTGACTACACTCCTAAAGTTTAACTTTGAACCAAAGCTTAACTTTTTGTTTCCCTCCTCATACAATGAAAAGAATGATCTAACATGGATTTCTCCATTTGGGCTGTGGATTCCATTTTCTCTCAGTTGATATGGAGTCTCTTGTCAGTTATCACTTCCTAATGCTGTATCTTTAACATCCACATTCCTACTTTAATTTCTCAATAGCATTTGTATTCCTCTTGTTTCTCCTTCAAATTCACATTCACTTCTGGATTTTGTCCCTCCCCTTCAATAGAGCCAAACTTCTTGAAAAGAGATGTCAACTTACCTGAATTTTTCACCTGCCACTTTATTTATCAATTCAGTGAAATCTGGGTTTTGCTATATTTTCAATTGTTACTGCTTTTGTTAGGAAAATCTAATAACTTTTATTCGCTGTCTAATAGACCTCACAAGTGAAATAGGCGCTTCTCGTTTCAATTTTATTTTTATTTCCCATTCTTGAGGAAGCCTTGCCGGATAAGTTTAGACTGCTTCCAGTCTCCTTCGCTTCAGCTGCTGAAGCTTCCTATGCTTTTGCTTCAGTTTCTTGATCATATAAAGTAATTACAGATTTTCATGATGGTTTGACTAATGTCTTCCTCTTCTAGCAGCTTCCGTGCTCCAGGGAAGATTAGATGATACATATTGCTCAGCCTTTAGTTCCTGGTTACTCATACACTTCTTGCTACATAGAATTTATTAGATAAATGTTTTTAAATGCCTGTGCAGCTATTTTCTAGCTCAACATAGTAGGCAGAATAATGGTCTCCAGGGATGTTCACTCCCAAATCACCAGAACCTGTGAATTTGACATTTTACATGGCAGATGGAACTTTGTAGATGGAATTATATTAAGAGTTTTTAAGGAAATGAAGGAGAGATTATTCAGCACCATTTGGGTGGGTACAATGTGATAAAAAAAAGTTCTTAGGAGGGAAAGAACTGGGCAGGAGATTTAGAAGATACGACAACAAAAGAGGGTGGAGCGATATTATCTACTAGACAGGAAAAGTAGATGCACTCTAGAAAGTGGGAAACAAAAGGAATGGTTTATGCTTTCAACCTTCAGAAGGAATGCAGTGCTACCAGCACCTTGTGTTTAGCTTTGTAAGACCCATTTCAGACCTCTGTTTCCAGAGTTAGAAGATAATAATCTTGTTTTAAAATACTAAATTTATGTTAACTTGTTACAATGGCAATAGAAAACTAATATATTCATTAATTTGATCACATTATTCTGCCTAATAGGTTAGACATGTGTTATCCTCAAAATAAATTTCCAGATTTTTAGTATAAATGACCTGTATCATCAGAGAATGACTCCCCTTAATCACACTAGCCTTATTTTGGTTACATACTAATAACCCTAATGGAATGTTACCATTGTACACAGCTTCTAGTTCCCCATATAGTTATGTTCTCTGTTACCTTAAACCTTCTATTATCTTGACCTTAAAATTTCTCCCATCTGACCACTGTCTAAAAAAACAAGGATGTATGCATAGTTTACACAGAGGAAGTATTGGATGGTCATTTATTATTTCTAGTGTTCATATAACTTAAAAATAGAACTCTTGTCTACCTGTTGAATGTTTTAAACTGACTTAATTATCTGAATTGATATAATCATACAAAGTGAAAGCCAGAAGGACTTAGATTTTATCCAGGCCAACCTTTTAATTTTACCCATTAAGAAACCAAGTCCTCCACAGAGTGTCCAATATCTGTATTTTTCCTAATTGCTGGCAGGCAAGTGAGGGAGATGATAAACCAGCTGGCATAGCTGCCTCCACTCTTCTCAGAAGAATAGAACAGAGAGGGATAAATAGACCTTGTGAAATACACATACACACCTACAGAAATTCTGACAGCTCAAATAGTATGATAGATTTACAAAGGAAGAGAAGAAAAGTTGGGACTGGAGTTTTAAAAATGTCATTCTTGCGTAGTTCTGCCTTGGGACTGTAGTGGAGATGATGATACTGGTGGTGATGATAAAAATGATGACAATCATGGTGCAGGTCATGATTCTGGGGATGGATCTAGATTTTGTGTGGCCTAAAGCTAAAAGCCTAAAGCAGTTTCAGGAGCTGTCTTTAGGAAAAATATAATATCACAAATATAGATTTCCAAATTAAATGATCACTTAAGTCTAAGAGAAGAAATCAGAAGTTAGATATCTTTAAAAGCTAGCAAGTACTGTGATTGTTGTCCTATTCTGAAAAATAACATTGTTAACTAAGTGGCTAAAACATTTCTATAAATGTTTTCCTATGCTTTGGCTGCTTACTCTGATTACCTCTTAATATGACAACAATTTCACATTTTCTGTAAAAAGAAAAAAAGAAGTCTTCTAGTATGGTTTTGGAATTTTTACTTTAAATTAATAGAAAAGTTTCCTTTAGCCTTCACATTCGGTTATATAAGTTTTTAGAATTGTGGAAGTTGAGATAACCCCTTTTAAGTTTCATTATTTAGGAGTTAAAAAAGCTGGAATAATTTTCCAGTGACCAGCCCCTGGCTACACTGAAAGACAGTTGTCTTCTGATACCCACACGCTTCTGGTGTTGGGCCTTACAAGAAGCCTTCAAAATACAAGTAGGATCTTTGGCCCTTTACCTCTATGGCAGAGTGGTCATTAGGAGTACAATTGAAACCCTTTCTATTTCCAGATAGCTAATGATTACATATGTATACTCTATGACTATAACTCACATAAATTTATTTTGCTAAATTTCCAAAATCAATCATTCCTTAGGTGAATATCAAAAGATGTTTTGTAGTCAGTTCAGTGGTACCCAAAGTTTGGCTAAGAATGAGCAAAAGCAAAGGGAAAAAATCAGTCATTTTAGCTGAAAGTAGCTAAAATATCTAATTTAAAAAACAACAAATTTTAAAAGACTGTATGACCATGTGAACATATTTTTATGATCTCTCAGGGCTTGGGAAGAGTTTCATGCCATTGGAGGACTTTGAAGCTTATACTTCATTAGCCATGTGGCACATTTCTCTTGTAATATTTTCCATAAAGAGTGTTTTATAGTTTGTGTGAATTGAAGCCCAAGATGACCAAATTCCATGGTAACAAACATTTGAAAATTCTGAAGAGTGAAAGCTAACTAGAACTTTTCTAGGAAACAGGCTAGGAACAGTGATATATAGTACAAGTTAAAAATGGAATATGTTAGGGGCGCCTGGGTGGCTCAGTCGGTTAAGCTTCTGACTTCGGCTCTGGTCATGATCTCACGGTTCATGGGTTTGAGCCCCGCGTCGGGCTCTGTGCTGACAGCTAGCTCAGAGGCTGGAGCCTGTTTCAGATTCTGTATCTCTCTCTCTCTCTCTCTCTCTCTCTCAGACCCTCACCCTCTCACCCTCCCCTACTCATGCTGTCTCTCTCAGAAAAAAATAAAACATTAAAAAAAATTTTTTTAAATGGAGTAAGTTACAGGTGTTAGCTCTCTAATTGCTGAATAGTTAAACATATGTGATGCTGGTTTCTCATACTTTGTTCTTATGAATTTGTTGAGTACTGCTTTTCTAGAGAGAACTTAGTCTTCAGTAAAACATATTGAATAGAACAGAGTCCTATGATTTCTCAGTAGATAGCTCTTCCCCTCTATCACCATTTAAAACATTCTTTGGATAAAAAAATAAAAATAAAACATTCTTTGGACATTTGATTCTTTAAAATTATTATTCTGCTACAGGGAGATTTTAATAGTGTGTCTAGAAGAACTGATATAGTACTGCAGCATTCACTGTAAAAAAATTCTATACAAATCTCAACTGTATACTTAGACCTGTAGCACTATAGTAAATGCAAGATATTTCAAATAGATGTACTTGAGTCATGATTCATTAAGAGATAGTGTAATAGTGTAATACAGTTTTAAGTACCTTGTAGGGGAATTTAGTGTATTTTTAAAGGTCCCATAACACCTAGATATGAACTGACGAATTGTAGAAACTTAACAAATGTTGTTGATTGAATGGATTAATGTACTAAGACTATCACGTGCAGCAAGAATAATTCGATTTCAAGTTTACTGGTTAATTTAGGAACAACTATAGTTAAATATTTTAAAAAGTAATACATGTCTTTGGTAAGAGGTTTTTCCCCCTGAAAGATTCAATTTATTTTCTAGTCTATTGAGAGAACAAAATAAAAAAAAAAATTGACACATATTCTTAAAATAGATATTAGAAAGGAAGCTCTGTTTCTCTGTAGCATCAGTGTTTGCAGGAACAACCACAGTGCTTGGCATATATTGCCTGCTATAGTAATCTTCAGTGCTGTTCACCAAATACAAATGTTACTGGCTCACTCCTTTCTGGGCACGTGATAGGACTGACATTCCTCACGAGCTGAAGAAATTAAATATGGCCTGTTACTTACTTTGGCCAATGAGAAATCGAGCAAAAATCAAAATTTGAGTTTGTGAGTTGTACAGAATTCTGTTCCTACTTCCTTTACTCTTTCTCCTTTCCCTACTCTCTCTCTTCAGCCTTTGGCAATTTTTTTTTATTTTTTTTAATGTTTTTTATTTATTTCTAGGAGAGAGAGAGAGAGACAGCGCGAGCAGGGGAGGGTCAGAGAAAGGGAGTCACAGACTGAAACAGGCTTTAGGCTCTGAGCTGGCAGTCAGCACAGAGCCTGACGCAGGGCTCGAACCCACGAATCGCGAGATCATGACCTAAGCGAAAGTCAGATGCTTAACCGACTAAGCCACCCATGCGCCCCGGCAATTTGTTGTAAGATGGAGTTGGAGCCTCCCTTAGTCTGACTCCCAGAAAGATCACAAAATAGAGCAAAGCCCCAACTAATGTGAATAGATAATAGTATGAGTGAGAAATTGTTATTTAAAGACCATGAAATTTGGGGATCATTTGTAACTTCAGCATAATGTAGCCTGTTGAGATAATATAGATCGATTTATATAGATTGGAGAGATAGATACAGAGAAATACAGATACATGAATATGATAAAAAAGGATAATACTAGTTAAAATTGTCAGTGTTTGAATTGTCAAATATGCAGAGTACTTAGGCCTTGGGGTTGCATTTAGGTAGCTTTACCTGAATTAATCACTAAATCATGTTAAGTCCTATACACTGCCATATTTCATAATATAGCATCTAAAGTGTACTTTGAATATCTTTGTTTTCCTACCTGCTCTAAGCATGATTAGATTAGAAACACAAGATGATAATTACAAAAGTTATATTTGTAGAATCACATAAATCTTTAATCAGTAAAAGTAAGCAGTAATTGAGTTAAATAGCCTATGAACATCTTTACAGTATTCATGATGTACTGAGTACTCTGATAGTTTTGTAACCCATTTAATTGCAGGTTTGTATTGGCTGATTGACAAATCAAATTGCCTATGCATGGAGGAATTAGAATGAGTCATTTAGGATAAAGTGGATTTAAGCTAATTGTTAATATTTTGGGAGATTGAATTTTATTTAGATCATTATGCTGATTATGTCTTTTTAATTATGTGCTTTTAATAATGTGTGAGTACAAAGGGCATCTTCACAGATAATATTAAATGCAGATACACTCGTTTGTGATTAAATAATGATGGCTTCTCACTGTACCAAATTCTCTTTGTATTTATTATACAAATTACATTTCTCTTTCATATGGATATTGAGAGTTTCTGTCAAGATTTTTGTAAGAAAGTTGCTGTTCAGAATTTAGCTGTATTTTTTTCAGATGATCTTCAGCTAATCAAGAATAATTTTCCATATTTTAATTTTCTTAATTTCAATATTTAACATTTTCCAAGAAGAAATGAGTTTAAATAAAGCCTGGTAGGAGTGGGAGTGAGTGGTTATTAAATCACATATGGTTACTAAAAATTACTCAACCTATTCAGTAAGTTAATTGAAGCAGGTTGAGAAGGTATATTTTACTACACTCACGTAGTGAGTGAGTGTGATTCCTCCACAGTTCTAGTGCTAGATATTCTCATCTCCCTTCCAAAGATAGTGATTTTTTCTTTTGGAACTTGCAGTGATTCTTTCAGTTTCCTGGTGTTTAAAGATCAGCATGTATGGCCTGGATTCCTAAAATAGTCTCCCAAAATAGATTAACTTCCATTTCAATGGATCTTAATTTGTTTTGGAAATAGACTGTAGTGGGAATCTGGTGAAAGCTATTGCTCTTCTCCTTCCCTCCATCCCATTCTTCCTTCTCCTCTTTCCTCTTCTCATTCCTCACCAGTTCCCACTCAGCTCTCCTACTGTGTGGTGGTCCTGTAAGGACACAAGTCTAAACCAAACTGACTCCATGACAGGCTTTAAGTTTTCCCTCTAAACTAGAAGGCCTAAGTTGCAGCTTCCCTGAAACTATCAGGCAGTGACACATTGCCCAAGGCAGGAGAAACCACCCTTGCAACACCCAATCAGGAAAGGCCAGCGACCACCCTCCACATTACTGAGGGAGAGGCCTATAGATAGAAACTATAGATAGGACCCTGTTACCTAATGTTAAAGTTAACCCGTTAGTCGCCGAACAAGACCCTAGGCTCGCTCTGTAATTGGTTGAATTTAAAGGTACTCTAAATGTTGTAATTGGATCCTGCCAAAAGTAACGAATACTCTAGACTATGTGTATGGTTAAACCCTCTGTCTATTATGTTGAATAATTATGATTGGATCACTGTTCCCCTGCCACAACTTCTGTAACTCCCCATCACAAACCCCATAAAAACCCTACTCTGTCTTTGCTCTGGGCTCTCAGCACGGATCCACTGCATTGGTGAGGTCTGGGAGCCCGAGCTTAAGCCTGAATAAATGCCTTTTGCTTTTGCATACATGACTCAGACTCCTTGGTGGTCTTGGGATTTTGGGGAGATCGCGATCTGGACATAACATTCCCAAGGCCTAGCTCCAGTCCCAGTGTTGCCACTGATTAACCTCAGTTCAAGCCCAGCTTTCATGTTTGCTCCCAACTCATAGTGTTCTGCCCTGGTTTCAGGATTTTATTTATCTGTTTGCTTTTGTGGAGAAGGCCTTATTTTTTCCCCTTAATTTCTGAAAACCAGCAAAATATTGGAGCACCGGGGTGCCTCAGTCAGTTGACTTCAGCTCAAGCCATGCTGTCATGGCTCATGGGTTCAAGCCTTGAGTCAGGCTTTGTGCTGACAGCTCAGAGCCTGGAGTGTGCTTCATATGCTGTATCTCCTTCTCTGCCACTTCCCCTCTTGTGCTCTGTCTCTCTCTCTCTCAAAAGTAAATAAACATTTTAAAGAATTATAAATAAATAAAAATAAAAACCAGCCAAATATTAAAATCATGTTTTATATTGGATCCAGTTGTTTTGTGGCAGTAGGACTCTTCAGGATATCTTATCCAATATGTACTTGCAAAAGCAGAACCACAAATGAAGTTGTTGAAATGTGTTGACATCTTTTGAAACAATGATATATTGCTAATTAAAGCACTTAATTATCAGAATCCTAAGAATATTGAAATACTTAATTATGGAAATAAAATATGATAGTTCATTAATCAACTCTGATATTGCTATAATTACATATTTTACATTGAGTAGAGCCATTTCTAAATATGACTTTATCCAGCTGACTTCCCTACCCAAATGAATCCATTTGACAAGAGTGTTCATTATATTTCAGTAACTAATGCAGGGCAAAGTTCAATGTAAGTCTCCAGAAAACATGTTTATTAGATGAATGTGTATGTAATTATCTGATATTATAGTTGTGTTATAAGTTATATGAGATTTTGAGAGTAGAGTTGATTTTACTATTGTTAACATTGTTCCATTGGATAGCTGGCCTCATTTAGTCCAGTTAACTCAAGTAGTTACTGAATACATTTTCTGTGCTAGGCTCTTGTGTGGAAAAGAAAGTCCTTCTTGCAAGGCTAGACCTTGACTGGTGTCTGGGAACTTGAACAGTAAACATTTCCCTACAATGTTATAAAACTTGGGCTAAATGAAGTGGCTTACTCTGCCTAGACTGTTTGTTCAAGTGTGGTTTATGCTGAATACCTGCTTTTCTTCTGTGAGTCAGGAATTTTGCTATTGGTGAAGCAGAGAGTACCTGTGTGATCAATCCCCATATAAACCTTCGGCACTGAGTGCTTAATGAACTTCTCTAGTAGAGAGCACTTAGCTGTGTTACCACAGTCCCATGGTAGAGGAATAATGAAACAAAACAAAAAATATATCCTGTGTGAATCCACTGAGAGAGGACTCCTGGAATTTTATGCCTGATTTCCTTTGGTCTTTGCCTCATGCTCCTTTTCCCTTTGCTGATTTTTGCTTTGTATCCTTCTGCTGATGATAGCCATGAAGGCAACTACATGCTAAATCCTATGATCCCTCCTGTGAACCACTGAACCTGAGGGTTGGCTTGGGGACCTTTGACACAGCATCGGTGCCAGGGAACAAAGACTGTTGACTTGCCCTTGACCTTATAGCCCTATAGTGGGGAGAGGGGGATGCAGGTGTAAAGGGACCTTGGATATTCAAATAGATAATTTTAGCATAACTTGGTTGATAATGACAGCATAAAGAGAGTGCTCTGGGGAACACTGAAAAAAGGGCCATTGTTTTAGGGGTTCAGCGTAGCCTTTTGAGTCAGATTTTGAAAAATGAGAACTGTGTTGCCAAAGGAAGGAAGATAGGAAATATATAGTGAGTGAAGAAGGGACTTGAATATGTAAATAAAATACTAGTAATAGTAATGATAGCACTTGGCACAAGAACAGCAGCACCTAACACACAAAACTTACCAAGAATTGTTCCAAGCCCTTTAGATATGCTATTTCATTCTATCCTTAGAGCAATCCCATGAAGTAGGTGATTGATGTTTTTTTTAATCAATGAGGAAACTGCACAGAAAAATTATATGTACTACAAAGACTCAGAGCTGGAATATAAACCATGGGACTTGAACCGCAGGATTCTGCCTCCTACTCTGTGCTATTTTTCTAAAGAAGGGAAGCAAAGGATATGTTTTTTACTCAAATTTTAATTCCAAATTTCTGACATAGAGAAGGCTTTTTTTTTTTTATTATTACACATAATTGAGTTCAGGGTTTCCTAAGATAAGATGTACTTTTAGTCTATCACTGGAGAAATAAGACTTTGAAACATATGATAATAGAAAACAACATAGAACAGCATGTTCAAATATGTAATACAATCTAAAAGGGGCAGTGTAGATGCTAAGCATCATTTGTGCATGTATAAACTCAAAGATAACCTCACATTGCCTAGATTAGTGACACAATTGTAATAGCATATTAATGATGGCCTTATTCATTGAATAATATGTAGCCTTCCCTTGGGTAATCTTCAGTTTATATCTGACTTCATGTTTTCAATGGTGAATGAGTTTTTATACTTTGGGGTATATATATTTATATACCCTAGACTTGGGTAAAAAGTGATGAATGTAATGTATTTTTAAGACATTTTTTTTTTTTACTTATCTACCATTTCTTGAAGATTTAGGAACAATTAAGAATTACAGTGGCGGGGCGCCTGGGTGGCTTAGTCGGTTAAGCGTCCGACTTTCGCTTGGGTCATGGTCTCACGGTTCGTGGGTTCGAGCCCCACGTCGGGCTCTGTGCTGACTGCCAGCTCAGAGCCTGGAGCCTATTTCAGAGTCTGTATCTCCCTCTCTCTGACCCTCCCCTGCTCATGCTCTCTCTCTCTCTCCTAGAAATAAATAAAAATATTAAAAAAAAAAAGAATTACAGTGGCTACCTTTAACTTGTTCAACAGTGTAATAAGGCTTAGAGATATAAATGAAAAAGACAAAACATACACATGGTGAAATACTGAATAATGTCTTTAGGGTCACTTTGTGTTTTAGCATTCTTTCTGACTGCAGAATGATCAAGTCATTTTTCATACATTTGGAAAAGTGAAATTTTCAAGTGTTCTGATACACGCACATACACATAAACTTTCATAGATGGAGAATGAAAAGCAGTTTCCATATTGGAGTATAACGAACTTCATGTATTAAGAGAGTAATTTTTAGAAAATTTAGTCAGATATTTTCTAAATTAAACTTTTTAGAAGCATGGTATTGAACTCATTTAAATACACTTTAGTATGATGCTCATTATAATCACATTCCCAGAGTCGCACAATATGTTACTTAAATTTTAGTCATTGTAAACTCTCCATTTCTAGATTGACCATTTGATTTACATAGTTGCTCTGGTCTGAAGTTCTCCACCTTGTTATTGAACCACATAACTGTACCTACCATACTTAATATTCATGCCTGATAACTCTAATATCCATATCTTCCATTGATTTGTTTCTCTTACATGTTTTCTGACTTTGACCCATTTGATATTTTTTCTTCATATACGTGAAAATTTTGTAATGGAATGCTCCCTTTCCATTGTACATGAAAATTTGAAGGTAATTTGGGTCTCTGGTTATTAAGAGAAAATCCACTTTTGTTTCCTTCAGGTAGAAAGAAGGGGGAGCTTGTATTATTAATTCAGTCAGAAATGAAGTTTGTTTAGAATTGCAGTTCAGTTTTAAGGCTGCTTTACTTTTGTTTCAACTTTGAAATAAGTGTATGTGCACATGTGTACATACAAACACACACAAATACAAACATGAACATTTAACATAGAATCTTGTTTAGTTATGTATAATTGATATCAGCATTCGTGGGTCTTAACTGGGGTATTCACTAGGATCACTTCTCCTTGATGACTGTCAACCCCAATTCTAGTCTCCCCAGCCTCTTAAGAAGCTGTGTTTAGTTTTTCAGCCCCTACCTTTTGCTTGCAAATTAGGAAATGAGTGAAAAGGGAAGGCAGTAATGAATGACTCTATCCTGTGTATTTCTCTTCTTTGATCATGACCTTTCAAATCCACAGCTTTGGACTTCAAAATAGTGTAATTTGGCNGGGGGGGCACCTGGGTGGCTCAGTCCATTAAGTGTCTTGATGCTTGATTTTGGTCTGGTCATGATATGATGGTTTGTGATACCTAGTCCTGCATAGGCTCTATGTTGACAGCATAGCACTTGCTTAGGATTCATTGATTCCTTCCCTATTTATCTCTCCCTCCCTTTCTGCTGCTCCCCTGTGCATGCACACAAGCTCACTAGTTCTCTTTCTCTTTCTCTCAAAATAAATAAACCTTTTAAAAATGGTGTCATTTGGATTTTAGAAGGCTTTCCCCAAACCAATGCTGGCCAGAGCATTGGTCTCCAACAAATTTTTCCTGCAGAAAGCATAGTGTATCATTGAAGGTGCAAAACGTAAAGCACACTTAAGTATGTTATTCTCTATAGAATGTGTGATATCTGATTTCTATACATTGTGCTACTACACTCAAAAGCATTCCTATTGTGCAGTAAATAGATACTAATATGGGAGTGAATAAACTGATGTACCTACAAGACACTTAATATATAGTGGATAATTTGGTTCACTAATTGGTTATATCTGTATTTCTCAGTCCAGATGATAGTCTATAACTTAGATTACAACCTTGGAAAAGGTCATTCAAAAAGTTGAGTGACTAGGTAACCTGTACCTCAAACTCCACGCTGTAGATAGAACTGAGTGTGGACAGGATTCTCAACTCATGAGAGGCTCATGTCTGAACTTCACCTTTTTCATTTTTCAACATTGCAATTAATTTTTCTGTCTTGTAATGGTAATAGGTAAAGTATTTGAGGTTGAATGGTGGTAAAAGGAATGATGACAAATACAAAAGCAAGAAAAAATGTATAAGTTATTTCTTGATCCTGACTGTTAGTCTCAATGTAAGTTAAGATTTCTTATAAAAATGTCATTTCTTTCAGTTTGTAGTGAGAATCTTTTTAATAAACTAGAGGAAATGGCATTTTATTACTTCACATAACTCAACACTGTGAATTACTACAAATACACATTAATATACCATTTTCCTAGAAGGCTGAATCACATAGCTTTGCAAACAAATGAGAAAGACGCAAGGACTTGGGTATTTCATCATTTAGTAGCCCTAGTAACTTAGAGCTTTGACATAACACTTAACAAAACAATGAAGTGATTGATTTGAGAAAAAATAAACTATAAATTATACTCTGAAATATTTGCTTCCAAAAATCTTGGATGTTAGTTACTAGAATAATCAGTGGACATTCACTTAAGTATTGGTGCCTTTCAGAGATGGTTTGTATAGATCAGTTTAATAAGAAAATATTCCTCCTTATGACCACCTCCAAACCAGAACCATCAGTAAATGTTTAGAAGCTTTCTACAGAGGGATGAGTTGGGAAGGTGACTGACTTTGAACCGTTAGCATATATATGTACTAGAAAAGTTTGGCTTACAGTGTTGGGGCTTTTTTGATGACTGAGAGGTCAGTAGTAGCATTATTTTCACTTGTGACCTATACAATAACTAATACCCTATAGGAATAATTCAATTTATTAAACTACTGCTGTGGCATATTTTTAGATGAATGGATTAATATCATGAATCTTTATTTCACCACAGCAGTCATTGTCCTCCTGAGCCCTTGAATGTAAACATATTATTCTATATTTTTGTGTTACTTGGTTTTGAATTTATTCATATGCTGAGTATATTCTAAGGAATTTAGTGCATTTGTGCTAAAATTAACTTTTGGTTTTTATTGTTTACTGCTAAATGACTTGTATAGTGTGTTTTATAGGCAAATGAATACATTTGGTGTATTTGAGAATTGATTATGCTTTACTTCCAATCTTCACACATGTTCCTACTTAACAGATAAAACACTGTATGCATTGTGGAACTAAGAATTACAGAAATACAGGGTAGCCACCAAGAGTCTCTACATGCAGAAAGAAAAAAATGATGTAGACAAAGTAATTATAATGAACTATTGTAGTTGTGTTTAACTAGGTTATAGTGACAACTTAGGAAGTACTAGTCTCTGTTCAAAGTGCTTTGAGTTCCTGACCTATTAGCTTTATGCAACAAAGGTCATAAAGCAGAAATAATAGTAAATAGGATGTCTGCAGGGACATACTAAGGAACAAGGCTGAAAAAAATTACACAGTTTCTCTCCAAGTGTGTTAACAGAACGTGTAACTCCAAGTCATGGTCCTTTACCATTTAAGCAATTACTATTCATAATTCTGAAGAACGATTTTATTGATAAGTTTCATTACCCATTTGGATATGCGATTTGACTTTCTATGTCGGAATGTGTTCATTTTTTTTTATGGTAAGCATGGTTCTCCCTTGCACATGCCAAATGTGGGAGGAAGTACCTCCTGGCATAGGAGCCTCCGTTGATGTCCTTCACTAGGAAAGCCCCTAAGCAAATATTTTTTCAGACCCCTTACTACCTTTCTAGGATGAAGCATATACTGGATAGAAACATTGAGTACTAGGCATTATGAGAAATGAGCACATTGGTAAGAGGTGATTTCTGTCTTCTTGAACTTGATAATGTGAAAGAAGTAAATATTAATCACAGGTAGATAAAAATGAAATTAGCTAAATTACAGATTGAGAATAGAAAGGGTGGAGGTCTGAGGAAGGAAAATTTACCTCTTAAAGAGCCCATGCTCTTAGAGGAAAAAAAAAAAAGCAAACTGAACTTCAGTCTGCATCCTTGAGCTCCTTAAGAAAATGAACTCCTGTCCTCGTTCATATTTTAACAAACCATCCAAAGATCTTTCTTAACTTCTATCACCTTAGGCAGGACACACCTGAGACCCAGTCTTTAATGTTGAATCCTCCCCACATTATCCAATGTGTTATCTCCTCCTTTTCCCCACCTTGGTTTTCCAGAATTTTCCTTAAAGCAGGAAAACGGTTGATTTACAAAGTAAATGTAGTCTTACCCAGACTGATTATTTTGGCAACATTACTTCAAATCCTTCTTTGGGTCTGAGTTTCCTAGCTTCCTCTAGCAGAAAGGAAGTGGGGATAGGTGGGAATTGCATAAAGGCACTCCAATTTGGAGATAGATTTTGGATTCTTACCCTGAAGCTAATTTGTATGCTAATCAGCACAGCAGATTTCTCTATTAGCATGATAATTACGCTGACTCAGGCTAAAATTTCACTCCTGGCCAGTGTTTATCTTCTCCAGCACCAATGATGTACAAGGATTGATTTCACCGGTCACACTAGTGAATATGATGAATTTTAACAAACAGGATATTGTTTCGATGTAAACCCAAGTATCTTAATAAACAAGGAAGATAATGTCTAGAAAGTGAGTTTGGGGTTGACTTTGAAAGGGTTAACATAAATAATGTGACTTAAAACAATTAAAATATGAGTAGGTAAACTCCCTCAAGCACTGTTATAATGATGGACACATTCTGAGTGGGCTCTTACCTCCTCAGGGCAAAGGCTGGAAGCCCTTTTCCTGACTCAGAGGAGGCTGGCATCTTATTTTGGTTGTCAGGTGTAGATTTTAGGAGAAAAAACATTGAGAAATACACAAAAGAATGCTGCTTTTCCGGAGAGGAAAAATACTGCAGCTCTGAGGATCAACTTCTTAGGAGATTTTGTTTGTTTAGTTTTTGCACGTAAGAATTTCTGAACACCTGGAGATTGTATAAATGAAGACCCTTTCAGTGAATTTTAAACAAAAGGAAACATCAATATGCTGCTTCTTCTTATGCCTTGGACTGCAACTGGAAAAAAAAATTTAGGTCACTTCCCATTGTTTGCTTTTAATCAGGACTTATATAGGACATTAAGTCATAGCTATTTTGTGATGAACCATCTTGGAATAAACTTTATTATAGACATCAAGTTCTATCTGAGTTGATGTACTTTTTTTCTGCTGTAGGAATCTGAGCACATCCTCTGAAATGGCTTAGTACCTCAGTAGCTTTCTCCTCGCAGTGCTGCTGGTGACCTTACAAGCCCTATGGCCTTGCCTAGCTCTGTGCACAATCCCCTGGGAAGGTTTGGATTCACAGGATTCCTTGTAAGAATCCACACGTCACCGTCACCTTTCTCTCGAGTTGAGTAATTCCTTCCATTTAATGGGTAGTTCATAATGTTGACTGTGCCTTCGAACCCCAGAAATTCTCACTAACTTGGTCTTAGGAGAAAACAGGTAGCAATATATTTTTAAAGCTCTTTAGGTGATGCATTGCACATCCTGGGTGGAGAACACTGCATTAGATGATTGAGGGAAACCCAGAGGCCATTCAGTCAGAGCAGGAGAGAGATAGTTGCTCTAAGTTTATACCTCCTCCATGGACTTGGCCATTGCCCTTACTACCTAACATCCAGAAGGACTGCTAATTCCTACCTTCTTACTAAATCTTGCTTCAGTTTGGGGACTGACTCTTGCCTTATGTTCTTCCCATTGCTTTGTACTTTAAGTTCAAATTTTCTCTGATTTCCTAGCTTGTGGCTGTGTAAGACTCAGAGTCTAATTGACCTTTTCTTCATCTGCAACTCTAGGTCAGCTGCATCCTTCAGCCAAGTGGAGGCTGGATTATAATTCCTACTGTACTAGCCATACAGGCTCACGAAACATGACTTTCCTCTTCATAGTGTGCACCTTCCAATTGAAAATGTTTGAAACCCCTCTATCCAGTACCCTCTTCATTGATACAAAGAATATACACTAGCATTTTAGTATATAATTCTGTGTTATTAAAACAAGTAAATCTTTGGGCTCCCTGGGTGGCTCAGTCATTTAAGCATCCGATTTCTGCTCAGGTCATGATCTCACATTGTGAGTTTGAGCCCCACATTGGGCTCTGCACTGATAACATAGGGCCTGCTTTGAAACTTCTGTCTCCCCTCTCTCTGCCCCTCCCCAGCCTGCACTCACTCTTTCCCAAAAATAAATATGTAATTTTAAAAAAAAAAAAAAAGGCAAGTAAACCATTGGACAAAAAAACATATTATGTCGCTTAAAGCTTAATGTTTTTTTCTTCCCTGTATTAGTAATTTTAATTAGGTTGACTACAAATACTCCTTATACAAGAAGTATAACTATTTTCCTTTCGAGATGTATGACGATAGTAAGAAAAACTCGAGTTGTCACAAGTAAGCTATTGACGAATATGTAAACACATTAGGATTATAACTTGGTAACAGTAGTTGCATGTGATGGCAGCAGGGGTTGGAAACAAAGGCAATTTGTCAACTAAATTACATGAACAGGTTAAAATTTTGTTTGGAAATGATCTTTATCCTCTGTTACTTATATTTTGAATTTTTAATATGATGCTTTGTCGGAGGCCGCGCCAGCTCCGACAGGTCCAGGGGTCCCTGAAGGATGGATGGTGTCGGTGAAAGAGAATGAGAGAGCCCCGAGATCCTTTCTGATCACCAGGCAGGCATCTCTGTCCTGTCGGTTTTGGTGTCTTTATTTATAGGTCAAATGTTAACATGGCATCAGGAAATGGAATTTTTACAATGGATAGCTCTTTGTGATAAGATGTTTTTGGAAAATATACAGAAACAGGTTTTACAGAAGTCTTCTTGCAGAACAGCCCCAATTATAGTGAAGTTGAGTAACTAAGAAAATAACAAGGTGTTCACATTATAATAACACTAAGATTAAGTCATAGGTTTGTAGATACTCTTATCCATCCTCATCACAGCTGCCAGTGTAAGGGAAGGTGTTTGTGGAAAGTAGACCTTAGGGAAGGGGCTGCTATACACCATCAGTTAGCAAAGGTGTATGTACTAACTTATCTTCTGCCCTTATCTGTTCCTTCTCTCTAAGTTAGGCTCTTTGTCTCCGGGCAAGACTTGGTTTTCCAGTTATATTTATGGCACCAGAGAGCCAACCATACCTTTAAAGAGTTTAGCTTATTTCCAATACATAGAATAGCCTCTTTGAGTGCATTTACCTTTGCGTCTACTTTTATGATTTCTTGAATAGCTAGGGCATGAGAGACATTTTTGGTTAGTTGATTTACATGTTGAGCTGTATGAACATCTTGGACTAATGCAACAGTAGAAACAGAATTGTACATGTAAAGGTCAAACTTTTATGACTAGGGGTCATTAGCCTGTTCATAGCTCAAGGGAAAGTATGGAGGGAAACAGGACCTTCTGGAGACACGATGTCTGTTCCCATAATCAAAAGAAGAAGTTCCCACAATAAGTTCCTTCACAAGGTGCTATCATCATACCAGGGCCGGTATAAGGGGACAAGTCACTCCCGATATTGATCAACAAGGTACCCTAGGGGTCAGTGCTCAAGCAGAAGTAATTGAGTGGGGGTGGATGTCAGTCGTCATCTGATTGGCAAGGGACCATGCAAACTTGCTTTAACCTCACCAGGAGTTTTCTTGACTAGTGGGCTCAGAATGTCTCCCAACAATGCTTATGTTTTTTTCTCCCTATCGAGAAAGCCTTTTAGAAAAATACATGGTCACTAAAATAGAGTAAAAATTTATGTCTTAGCATTAGGCTTGCTTTGGGAGTTATTTCAGCTATTATGAAAACCAAGTACCCACAAAAACATGAGTTTTAAAATAAATATGTGTGAAGAGTGCTTTGCTTACTTGGCAAACTGTTAGAATATTTAAAAAATATACAAATGTGTAAGTTCCAGTAATGTGGACTTTCACATTACATGGTGCCGATAATGATAGTAAGATTCCTCAGGATATTTTGTGGCTTGTAGTTGGCTCAGGTTTATTATTTGGAGTCAGCTAGAGTGTCATACTGTCATCTCTATAAAGTGGCATTGACACACATGAAAACCTTTAATGACTTCACGGGATTAGGCTGTTGCAGTTATAATAATTTCAGCCCATGACCTTCACTATTCAAAGGAAAGATCCAATAATATTTTCAAATTGAACTAGAAGATAATCACTGAGGCAAAAATCTCTGACTCAGTAGCAGAGGTTATGCAATTATATTGTTGGAGTTCTTTGATGCAAAGTAACAGAAACTAACTTGAGATACTTATGTCAAAAGATAAATTAATAATCAGGGTATTGGGGCACAGCCTGGAATACAGGGACAGACATTCAGGCCTCCATTAGCTAACCTAAATAGGAAAAATCACTGGGACTTGGCATCCTTCATCTTTATTTTACTCTGCATATCTGTTTTGCCGTTACATTTTCTCTGTGTACTTGGTAGGATATGGCTCTCTCCCTCTATTGCATGTGGCAATATACTCAAAGTTCATACCCAAAGTCACACTCAAGGTTCAAGTGGCTCTGGAAAAGAGACTGTGTCTCAGCTTGGCTTAGGGACCCATGTATCACTAGTGATGGCCTGGTGTTAGTATCACTGAGCCATTAACCTTTAGGGGCTTGCGCCTATACATGAGGAAGGGGAGTAGACAACCTAATAGTGCCAGCTTTCACTGGAAATGGAAAAAAAGTTCTGATTTTGTTTATGTGTGAGGTGTAGCAGTATTACGTGCAGCCAAATTTTCCTCAGCCTGAGTGTGATGGGTGATGAGGTTATAGACCGCCAGATATCATCATCGAGCTCACCTTTTGTGCCCAGGGACACTTCTGGCCTTCTCCTTTTCTTGTATTTGCATAGCTGACAACCAGTCTGCTGCTTTCTGTTTTGTCCCATGAGACCCTGCTTTGATGTCTTCTGTAAGCCCAGGGCTGGATCAGCATATCAACTACGTTAGTTAAAGCAACCACAACAAATTTGTTGGAAAGAGAAGAAAAACATAGGTGGTTCCTTTTCCCTCTGACTTTCTCTCAACTTTACAACCTCCGTCATGGGAGCAGCAGACCTAGCATGATAATCATCTCAGTCATTTTGATAATAGTTAATATTACTGAAAGTTCACTGTGCAGGACCAGGCAGGTCCTTAGAAAGGTCCATTTAATACTGATAACAACGTCATAGGCAGACATCTCCCATTCATGAGTTGCAAGTCTAATGTTCAATGTGTTGATAGTAGCAGGTAGGGCTTTTGTGGGGTTATTAAATCAGGGGGTGGAGCCCTCATGAATAGGAGTAGTGCCCTTATCAATGAGACCTGAGAGCTTGGCTCTGTTACGGGAGGACACAGAAGACTGTCATCTGTAAGCATCTCAGAAATCCTAGTCTGTAAAGAAACTAGTTAAAGCTTATAAGCCCCCGTTTAGCCCAGTTGTGTTCCTGTTCATACTGGATATATTAAAATTATAAATATTCTAAAAGTGAGATCTTTGGTTGTTCACAGTCCTTAGAAAGCAGGGTCAATAGAGTATATTTTCAGTTTCTTTTAAGACCATTAGAATATTTCTGCTGGTGAGGCAACTGAATGCATATTTGACTTGATCAATAAGCACACTGTTTCTTATACTCTGATTACAGTGTTAGACAAACAGAAGCATTTAAGCACTTTAATTTTTTTTAATGTTTTTATTTCTGAGAGAGAGAGAGAGACAGAGAGACAGAGAGAGAGACAGAGAGAGAGAGACAGCATGAGCAGTGAAGGGTCAGAGAGAGAGAGAGAGAGGGATATACAGAATCTGAAACAGAGCCTGACACGGGGCTTAAACCCACGAACCGTGAGATCATGACCTGAGCCGAAGTCGGACACTCAACCTACTGAGCCACCCAGGCGCCCCTAAACACTTTTAAAAAATCTCACTGGTCTGCTGCTATATCCAGTGATTTCTGATTTTTCCAGTTAGGGCTTAACAGATTGTAGCTCTGTTTTGTGGTGGCTAGGGCAGCTAAGGCAATATATTTTTCAAGTGTTGCGAGAGAGAGAGAGAGAGAGAGAGAGAGAGAAAGAAACATCTTTTTCAAAAAAGCAAGTTGAGCGGTGCCTGGGTGGCTCTGTCAGTGGAGCGTCTGACTCTTGGTTTTGGTTCAGGCCATGATCTCCTGGTTCATGGGTTTGAGCCCAGCCTTGGTCTCTGTGCTGACAGCATGGCGCCTGCCTGTGATTCTCCCTCTTTCTTCCTCTGTGCCCTTCTCCTGCTCCTGTTCTTTCTCTCTCACAGGGTAAGTAAATAAACTACTTAAAAAAAAAGTTGAAAGGTTTAAAGACCCATCTTCATTGCTAAATTGTGATTCACCTTTGTTTTCTTCAGCTGAGTTCACTCTGATTCAATGAGAGCAGGATACATACTGCTCACCCCTAGTAACTCCCTTGCCTATGTGTTATGATACTCAGGATACTAATATGCTTCTGCATCCATTTGGATGTCAGTGGCTCTGTCATGTGTATGGGTGGGGTTTGGCCTAGTTTTATATATCAAAGTAACATAGAAAATAAGCATAGAGGGGCAACTGGGTGGCTCAGTCGGTTAAGGGTCATGACTTTGGCTCAAGTCATGATCTTGCGGTTTGTGAGTTCAAGTCCCCCTTTGGGCTCTGTGCTGACAGCTCAGAGCCTGGAGCCTGCTTCAGATTCTGCATCTCCCTCACTCTTGGCCCTCTACCACTTGTGCTCTGTCTCTCAAAAATAGACATTAAAAAAAGTTAAAAAAAAAAAAAAAAGGATAAGCGTAAGGATAAATATTAGTTTCCTGTTGCTGCCATCACAAATTACCCAAACTTTAGTGCCTTAACATAGCCAAAATTTATTCTCTTACAATTTTGGAAGTCAGAAATCCACAAGTCACTGATCCAAAGGCAATGTGTCAGGAGGCTGTGTTCCCTTCAGGAGACTTTAAAGGAGAATTTATTCCATTGCCTTTTCCAGCTTCTGGAAGCTGCCTGTATTCCTTGACACATGGCCACCTTCTTCCATCTTAAAAGCCAGCAAGATCCAACTCTCTGGCCATTCTTCTGTTCATATATTGCCAGCCAGATCCAGCTCTCTGACCATTCTTCTGTTCATATATCTCTTGACTGCAGCTGGAAACAATTCTCACTTAAAAGAATTCATATAATTAGATTAGACCCACCTGGGTAATTCTAGGATACTGTCATCTTAATCATCTGCCAAGTCCCTCTTGCCATGTTAGGCAGTACATCCACCGGTCTGGGTTTAAGATGTGGATGGCTGTGGGGGAGGGTGAACATTATTCTATACACTGCAGAGTAGATTAAGACAATAGAATTATTAGATAAAATGTGCACAATTTGGGTAGGCCTTTTCCACACATAAGTTATTTTCAATTCTTATGTGTGGTTACTTATATTTTCATTTTAGTTTATTATTCCCACTTCATGTGAAATTGAAGCTCATAAAATTGTCATGAGTCATGCTTCTAGTTACAGGGAGAGCCAAGGGCTAAATTGGGCTCTC
The DNA here is from genome assembly GCF_003009895.1 of Hyaena hyaena. Classification (NCBI taxonomy): domain Eukaryota; kingdom Metazoa; phylum Chordata; class Mammalia; order Carnivora; family Hyaenidae; genus Hyaena; species Hyaena hyaena. The sequence goes on along the minus strand of NW_024081202.1, from coordinate 83,386 downwards.
TGATTCAAGCGTCTTTTTTCCTATGGCTATTGCAGATTGATTATAAGGTAGCAGACAGAAAAGGGATTTCCTACAAAATTACATCTAGCCCCTGGTTCAGCAAACCTCTGGAAATAAGGGCTATTTGGTCAGGTCCTTGAAAGATGACTTTTAGTGAGAATCATAACAAATATTTTCTCTGACTTATAAAATTGTGAGTAAAATAGGCAGATGAAACAGGGCAGATTTTGTATTTGAATAAAAATTTAGGACACAGATAATTGAATCTGTTTTTTTAATCTACGTATTTATCATAGCACTGCTCACCAATTTAGAAGAAAAGTCGTAAAGACTTCACATAAATTATTCTAAAGACCAGTGATTCTCAAACTCTGAAATGCATGAAAATCATCTAGAGGGTTTGTTAACATATAAATTTCTAGGTTCCAACCCCCAAAGCTACTAATTCAGTAGGTTTGCATTTCTAAAATATTCTCCAGTGATCTTTTAAACTCCTGTTCTGGGACCACACTTTGAGAACCACTGGGAAAGACCTTTAATTTACATGGGCAAACTTCATATTTCAGTGTTGGAAAGCAGATGCTCCTGATTAGCTCATCTGTGATCTTCTAGTCTCCCTTACCTTCCAAAGTAGAAACACCATTGGTGATCTCAGGTGGTGATCTTAGATCTGAAATGGGAAGGGAAGGAAAACATTTATGGGGCTCCTGGGTGGCTCAGTCAGTTAGGCATCCCTTCAGCTAAGGTCATGATCTCCAGGTCTGTGAGTTTGAGCCCCACGTCAAGCTCTGTGCTGACATCTCAGAGCCTGGAACCTGCTTCAGATTCTGTGTCCCCCTCTCTCTCTGCCTCTCCTCTGCTTGTGTTCTGTCTCTCTTTCTCTCTCTCAGAAATAAACAGTTAAAAAAAAATTATGCCTGCCAGACCTTTCTTCTTAGGTAGAAAAAGGGACAGGAAATGGGGCTTGGATATAAAGTATTATAAAATATATTTGAGGAAACTTTGCAGCCTACCTTTAAGGAGACTGCTTAATATCTGCTCCTCAAATAATTTTCCCCAACAGTTTGATATGAAGAACATTATATGATTCAAGTGTGCAGCAGGGTTGAAGAGCCGATGGTCTAGGAATTTTCTGTGATGCAGGAGTTACCATTTTCCCTGTGATCATCTTCAAAGTCAAAGCCTGGGTGTGATTCTTAATTTTATGCTGCCAGGGTTATATCAAAATTATGATCATTACCTTCCTGAGAAAGCCTCCAGATTGGCTCAAATTCTCTGTCCACTAGTCTCTCATGTTGGCCTCTTACTTCCTAAATTGCCCCTGGTATAGAGGGACTCTGGCTCTAGCACTTGGAAACCCTGAGCTCCATGCCTCCTGGTACTCTCAACACAGCCTCAGTGAAGCTATAGTCAAAGTGTAGACCTTCCTTTCCCCAGAATAGTTGTGCTTGGTGCCTTTTACAATAGGATCGGGAAATCACACCCCCGTGTCATTTAGGTAAAATCTATTTGAACATTTTATTGCAAATTTTGGTATTTTAGCCAAACTGGCTAGTACCTAGGGTTGCTGCTAACACTAGGTTTTCATGGAACTACTGATGGTGACTGCCATAGGGTAAGTAGTATTGAAAAGGAACATAATTATAGAATTTAAGTGGTTCTGGCTTCTATTAAATGATCATGAAACAAGGTGTTTTGATGGGTAGCCTACAAAACTGCATAGATGAGAGTAAAACACAAGCACAGTGCACTCGTTTCTGAAGCCATGTTCTTGAGGACCTTTGTGTATTCCTGGGGTTATCAACAGAGCAATCATGTGGCTGGTTCACACCTGTATTTGTAACCCGCACACTACCTAATTAGAACAGCTGGTACCCTAGGATTCCTTTATGAAATTTCCAAAAGCCTTTCCCTAAAGACATTTTGACAAATGTAGGAAATGTAGGAAACAGTGGTCATTCTAGCTATTTATTTTCATTACAAAAATGGCAAAAATGCAACCCTAGCAGAGAAACTTACATACATTATTCATTAGTTTTGTTATAAAACTGATCTGGATATAAAGTAGGTTGTGCTTTTTCTGATGCGATCTTAACAAGAAGAGCAGAATAGCAGATGATTGGAGTGTAACTATAGAACATCATATGATCGAATGAGTGAAATGTTATAAAAAATTCAGTACTGGGTAGAAGTCTCACCACCCATTAAACTGAAAAAATGGGAGAGGCAGGACTTCCATTGCCACATGCTTTGGTAAAGAGTCCAGTTTTCTTGATAAAAAAAAAAAAAATACCCATTCCATTCTCTTTAGGGCAGTATCTTTGAAATATTACTAACTTCCATGGCAGAGTTTGCTTAATCTGCAAATTTATCAGCTAGCAAACCATTATTATTGCTAATAACCCTTATTCACTTTACCCAGAGAACTGCTGCTCTCCCATTCCTTAACAAATGGAGTATAGCATAGTAGGCGTACTGAAGCCTATTAAATTTTCACACATCATTAGTTCCCACCTCCCTTAGAGTTTTAGTTACATTTTTTTCCACTATGTGATTTTCTCCATGAAGGCATTTTCTTTTTACTGTGGACAAATACTGAGTGAAATTTCATGCAGTTTAGTGTAATTCTCTTCTGTCACTTTATTTAAAAAAATATTTCAAGCATTGGCTCAAAATGTGTATGTGAAAATATGGTGACTCAGTCTGTTTGATAACAGCATTTTAAAAATAAAAATAATATGTTTTGACTGTGTGAATTGTGCCAAATGTACTATACAATAAGTAACTTAAAAACAGCAGCAAAAAGAAAAGTCTTTACGTGTAACTGTCATGAGTCATGATTACAACAAACTCTTTTCAAAAGGATTGTCTTTCAAGAGTGACGTTACTATGAAGACATTTATTTTTTTAACATTTGCTTTATAAAAGAATATTCATTTTGAGGGAGAGAGCAAATGAGCATGTATAAGTGAGCAGGGGAGGGGCAGAGAGAGAGGGAGAGAGAATCTCCTACAAGCTCCATGCTGTCAGCAGAGTCCAACGTGTTGGGGGCTCGATATCATGACCCCTGGGCTCATGATCTGAGCAGAAACCAAGTCAGACACTCAACCGATTGAGGCCACCCAGGCACTCTGAAATATTTACTTTTTAATGATCCATTCATTAATTGTTTCAAGATCATTTATTTAACTTTTGGTATGCAGTGTCTTTGTACTTTATACCAGAGTCTCTGCTAAATTAGGTAAAAGTCTTTTAAGGGAATGACATTCAAACAAAACAGTCTGCTTTTTACCTTCTAATAATTTACTGTTTACTTCATAGCTTTCCAGAGGAGAAGACAACCTTTCCACTAACAATTAGTATTTTGCTTTGGGCAAAATATAATAAAGACAGACTTGTTAGTTGCATTTGATGATCTTTGAGAAGTTGTTGCCAATTAAAGTATTTACATACTAGTGAATACTAGGCATGTCTCTTGTGACAAATAAGCCATTTTGGGTCAAAGCTGGAAGTAGGTGTCAGGATATGTATTGTGAAGATTAGTAGAACCAACTGTTACTCAGGTCAGGAAAGTAAAGTCTGTTTTTTCATAATACCACAAATAGGATAAATGAGTGACTGGGTTATAATCTCTGAATAATCAAATTTTTAATGATTAAAGAATATTGTAAGTTCTTTTTAAAAAATGAGGATGAGTAATTCCTTAAAGTACCATTTATACAGGTAAGTCCAGCAGGTGAAGAGTTTGGAAGTTAATCCCCATCCTTGCAAGGAGAAAAAAGCTGAACAAACTGAAAACTACAAACCCTGTAGATTCATCAGAGCAGTGAAGTCACAAGGCAAACTGCTGACTCTAAAATGCAGAGACAGGCAAACACAAAGAATCATAGTTTACCTGGAGCAGAAGCCATTGGTGCAACTTGGTAAGAACACTTAAAAGATAATTGACTAATTATTGGACCCTGAGCATGAACTAGCTTGTGCTCCGTCAACACACACACACACACCTCTTGTCACATCAATAGGGCTCCTGGAAAATGATACGGAATTATAGTTCAAAGAAATGCAAGCCTCAGTCCTAATTGAAGAAGGAATCTCTAGGGAAACCCAAAGACCACAGAGAAGACAAAACCAAGGAAACCAGAGGAAACTTTTGCCTATGAGACTACATCTGCCACAAAGAGTAAGCATAGCCTTTTAGCCAGATAAACATAAAACCTCACACTAAAGTGTTACTTTAATTCCTTTCACCTCATATCTGACTTTCAACAGAAAATTATAGAACAGGCTAAAAAACATAAAATACAGTCTGAAGAGACAAAGTAAGGATCAGAACCAGGCTTAGATATGGCTGAGACTTGGGAATTACCAGCCTGGGAATTTAAAATAAGTTTATAAATTTAATAATAATTTAAATGTAAGTGGACAACATACAAGAATAGATGGATAACTTAGATGAAAACTCTGAGATTCAAAAAGAAATGCTAGAAATAAAAAAAAAAAAACCTAACAGGAATGAAGAATCTATGTACATATAATTTTAATGTTTATTTTGAGAGAGAGAGGGAGCATGAGAGTAGAGAAGGAGAGAGAGAGAGAATCCCAAGCAGGCTCTGCACTGTCAGTGCAGAGCCCAATTCTGGGCTCGATCCCACAAATCATGAGTTCATCTACCTGAGCTGAAATCAGGAGTCAGATGCTTAATTGACTGAGCTACTCCAGTGCCCCAAGGAATGAAGAATATTGTCGCGGCTCATCAGTAGACTGGAAAGAATCAGTGAGCTTAAAGATAGGTTGGTAGAAAGTTGACCTGAAAAGAAAAAAAGAGCAACAACAACAACAACAACAAAAGCTGAATGGCTCTTGAACTCACAATGGTAGTTTCCATCCTGTGTGATGAGCTTGCTTGTGTGAGTTGATTATTTAAAACTGTAACATCCATACAGTTTTGGGGCTTGTTTCATTTATCCAACATGCTGTTTTTTCAGAAAATAATTATATCCATTCCATTATTTTTGAAAGTCTGCCATCTTCCAACTCCAGCCTGTTATTCCTCCTCAGTCATCAGAGCAGCTCCTCCCTCAACAACATGGACAGCAACGGAGCATGTGAATCTTCCCATCCATACACTCTTGAGTAAAAGGCCAACAAAAACTTACTGATAAGATACTCCCATGTTAGAAAGAGGTAATTGCTTACAAAAACAATGGTGTTATTTTTGTTTTTATTTAAAAATTAAACATTTCTCATATAGAATACATTGTCTTCTAGTATGGGAATATATCTGGGTAAGCTAGAGACAAATTGTGAATCTCAACAGAAATGCTAAATATTGATGTGCCACTCTAGGGGCACTCTACTTTCCCTATTTAGTTTTTTGTCAATGATGAGTTCACCAAGCATTTACAGAAGGGAATGAAACGACAAAATTCCAGGCAATTTTTTTGGAGACAAAATTGCAGAACCTTTCCATTAGTGTTAAAAGAAAAATAAGAAATTATAATTTTAAAGATGTAGAGTATTCAGCTGCAGTAATATTTGCAAGAGTATATCAACATATTTAAATTTCACTAGGGTTGGGGACCATTTGAAGTACATATTTGAAAAATGTTAACAGAAAAAAATTAGAAGAGTGAATTAGCCCCCTTTGATTGATGAACATTTTATGGTTAGTTTTTTCATTGATTATATGTAAAAGTTGATAATTACAAGAAACTTGATTTTTTTCCCCTGATCCACTATTTCTGTAAAGGATGTCTTACATGGCAGAAACACTAGTCATTCTCTTCTGACTTTGTTTTTGTAAAATGGTTAAGAAAACATCTAAAATGGGACTATGGAGAGGATTGGAGGACACTTTTTAAGGAAAGAAGAGAATAAACCAAAACAGGCATAAATGTGAAGGTAAAGGAACTTCTAGTTTTCAGGATGAATGTTTTAGGGGAGGAAAAATAAGGAAATAATAAAAACTCTTTCAAGGGAGTAAATCCAGATTTTCAAGCCTGTCCCTGCTGTAACTGTATAGTATCAGCCATTTGGTTGTCCAGAAAAATATGGCTTAGATACAGGAAAAATTAGGGAGGAATCAGGTGATGAAACTATTCCTCTGTTCTTCTTTCATTGGTATTCTGACTTGCCCTAGCAAGTCAAGAGTAGAAGCACAGTTCAGAAGTTAATATGTATGACAGTCTTGAAAATAATCACATTTTCTGAGATAGTAAAACTTTATTTTAGAATACTGCAGTGAGTGTGAAATGGATCATAGTCTACTGCTTCCTTGCATCTTGCATTATCTGGATTTAAAAATATTTTTGGTGAAAATGTGCTGACTTTCAAACTGTGCTTCTATGACAATTCAAATGATAGGTACAACATTTAATTTTAGATTTTTAAAGTAGTAAGCCTTAAAAAAATAAAAACCTTTGAACTTTCTTTCTCTCTCCCTTCTCTATTTTCTTTAAGAAAAATAGATTCCATCCTGTTACAGCCCTAGGCACACCATTCATTTATTGTAACTGCTTGATCGCATGATTAAGTCAGAGAAACCTTAACACTGAGCTTTTACTTAAAATGACTTCTGTTTGTGGAGACATTAAAATATAGTTCCAAGTTGAATTTGCGCGCATATATATATATATATATGTATCATACATATGTAGTGCGTCTATATATTCTGTGTCAGTGCTTTATATCTTCCGTATAAGGAAAAGATAGCGCCTCTATAGATTGTATTTATGCCTAATTTTGCCAAAAATTCCAGATTCTGCTTCTCTGATAGGCATTTGCATTTCTGTCAACTTGAGTGAAGCTTTATAAAATTTCTCACTCACATTCTTTAATTTGCTAGTCTCTTGTCTATTTCATAATCTGTTCATTCTAGGTTATTTTAGTAATCAGATGTTAAAAAGTGTGCCCTATGTTAAAATCTGTCATGTGAGGTCTTTGCTTTGGAGGCTCTGATGAGGTATAATTTCTCCTGGAAAATTAATAACACAAAGGAACAACTCGAAAGTAGTATTGAAAATTATGGCCTCCTGAAAACCTAGAAAATATGACAATTGTCAGCTTTCAATTTGTCTTTTTTTCTTACTATGTACTTTTACATGGTTTTTTGGTTTTCGTTTTTTTGTTTGTTTTGTTTTTTGGGTTTTTTTTCTTTTTTCTTTTTTTTTTTTGCTCTTAATCCTGAATAATCTTTAATAATCTTGAAGGTTTTGTAATATTCATTTCTCAATGTATATTGAGATCATTGTACTTCCTTTGCAAAATTACAATTGTTGTATTTGGAAGGCTATAGCTAGGGAAGAAATTTTTCTGCTGATGACTGTTTTACATGTTAGGAATCATACTGATGATAGACAAATTTCAAGAGAAAGAACATTCTATGTAATTCATGTGTTGGTCTTTGCTTTACTCTCCCATCTACATCCTTCTGTTGCCTCAAGTCGCTTTTTAGAAAGAGGGGCAAAGTAGGGATGACTGATCTAACTTGGCCTTGTGGGTAGATCATATTGCTAGTAAACCATGTTAAGGATGCTGCCAGAGTCCACTGATGACCATGGCATTGGGCCTATAACCTCTCTACTGTACTTTCTACTGTAAGCTCCTATTCTCACAATGAGTATATAGAATATTAACAGAAATATAAGGAATTTACTGTTGGATTCAGGTAGTTGACTCAAAGTTACTTGTAATGAGTTGCATAGATGGAAGATGAAATGGCTTAGCTACCTGACTTCTTGTGATGTTAGGGTCACTGACTTGGACTAGGTTTTGAGATGTGAGATAGGTAAATGTCTTAACTGAACATCTTAAACTTTAATGTCTCCATTCTCTGTCCCTTTGCTTCAATCTTCTCCCTTTAACTAAACACTTCCCCTTTGGTCTGGAGGGCCCTTTCCCCACTCTGTCACACACATGCACAGATACATGGGATTTCCCAACTCCTCTGTTCCCAATTACCTCCTGGGTCTTGAAAATTTTGCCGACTATAGCAGTTGCTAAAAGCTTTTCCCTGCTACGCTGAGGGTTTTCCACTGGCCCTACAGAGGGTGACACTTTGTACTAGGGTTTGTATCTTTGGGCTGTGTTAGAGATGTGTAATGAAGACTTTTTTACTAGATAGAGGAAATAGAAAATATTGTGGAGCGGGGGTTTTCACTCAGTTTGTAGCTTGTTTTTACCCAAATATATGAAATCAAACACGCCTCCCACTGTGATGACTCATTTATTTCTAAAGGTCCCCATCTGGTCTTGGTAAGAAATTCATATTCTTTCTATTAACATAACTTTGGCCTTATTTGTAACAAACAAATAACTAATAACTCTGGCTTTATTATACCATAAGAGCATCTGCCTTTCCCTGCCCAAGGCTATGTTAAAAATTGTTTTCTGTTAACAGACAATGAAAGGTGCTATGCCTATTTGCTTCCCTTCAATTTCTAGACTTCTTCATGAATAATAGGGAAGGGAAAAATTGAGTTCATAAAATTATTTCTTATAAAATAATTTGTCCCGTGTTGTTCTGACATTAGTAAGCCAGGAAACACAGCCTCTATGATGTCATTGATTTCTTTATTCCCACTCAAATCAGTGCAAATAATATATTCTGGGTCAAGTAGAAATATTTCCAGGTAACTTAATGAAATATTTTCTTTCTCAAACTGTCAAGTAATGTAAAACTAAAATTAGAGACTCTTTTATTTATGGAGAGAGGACATACAACAAGGTAATCTATAAAACAGTTTAGAACATCTATGCTATGTGGTTTTTTTTTGTTTTTTTGAGAATAATGAAGATGGTCTTCTCAGTCAACTGAGTCTTTTGAAGTTATTTTTGGTAAATGTTGAAAAAAATAAAAGTATTCTCAGCTGCTATCCTCAAAGAGAGAATATTTTCACAAATAGATAAAATTAGTCATATTTTAGAAGTTACGCCAAAAATGCTACTTTTTTTAAAAATGAACTTTACATATTAAACTATTATTAACAAAAGACCTTCAGGGCCTTAGACTATTTGCAAATTTTGATGAATAATATGTATCAGGCTTCTGCTTTCTCTGGTTAGCTAAAGCTTACTGTTTCAGTCCTAATCCTTCACTAATGTCTGTTATTGATATTTGTAACACATAGGAACTACTGCTTACCCCTGATACCCACCATTCCTGTATTCCCCCTTCTTTTCATGTTTCTCTGTATTTCTTGATGGCTTTTTTCTTCTTTGCCTATTTCCTGGACCCTGTCATTCCCACATACCCTTTTCATTAATAACTACTATTCATCTAAAATTGATATAACTATTTTCATTTTGTTGCTTGATTCTTACCTCCTTTCCAAGGTCTGAGTGGGAAGAAGAGTGATCTAATGATGATATGTAGAAATAATAGGAATTCCATCAGCTGTTCCAAGTGATTTTCTTTTGTCCCATTTTGTGACTAGTTGATTGAACACCTGCAATGTTTGGTGTCAGCAACTATGCCAGAGGCTCTAGGGATGCAAAGATAAACATGTCATTATTTGTGAAATCAAGAACCTTTTAAAGAAAGCTCCAGAGAAATGTCTGATTCGTGTAATTGGTGGCTTATGGTAATAGGTTGTACCTGCCCTTGAATCGATTATGATGGCAAATGATTGTAATTGTCCATATCCGTATTTTAATCATATATGCTACCCATTATTTCGTGATATGATAATATGTGGGGGGGTCAGGAGAAAGAATGGTCAAGAATGAATTTATGAGACATTTGCAGTGCATAAAAAGGTGGTCTTACTAAAGTACAAGGACAGGATGCATGGACAGAAAGAGCTACACTGGATTTGTGAGGAGCAATTGATTATATACTTTGGAGCTGGGGAAGATGAAATCAAAGGAAATTTTCAGAAGGACTTATATATGTTAAATAAGATCTACAGGATCCTGGAGGCCTGGTTATTGTCAAACTAAGGTGGTTTCCTCCTCTAGCAAGGCATTAACAGTAAAACAGTTGGGAATTCCTGGAGGAATCTCACTCTGCCTGTCTCAAGTATTGTCAATGGACTGCAAGTTATAAGAACATTTAATTTTGTTACATTTCCTTTTACCTTTGTTTTCCACATCAGTTGGCACTGCTGGAGTGTGAAGGTAGTCTGAAGAAAGAGTATTTTTATGTACCTGGGGAATTTCTGGGTTCTTAACAATTTTTTAAAGAGTTTTTGGGTAAAAATCTAATGTAAGATGTGTCTCCATAGCCTTTTATGATTAATTTGGTCTAGGGGATTGTAAATGGTAGGGAGTGTGATTATCATTATACAGCAAGTAGAAGGTAACAATACAAGATGGTGTCCAAAGTTTAGATGCATTTTTATGTAAAAATAATTACAGAATGAAAAGTAAGCTTATTTTTCAAATTTCATTTATTTGAGAAACACAATTAGTATTTATTACATTATCAGACAAAACTTAGTTGACATTTATTAAGTGCTTACTATGTGACAATTGCTCTGGCTTTCATGCGTTACCTTATTTAAAACATCCTATTTGAGTTAATGCTTTGATGTCAAACACCTAGCCAGTTTATTCCACATGCCATATGATATTAATAACTTATGTGTTGGAAATAAATAACACCAGTTAAAATTTGTGGTTTTTATCTGAGTATTTTTGTGCATGGGAAGTCTTTTCTTTGTGATTACTTCATGTGCATATCTTAAAAGTAAAAGTTCCTTTAGGCATAATTGGCTCACCCAACTGTTTACTGAAATTTCCCCCCACCAAAGCTGAAATTTATAATGCCCTTTCTTACTTCTTTCCTGTTAGTGCAAAACTGGTTCCCACTTTCACATTTTTCTAATGTCTGGTAAAGAATACAGTATTAGGACTAGAGATTCTAAGAATTCACAAAGAAGAGGAGAATACTGCTATTTCCCAATCTACTGTTCTGATGGGTTTTCATGCAATCCTGCTCTTCTGCCTTATTCGTGTATACCTCAAAGTCCTCGATGTCCTGTGTTTCCTGGGGAGTCTGCTGAGATGAAAGGTGCTAAAATAAAGTTCAAATGTACTTGCCTCATGGATTATCCCTTGTATGTATGCATTTACCCTGTAGGTGCAAATGAGGTGGAAAGTGAAATGAGTGACTTTGGTGTTGGGATAACCCATCCTAGAAAGCATAGAGAAAAGGTTTTCATTTAGGGAAAGGATGATGGGGGAAAAAAAATCTATAAAAATATATTTACTTCTAAAGTAAACCAAGAAAGAAACCTTGGATAAAAAAAAAAAGTCCAAAAGTCAAAGTCCTGTTGGTCTATTTGCTATTTCCAGAGAAAATAAAGTAGGTAATTCAGTTGCTAAGACAGGCAGAAGAGGGTGATATGAACCAGTAAACTAAGATGTGTTCTACATACATTACTAAAAAATTAACATTTTCCTCTAAACTCTTAAAAATGGATTCCTTACTCTTCACTCAGTCCACTTCTTTCAGCTGTCTTGCAGGAACCCTTGCCCCAAGTATCAGAATTAACAAACCCAAAATAGGCATGACTCACTCTTCAGGAAACTCAATAAATAATTACATTATTTTTTAGCTTGAGAAGTGTCCTAGAAGCTAACTGGCTTTGTCATGGTTTTTGAAACCATTCTGATTCCAAAGATGCTTGACATCACTCAACAGGGAAATGCAAACCAAACTATAATGGGATATCTCTTCACACCTGTTAGAATGGCTAAACTCTAAACCAAAGAATCGAAAAGTTTCCTTTCAGCTCCAGTCATGATCTCAAGGTCTGTGAGTTCGAGTCCCACGTCAAGCTCTGTGCTGACATCTCAGAGCCTGGAGCCTGTTTCAGATTCTTTGTCTCCCTCTCTCTCTGACCCTCCTCTGCTCATGCTCACTCTTTTGCTAGCTCTCTGTCTCTCTCTCTCCCTCTTTCTCTCTCTCTCAGAAATAAATAAAACATTAAAAAAGTTTTAAAAAAAGTTCTGATTCATTTTGGCTCAGTTTACTACCACTGAACATTGGCAATTGTTATGCTATATGGAAGTTTTACAAATGATAATTTTCAAATAGCTGCTATAAAAACAGTGAAAAGAAAAAGAAACAACTTTTAAACTCATTGATTTTGTATCTTTCAGGAAAAACAAAAGTTTTAATATTTTCTCTTTTAGGGTTCTATTTCTGCTGTTAAATCCATTTAAATGGAACTGTATCAGTTGCTATAATGGGACTGAGCATGGGACCCAGCTGCATGTTTCTTTATCATACCAATCAGATCTGTTGAAGTGTAGTGAACTTTATCACTCTGAAATCCAATCATCACAACCCAGTAACCTGCAAGTTGGTTGAAATGAGGCCAGATGGTAATACCATCAATTAATTCTTTGAACTAGTCAAGATCACATTTCAGAAGTAGCAATTCTAAAAATTTGTTGCATTAGGATAATCAGGATGTAGGTATTAGAAACATTCAAAATGTTCTCCAAAGGCTTTTTGATCTATTTTTTTGATAAATATACAATAATTCCATTATAAGAGCACACTATTATAGTAGAGGTAGAGCCCCTCCCTAAGGAATGTGGTGGAGGCTTCTCAGAACAAAGGAAGGCAGCTTGGCCCAATGAAGTCCTATACACGTATGCATAGTTCTGACAGGACTCTGTAACTTTGGACTGTGTCCATTCAGACTATATGTCACCATATAGGGAAGACAAGTAGAAATTGCATACCAGGCTACACTCTTGTGTGCTTGGGGCTCAGATTTTTGGGTATGAACCCACTGAGCCAATGCCAGCATGAAGAATAAAGTTGCTTCCTGGACAAAGAAAGCCTCAGTGTCCCATCTCTCTGTGCAAGAATCCTGCTATACTGTGATAATGATAGAGTATTTTACCCAAAAATATGCAAAATAATTCATCATGTTGAATTTGTCCATGTATTCCATAATCTTAGATGTCTTGATCATTTAAATACACATTGGAAAGTGAAATATATAAAAATGTCATTTCAGTGATTTTTAAGGTATGATATGTGTGATATAACTAGAAATCCTGTCTGGGAAGATATGTGTGATAAGAGATTTTCAGAATCCTTGAGAAATTTTTGGCTGAGTGTATTTTTTAACGATGATGGTTGTATTTTAGATTGTGTATTTGACTTGTTATGTTGGTCCTGACCTGCTTTATCTATAAAGGAATGTAAATGATCAAAATATATCTTGAAAGTATCAGTTCTTTTGTACTTCGTGGGTCAGGAAATCTAGAGGTAAAGTATGAGGATAGTGATTGTCTCTGAAGATTGCAGAGACAATTTAAAGAGATTCACGGATGGAGAAACACAGAATAATATAAATACTTTGCAATTTCAAATTCAGGTTTTGTTCTGTTTCTTCTTGGTGAGGGAGCATAAGGCAGGCTGAGAGCAAAGCACAAGCTAACACCCCCCCCCACCCCCTAGGTGGGATATGTGTGACATTCCTCAGCTACTTCTGGCAGCCCAAGAACAAAGGAAGGGACAGAAAACAAATGGCTAAACTAATAACGTCTCCATCAATTTACAAATATTTTAGTAATGGTGTAAGAAAAGAGCAATCTTATCAATAGCTTAATCTCTAGGAACTCCCTACTGTCTTAATGATCATGCTTTGCTAGAGAGAAAAACAACCTTAGTTTGACAATAGCTAGGCTTTCAGTAATCTATGAGTCTTCTTTAACATATGGAAATCCCTTTAAGAAACTTCCTCTTGACTTTATCTCCCCTAACTCCACAGTATATAAACAGTCACCCTTCACAACCCCCATACACCTCTTTCTGCCCACCTGTCTTGTCCCCATGCTTTAATAATAAAACCACCTTTTTTCACCAAGGATGTCTTCAAGAATTTTTTGACCATGAGCTCTGAACCCCTACCACCACTCCAAAACCCCATCATTCTTAATTTTGGATATTTTCAGGGTGTTATGTAAGCTTAGATGTTATGTATAATAATTAAAGAAACAGTAGTTGTCTTTAAATGAAAGAAACATTTTCTATAGACACAAGTGTATAATAATTTTGTATCCTCCCTTTTTTCTTCATAGTAGAGATAATTAAGATAAAATTTTCTAAACAGCAGAATTTTATGAAATTTTAGTAGCATCATTGAGATCTAGGGCTTGTGTACAGTCTTGATTTTGGTCATATAAATTGCATTATCTTTTTTATTTTTAATTCAGAGAGAGACAGAGAAAACAAGCATGAATCAGGGAGGTACAGGGAGAGAGGGAAAGAGTCCCAAGCCAGCTCCACATTGTCAGTGCAGAACCCGATACTGAGCTTGAACTCTTGAATCATGAACTATGAGATCATAACCTGAGCTGAATTCAGACACTAAACCCACTGAGCCACCCAGGTGCCCCTTGAATTATCTCCTAATCTTGATATTTTTGTGAGCGAAACTTGAAGAAAGTTATAATCATTATGTGGACTCTAATTAATGTATTTTATGGACATTATCATAACCACTTAAATCTTATATTCCATGAAATAAGAATTATTAGCATTTCACAAGAAAATAATATCTTTGAAAGACTACATAACTTCTATGAGCTATGAAGTATATGAGGGTGCCAGGATTCAAACCTAGTCCTATACCCACCCAATGCCTATATTCAGAAACACTCATTACTATTTCTGAAATATATCTGCCCATAATTTTAGACTCAGTTTTTTTGGCATTGTTTGTTCTTACCATTCACACTTTAAGAAACTTGATTAGATAAGAAACAAATATTAGCAGTTTTGTCTTTGTTTTGGTTGAACCCTAATCGTTAACATATGTCCTTTAATTTTCCTTGCAATAATCTGAAGTTAAAGGGACAGAACTATTGTATCGAAAAGTGGATTGGATTAAAAGTGCCCTCATTCTTTGCTCTTTTTAGAAAACAGAGAAATGATATTGTGTTTCATTTCCTTTTGCTCCAATGATACCCCTTGGGGGCATGGGTGGGAATTAGCAGATAGGGTTGTTATTTGACTAGTGGGGAAAATTGATCCTCATGGCAGTAACCACTATCTTAACACTAACCACACTTCAACTTGAGAGCAGTCATCAAGATTTTAAATCTATGTTTTATTGTTCTTTTTAGTTTAATGTCTATTTACATAAGGTATGTGCTCCATTAGTCCAAGGTTTTATTCATCATATAGCATCTAATAGAATACCTGACACTTAGAAGATTGACTAACATCATTAAGTAATGAACAGGCTAGATAAAATATAACCAGTTGGTATCATGCACACACACTAGTTTGTTGATACATACAGAATTTTCTGGTTAATTCAAAGGATAGGGAGAAGAAAGGAAGAGTTGATTATTGCCAGTTATTGTGCCCATGTTTTCTAATGTCAAGATTTAGTTAAACATCTGTGTTGTCCTGTGACTTTTCTGACATTATTCAGCAAAACACAAAATAGCACTTGTGCGTGTAACAGTCTAAACACAAACTCTGTAGTATTTTTATTTACTTCCCTTTGCAAAAAGAATAGAGACAAAGGTCTTGCAGTTGTTGTTCATATAATAACCAGACAACCGTGAACAGCCTTACAAAACAACCTCGGCCTGCTTTGAAAGGTCAGTCTTTGGCATACTTCATTAGTTGGATCTCTCATCCTTTTCTAGTTTATTATTCTTTAATTTTATTTTTGGTCCCTCTTTCTTCTACCTGCTCTTTTATTCTTATTGTCTACCAGGCCTTTAAACTGATTGGCAACATTCTGTGGGTCTGGGTGGGCCCTGGTGGCCCTTGGGGCTGATGAGCTATAGAGAACCATATGGTAGATCAAACCCAGGTTGGAACCATTGGCACATATCTTGTGTGTGTAATTGCTATTTGGGGTTACTTTTCTTTTTTGTATTTCTGGTTAATGACTTACTGTGCCAAATTTGTTACTTGTTTGAACACTTAGGCAATTGCAATTCTCTAACTTAGGATAGAAAACCACATATGTAAATTTGAAGACTTGTTTTCAAAAAACATACTTTAGACGAGTCTGAGAGGAGACAGAAAATATGCTGATACTACTCAAACTAAACATTGCTTAAGGAAATAAAAACAAAACAGCAGAAATGAACTGTGCTTTTTCTTCCTTTTACCGACAGAGCAGCCATTGAGTAAAATACTGTATATTAGCATTATATTGTACATTTCTGTTTTTGAATGAACTACAGTTGTATGTGAAACTGTAGAAGGTAAAATAATTTATTTTTCATAGCCCTTAATTTAATCATGTATGTAGAAATGACTCAAATACTATTGTAAGAGTTTCATAGCCACCTTCTTTTTCACATTATCTTTTCATTGATGATGTTCAGTGTTAGTAATACATATAAAATGTGCTTTTTAAAATTTTTTAATGTTTAATTTTCAGAGAGAGAAACAGAGTGCAAGCAGGGGAGAGACAGACGGAGAGAGGGAGACACAGAATCTGAAGCAGGCTCCAGGCTCTGAGCTATCAGCACAGAGCCTGATGTGGGACTCGAACTCATGGACCATGAGATCATGAGCTGAGCTGAAGTTGGGTGCTTAACTGACTGAGCCACTCAGACACCCCAAAATGTACTGTTTTTTAAAAACTTTTTAAAATGTGTCTCTTTGAGAGAGAGAGAACAAGTGCACATGCATGCAAGTAGGGGAGGAGTACAGACCAAGGGAGACACAGAATCTGAAGCAGGCTTCAGGCTCTGAGCTGTCATCACAGAACCTTACAGGACTCAACCCACAAACTGTGAGATCATGACCTGATCTAAAGTCAAACACTTAACCAACTGAGGCACCCAGGCACCGTTAAAATGGAGTGTTTTGTATCATACAACATAATAATGATGTAGGTACAGATAATTTATCTTGTAAACAGACAATGTAAACTTACAATATCAATATAGTACTATGAATGTATTTTGTCTTCCTTAAGATTCTCTTAATAATTTTCTTTTCTCTAGCTTTATTGTAAGAATATAATATATAATACTTTTGATATACAAAATATGTGTTAATTGATTGTTTATGTGCTTGCTAAGGTTTCCAGTCAACAGTAGGCTATTAGTAGTTAAGTGTTTGGAGAGGGAAACGTATATGTGGATTTTCGATTGCACTAGAGGTTGGTCCCCAGAACCTTTACGTTGTTTGAAGCTCAACTACACTGAGCTAACTCATGTGGTGGTTGTGAGAGGTCAGTGAAAATACATGATAAAGCTCTTGTTATTAGCACAATAATAGCTTCCTTATATGTGCTATGAAGATTTGTGATATAATGTATAAAGTTTCTAATACAAAGCCTGCCATTCAGTGAGCAGGACTGCAAAGGGTTACAAAAGGATTAGTAATTACAGTGATTAACTACAGTCATAACACAACACGTGAGATAATCACACAAGTACTGGCCTTTGACCGAATATATTACCAGAAAGTGAAGGAGAGGGAGAGAAACAAAAAAAAGTACTATAAAATATGCTATAAACAGATATAGGGTATATGTGTGTCTTTACACACATAAACATACATATTCTCATTCGTTAATAATGTCAGCTTTTTATTTGATATCCTAATATGACTATCATTGTCCATTTTTTGATGTTCCCATCACCTTAAATGCTAAGTGAAAGACAGTAGATATTTTGATGTTCACTGTGTTACCTTGGTGCACACAGTCAAAATTTTAAAGAATCAATGATACTATTTAAAAAAAAATTGTTTTAATGTTTTATTTATTTCTGAGAGATAGGCAGTATGAGCAGAGGAGGGTCAGAGAGAGAGAGAGGGAGACACAGAGTCGGAAGCAGGCTCCAGGCTCTGAGCTGTCAGCACAGAGCCCGATGCGGGGCTGGAACCCACGAACTGTGAGATCATGACCTGAGCCCAAGTCAGACACTTAACTAACTGAGCCACCCAGGCGCCCCATAATCAGTCAATATTATTTGAGGTGTTTTTCCTGCAGCCAAGTCTTCAAGTGTAACAAAGAGTTAAATTGATAGTCTACTGTAAGTTAATATAACTGCAAATTATCTCTTTAATAAGATTGCAATAATTTAAATGTATGTATATGTATGTATATGTGCATATGTGTAAAGCATGTATGTATGCTTATAGGTATAATATGAAGAGCTTAGGTTTTGGTTATGTCTATTTTAACGTAAATACTTACGATGGTTAAAGCACATTATCATAAACCTATGAATGGCTTTACTTGCTATTATTTTGACTGAATGCTTCAGGGATGTTTCCCAGAATGGAGCGGAACATTTAAAGATGGTCTGCTGTGCATTTTGAACCTGACCTAGTGCCATTTCCACAGAGACTCGTTGCCCAGAGGTGGCTTTAGTTGTGCATGCTGCTAAAGTGGTAAGCAGCCTCATGATGAATACAGGCCATGCTAATTATCTCTCTGTGAAATATCATTAGTTTCAACGAGAAATAGTTTTCTAACTTCTGTGTAGCTGCTTTTTGAATAACTTTGAGTTTAGTCAGGAAAAAAAATGAGAGTGGCAATGTTAGGAAAATGTGGTCTATTACTCAGGGGGAAAGCAAAGACAAACTGTATGTAGCATTTATCTTTTGTGTTGATCTTCTAAAATCTTTCATGCTATGTGTTAAGTGGTGTAGCGGGGAATGCCATTAAGTTAATATCCTAAGAGCTGGCAGCACAACTCCATTAAGACGGGGGAAAATAACTTGATAAATAATTGTTGAGTTAGTGCTTTTGAAACACTTAGAATTGCTAAACTATCACTTTCAGAAGTCTATCATAGAGCTCTCATATATAAAATATTCTGAGCACAGCTCAATGATGCTATTAAAATTTGAAACCTTTTCACATAAAGAGTATAGAATATTTCAAATATATAGAATATAGAATATTCTGAGCAGAGGATATTCTGTATGATGAGCACAGGTCATGTATCTATGCATGTGGTTACAGAAAGAGAGCTATGTTGTCATTAGAGAAGGGTTATTGAGGCAGAATGCTGGGTTAGATACGTAATGAGTTAATGTTCTACAGGACAAAGGCCTATAACCTTGAGGATTACTGATTCTACCAAACAGGTATCATTTACATTTGTATCAGACAAAATCTACAACTTAGCGTGTAAATTTTTTTTCTCTGGGCTTTTAATTAAAAATATATTCTAAGTCAAGGATACAGTCTCTTAGGTAATTAAATAATTCTTAGATAGGCTGATTAAACAATGCTCCAATGTGAAATTCTAAAGATTTGCTGCTTTCATTTTGTCTTATTTCTAAGTTGTGAACATTTTTTCTCCCTTAACAGAACAGTCACTGATGTGTAAGTAGCACTCTATAAATGTTTAAAAACATGGCAAATGGTTTAGGAGGTGATACACTTGGAACTTATGTTTAGGGTTGGGATTAGAGAATAAAACCCATCTACATAAAATACAGTTTCTTTTTTATTTTGAAAAGGGAGGAGAGATGAGTAATGGAGAAGGGACCAGAAGAAACACAATCAGGGAGAAAACATGAGATTGAGCACTGCCTGGGGGAAGGTCAAGAGAAACTAATAGTTGTGACATTACCAAAAGGAATTTTGAAAACAGAAGTACATAAGACTTCAAGTTTTTCTACTGTATGGTAGTTAATGTAATCCATTTCTCTTGCCTTTCATTCTTTAGTAAATTCTGTGCTCAGGAATATTTCATGTACCTTTTCATTTTATGTTTATTTTTAATGTTTATTTTTGAGAGACAGAATGTGAGTTGGGGGGTGGGGCACAGGTGGGCGGAGCAGAGATAGAGGGAGATACAGAATCTGAAGGAGGCAAGCCTGATGCAGGACTTGAACTCACAAACCATGAGATCATGACCTAAGCTGAAGCTGGATGATTAACCAACTGAGTCACCCAGGCACCCCTTAATTTTATGTTTAGAAACTGGTTACCAGTGACCTTTGTAGATTATTCACTTATAATCTGTGGATTAACAACTTTTAAACCCAAATATGTGCTAAGCGTATATGATTTGTTGGACACATGGTGTTGAATCAACCACAGAAAACAAAAAGTACCTTTATAGAGCTTAGAGCTTAGTGTAAAAGTCAGGCAATATATAAACACTTAAATATGTCATTATAACTTCTGATGAGTGCTATAAAAATGAACAGGATTCACTGATACAGATGAGTAGGTTTAGAGATATAATTTAGTGGTACCATCAAGGAAAACCTCTTTAGGAGGAGGCCTGAAGCAAAGGCCATCCAAAATGAGGGAGTAGGTATTTCTGTGCTTTAGTTTCTACCAGCTGCTATAACAACCACAAACTTAGTGGCATGAAACAATGGAAATGTATTCTCTCTCTTGGGAAGGCCAGAAGTCAAAAATCAAGATGTCAGCAGGGCTGTTGCTTTGGGAGGTCTGAGGGAGGAAAAATCCATGCCTCTCCTAGATTCTGATGGCAGCCAGGAATACTTTACATTCCTTGCATGGTAATTTCATTACTGCATTCGCAGCCTCTGCCTTCATGTTGTCCTATGCCCTTGAGTGTGTCTGTGTTACCAGTCTCGCTTTGCCTTTCTCCTGTAAGGAAACTATCACTGGATTTAGGGCACAGACTGAAGCCAGGATGAACTCCATTGATATTCTTAGTTACCTCTGTGCAGTTGAACCCACACACTAGGCGGAGGGCTGAATATGTGCCAAGACAAGGATG
The DNA here is from genome assembly GCF_003009895.1 of Hyaena hyaena. Lineage (NCBI taxonomy): Eukaryota > Metazoa > Chordata > Mammalia > Carnivora > Hyaenidae > Hyaena > Hyaena hyaena. Next base: position 62,716 of record NW_024081202.1, on the reverse strand, counting down.
TGGTAAAGAGCTTGGCATTTTCAAGGGAAGAAAGAACATTCTAGATGAGAGGCAGAACAGGTCGTGGTGCAGTTAATGTGGTATCAGTGTTGTCTTGTTGCCCGGTACGTCAGTGAGTAGAATGAAGAATAAGCCTCCTGTGAACTTTCGGCCAGATGCGGAATAATGTGGCCTTCACAAGGCCTGGAATGGGGATTGAAGTTACCTGCGAAATTCACCTGATACTCAGTTTACTAATATTTATTCCTTCCATCCAGTATTCTCAAGTATCTTGTAACTTAACAAGCTTATTCTAAGTGGATATATTACAAACTTATTTGTAAATTATCTCCAAAATCACCACTTGTGCTTGTCCATTCTAAAAGGGTCATTTTTCAATGGACCTTGCCTCTCATGTTGTGACATTCTCCCATTTCTGAGGTCAGTGGCTAATGGTATATTTTCTATTTCATATTTATGTGAAAGAGAATGACACCTAAGGCATAATACAACAGTATTCTCCAGGTTATATAGACCAAGCATTGTCCTGTGATGTCTAAATATGTGGTACTACAAATGATTTTTATAGTTATCAGCAATTTGAAAATCTCTGTGCTCACACACTTCTCTTAAAATAAACTTAAAAAAGAAAGATAAACAGGGGCACTTGGGTGGCTCAGTCGGTTGAGTGTCCGGCTTTGGCTCAGGTCACGATCTCACAGTTTGTGGGTTTGAGCCCCATGTCGGGCTCTGTGCTGACAGCTCAGAGCCTGGAGCCTGCTTCACATTCTGTGTCTCACTCTCTCTCGGACCGTCCCCTGCTCATGCTCTGTCTCTCTCTCTCTCAAAAATAAAAATATAAAATAAAATTTCAAAAAATAGAAAAACAATTCTCCTAGTCTTTTGGCTCTTCCTTCAGATCTCTGAGTAAAGTTATCTCCTTAGCCATTCTAGCATAATTAGTTATTTAGCTCTTCTCACAGCAAAGGAGAAAACTGAATCTCCATGGCATCTTTCTCTTAATGTCTTGTTATCATTCTTCTGGCCTCATTTTCCTTTTGGTTAAAAATAAGTTAGAGTCTTTTATACCTCTGACGGCTATAAAATGTACTGCTCAGGAAGATAAGAATATAGGATTTAGTATGATGTATTTATTTATTACAGATTATTATTATCATCTTACAAATTATTCTTTACTTAGAACTCTCGAAGAACTGGATTAGATAAGTTAAACAGGCAAGTAAAACTTTATTCAAGATTATTGAAATAGAGATCAAGACTTGGAGTGGGGGGAAGATCAAACTCAACTCTGCTCAAAAAGCTGGAGAGTTTTAAAGCATTGGGGTGAGGTAGTGAAAAACTAAGGGAGAATTAATTAGTAGTGAGGCTTGTTAGGGTTATTATGTTTAACTGTGTTTGCCAGTTGATGACTATGGAAATTAAGCTCTACCCACCAACTGGTACGCTCTTTCTGGATTATTATATTACAAAGGGATTGGCTTCTTTGATAAAACATTTCTGGGTTTGAAATGTCACTGACAAGTGACTTGCAAGATTTATACCTCAAAGGTACAGAGAACAAATTTTCAAAAGCAGATTTTCTAAAGTAAGAAAACTTACTTTAGTTTTCCAAGGTAAGAAAACTTTAGTTTTCTAAAGGAAAAAAAGGGATGGGGGAGGAGGGGAAGATCTTTATCCTCAATACCTGGAGAGAAGGTGGCCATTTGCAGGCCAGGAAGAGAGCTATCATGAGAACCTGACCATACTTGCAACCCTACTAATATTGGACGTCTAGCCTCTGGAACCATGAGAAAATACAATCTGTTGTTTAAGCTGCCTAGACTACACTATTTTGTTTTGGCAGCTCAGGATGACTAGTAGAATTATTTCAGAATAATGTGGTACAAGATAGGTTGACATGTCCTCAAGCTTAGTCTTGAGATCTACTTCTTGGGTAACTTCAGGTCCAGGATGATTGTCATAGGATTGTGTAGATTTTCAGTGAATGAAGACCATAATCCATCTGGTAATTTCTCAAGTTTTTTTACTTGTATTTGTTAGGTAATACACTTTTTTAAATATATATATATTACATGACAGTTTAGAGTGTATTTAGAGTGAGAATAAAAGTAGCTAATAGCTTTAGACTCACTACCTACCACGAGAATCATTAGAATCAAATACAGTTCACAGTATGTCTTATTTTCTAAATATATTTTTAATGTTTTTTTATTTTTTCATTTTTTTTTATTTCTAAGAGACCGAGAGAGACAGTGTGAGCAAGGGAGTGTCAGAGAGGGAGATCAAGAATCTGAAGCAGGCTCCAGGCTCTGAGCTAGCTGTCAGCATGGAGCCCGATGCAGGGCAACTGTGAGATCATGACCTGAGCCAAAGTCGGATGCCTAACGGACTGAGCCACGCAGGCGCCCCTCGCATATGGATTAGTATCACTTTTAGGTGCATATAACAGGGTGGAAGGCGAGAAGAGTGTTTTCTCTTCTACTAGCTCTAAGTGAGTAGTTGGCATGGCAATCAGGAGTGTTGACTCCACATGCATAATTTTTCCTTATTATAAATCATTTCCATATATCATAATTTCACTGGATGAAGGGGCTTGCTTATCTTGTTTACAGTCTCTTTGGAGATAACTTCTAAAATAGTGTCTGGGACATAAGTTATCAATCAGTAGTTTCTTAATATACAAATGAATGAAATAAAGAGTAGAGGGGATTAAATACTACAAATACAGATGAGTGAAGGTCTTTTGTGAACTATTATTTTTTAAATGTTAAAAAAATAAACTTTTCTGTAGGTAGTAAAGAACTTGAACATTTACAAGGGGAGACATAATTTTTTTCACACTAATTATGTCTTTGTTAACCAGACCAAATACATGCTTTTTTCTGAACAAATCATTTATTCTTTTTTTCTTTTTAATTTATTTCTTTTGAGAGAGACAGCAAGCAGGGGAGGGGCAGAGAGAGAGGGAGAGAGAACTCCAAGCAGGCTCCTTCCTGTTAGCATGCATGCACCCCGATGCAGGGCTCTAAAAATATGGCAGAAACATTGAGGGTTAATTGAGGGTAACAAGGTATGGGTCCATATTTTCAGTTAGAAGTACTAATGTGGGTTTTTTTTTTTTTTTTTGGTTTTGAGTGAACTGAAGTAAATTAAATGGATTTTCATTGAATGAAAACCACAATCCATTTGGTAGTTCCTAACTTTGTATTTTCTTTTACACACCACTCTTGAGGTAAAATATACAAACAGAAAACTGCAGATATCATAAGCATATAGGTTGATTAATTTTCATAATATGAACATTTTCATTTAACTTAAACTGGGAAACCTCCATCATGCAAGAGTAACCATTCTTCTGACTTCTCACATAGAGTTGTTTAGCTGTAAAAAAAAAAAAAAAAATTATGTAAGTGGACTTACACACTGCACACACATCTTTGTGTCTAATCTTTCTTGATCAATATTGTGTTATTGAGCATCATCCACATCTTTTCCTGGTTTGGAGTATTAGCTCTCATTACTGTAGGGAACGACATGCATGCCTGTCTACTGAGTATATGCTGAGAGACCAGCTCGCTCTAGAGTATGCTTATACTCTGCTTTTGCAGCTGCCCCCAAATTTTCCAAAATGACTGCATGAATTTGCATACTCAACAGGAATTTTTGAGATCTCCATTATTTCACATCCTTTCCAACACTTGGTATTAGCTTTTTAAAATTGGTTTTAGACTTTCTAATAGATGGAGGATGATAAATGAATTGTGGTTTTTATTTCCTTATGGAAAAAAAAAAGTGTTCCTTTTCACCTGCATTCTGACCACTAGGATATTCCCTTTTGTGAGGTATCAAGTCTTTGGAACAAATTTTTAGTTGGGTTGATTTGTAGGAGATTTTTATATGTGATGCTTTCAAGTCCTTTGGGTCTGTGTAATGCAAATGGCAATCACCACACTACGTATTTTTATTCTATATGTTGTCTTTTAATGAGCAAAATACTTGATCTTAATGTGGTTCAATTAATTTTCAGTCTACAAATAGCTTTTTTTGTCCCTTGTTAAAAAATATTAAAAAAAATATTTACAACTCCACATTCATAAGGATGTTTCATATTTTATTCTAAAATACTTACTGTTTTAACTTTTACATTTAGATTGGAAGTTGACCTTCCTTCCTTCCTTCCTCCCTTCCTCCCTCCCTTCCTTCCTTCCTTCCTTCTTTTCTTTCTACCTCTTTCCTTCCTTTCTCCCTTCAATGAATGGTGGATAAATCTAGGTACAGTTATTTCATAAGAACATGTAATTTTTCTAATACCATTTGTAGGCAAGACCACTTTTTCCCATTGTACTGCAGAAATATTTTTGCCATAAATTGGGTGACTGTAATTACAGACAAATCTGTGCACTCTCCACTCTCTTCAATTGGAAAATCTGTCTTTTTGCCTATCCTACATGTCTTAATAGAGTTTTATAATGAGTCTTGATATTTGGTAATGTTATTACTGAAGATTTGTTCTTTTGAAGACTTTTTTTTTGTTATTCTTGGCCCTTTACATTTCTTATTGATTTTAGGATCATCTGATTTCCACTAAAACTTCTAAGATTTAGATTGGGATTTATACCACTGATCTACTTCTGAAAGATGAATCATCTCCAAATTTAACAGCATAAAGCAACACATATTATCTGAAATGCTGAGGCATCTGTTGGTTCTAATACAGAACCACTCATGAGGTTGTGGGCAAGCTGTCAGTTGGGTCTGCATTCACGTGAAAGCTTGACTGAGGCTGGACTATCCACTTTTGGTAAGGCTCACTGTTAGCTGATCCTCTCTCTACAGAGGTACTTGAGTGCTCTCAAGGCATGGTCAATTGCTTTCCTCAAAGCAAGCAATTCAAGAGAGAGAATGGTGAGAGAAAGTGACCAAGATGGAGGCTATAGAGTCTTTGATAAACTAATCTCTGGAGTGACCTACAGTCACTTCTATGACATTCTGTTGGTTACACAAACCAACCCACGTGTAATGTGGGAGGCCATTACAAAGTAGTATGAATATCCTGAGATGAAGATCATTGGAGACCAGTATAGTCAGGGTTTTATTATATCTATAGATAAATTTTGAGAGAATTGGTGTCCATACATAATTGAGTCATGTAACCAAAACCATAACATATTCCTACATTTATTTAGATCTTCTTTAATATTTCTCAATAATCCCATTTATTAGTGTAGATTTTTTTTAATTTTTAATTTTACCATGTATTCATTTTTGAGAGAGAGATAGAGTGTGAATGGTGGAGGGGCCTAGACAGGGAGACACAGAATCTGAAGCAGGCTCCAGGCTCTGAGCTGTCAGCATAGAGGCTGACGCGGGGCTTAAGCCCACAGTGGTGAGATCATGGCCTGAGCCGAAGTCAGACAGTTAACGAACAGAGCCACCTAGGCACCCAAGATTTACTTCTAAATATTTGACTGTGAGAGGTGCCAGCATGCTTCAGTCAGTTAAGCGTGTGACTTCGCCTCAGGTCATGATCTTGCTGCTTGTGGATTTGAGTCCCGCATCAGGCTCTGTGCTGACAGCTCAGAGCCTAGAGCCTGCTTTGGATCCTGTGTCTCCCTCTCTCCCAGCACCTCTCCCACGGGCATTCTGTCTCTCTCACTCAATTTAATAAACATTAATAATAAAAAATTTTGACTTTGAATGCTATTGTAAACTACTTCATTTTTAAATTTAAATTTTGTTGTGGCTATGAGACGTACAATTTATGCCTTTGTCTTGTATCTAGTGAAGTTGCTTAATTTGCTTAGTAGTTCTAAATTTATTCTAAACATTATTTACATATTTTAAGTGCACAATTATGTCACCTATTAATATTTTTATTCTTTTTCAACTCTTAATGCTATTTTTTCTTCTTCCCTTATTACATGGCTGGGATTTCCAGTAAATACTGAAGAGAAGTGATGATGATGAGCATCATTGTCCTGTTCTTCTCTCCTGATTATTGAAGTATAATATGCAAACGAGAAACTATGTATCATAAGTGTACAGCTTAATTTTTATAAACATAAATCCATCCATCCAATAACCCTAATATTATCAACAAGTCAGAAGTCCTCATCTTGGAAAAGCAATCTCTTTGCTTCAAACCACATATTGTCTTTACCTGCTTTTATATTGATGTAAATGGAATCATGCAGTATGCAATCTGTTGTGCTTCAATTTCTTTATTTTGCCTCTCATGCAAGAATTTGTTGATATCCTTTAAGGTAAATTCCATTTTATTTTTAGTTTGGTAGGAGAGTTTTTAGAAAAAAAACATGAGTAGTGACTTTGATGAAGTTCTTTTACTGTGTTTATGAAAATACTTGATTTTTTTTTTCTTATTTTTCTATTGATGCGATGAGTCCTAGTAATTTGATGGCTGAACCAGCTTTTCATTCATGGAGTAAGTCCCAGTGGCATACTTTTTTTTTTTTTTTTCATTATTACTGAATAGGACTTGCTTATATATTACTTAGGATTTTGTCTCTCTGTTCTTGAGAAAGATTTCATAATACCTTTCCTTTCTTATAATGTCTTCATTATGTTTTAGTATCAACATTATCCTGATTTCTTAAAATATATCAGGGAATGTTCTTTTTCTATTATTAGTGTTGTGTAACATTAGTATTATCTATATCTTTAATATTTCAGTGAATTCACTGAAGAAGTCATCTAGACCTAGGGTCATCTTTGTAAGAACATTTTTAATGGCAGATTTAATTTCTTTACTTGATACCAAGAAATTCAGGTTCTCTATGTGTTCTCATCTTGCTACAGTTTTATATGAAGAATTTTTGTAATTCACTCAAATACTCTAATTTACTACTATAAAGTTTTTTATAATCTCTTTTCTGATGCAGCTAAGAACAATGTAAATGCTAATATATTACCTTTTGTCATCTCTGATTTTGTTCTATTCATTCTAATATTTTTTCCTTATTCTATCTTGTTTGGGTCAATTTCATTAATATTTTCAGAAGTTTAGGTTTTTCTATTTTTTAATGTTTGCATTGTATTTTATTGATTTATTACTTTATTATTTCTTTTATATTTTTAGATTTGATTCATTTTTCTCTTTGCAACTTCTTGAAAGAAAAGCATACATGATTGATTCTCAAGCTTTCTTTTTTCCAGTATTGGGATTTAAAGTTAGAAATGTATTCCTGATCTTAGAGGGAAAGCTTTCTCAGCTTTTCACTTCGGAGTATGATGTAAGCTGAGGGTCTGTCATATATGATGTCTGTTATATTGATATAAGTTCTCTCTAAATACCTACTTGGTTGATAATTTTTATCATAAATGGATGTTGAATTTTGTCAAATTTACTTTTGCATTGAGATGATCCTATAGGTCTTTTATTGCAACTTGATAGTAGTTGTTTATTAACTGACCATATTAACAGATTATAAAATAATCGTGGTGGATACCTTAGGTCATCCCTCTAATAAACTTGTCTGGTCTTCCCTGTTGTCAGCATCTCTACCTTCTACAAAATGAGTAGTCTTTTTCTTCATTCCCCTACATAGAGAAGATAATTTGAAGGGCCATAAGAAGTTGTTTGCTTTTTTGAAATTTTTTTTTTTTTTTTTTTTTAACAGTACAGATCTCATGAATCAGATCCTCTGTGCAGGTGGTGCCATATTTACCAACAGATCATGCAATCAATGTGTTATCTGTCAGGGGAATTTGCTTCTTGTTGATTTTGCCATAACCATACTTCTAAATCAGTTCATTCACTGACTTCATGTTTGGGAACCCCAATGCTTTATAGGGTTCCACGATCCTTAGCATGTTAACCGAAGCCTTGTTGAACTTAACAAAGGTGACACTGAAAATCTGGTGAAGGTGAAGCAGCTACTGTCGGATCCCGGCTCCGGCCGGGTCCAGGGGTCCCTGAAGGATGGACGGTGTCGGTGAGGGAGGGGTGAGAGAGGCCCGAGAGTCTTTCTGGTCACCAGGCAGGCCTCTCTGCTCTGACTGTGGCTCAACTTCATTTTATAGTTAAGTGTTTGGGGGACTGCACAGAAGTGGCATTTGCCTTAGACAATGATCTCTGATGACAAACTTCTTTGATAGGTAAGAATTTGCTGGGACATAGATTTGTAGAAGACTCCTGCATAACCTTTATCAATACTGATTTAGGTAGGGGATTTAGATGCTTTTATCTTACGGGGAAGGAAGGCATCTTTAGCATACCAGACAATGTTTTTAGCATAAAATGGGTGAAGTTACTTCTCTGTGAGCAGGGGTCAAACAGGTCTTTCAGGAGACACCTTTGCTCCCATAATCACAAAGAAGTTTCTCAATAGGTTCCTCCTCAGGGAGCAATCAGCATATTCAAGGCCAAAATAAGTCACTCCAAATACTTGATAACAAATGCCTTGGGTGGGGGAAGGGGGGGCAGCCAGTGCTCCAAGCAGAAACAATTGGGTGGGGGTGGATATCTGCCCTTAACTCTAAATTAGGCTCTTTGTCTCAGGGCCAGACTCAAGTCCCCTTTACTGTGTAAGTCTTGGATCTGCAATGCCCTTAGGAAGAGCCTTTTAACAATCATCCACAATGTTTTCATCTGAAACCTCTTTGGAAAAGCAGGGACATGCCTTTCCTTATGAGCAATCTGTGTGGGGAATATCGATGTGATCTGGAATATTGTGAGGCCTGGTCAATACCAGCAGGCTCATTTCCAACAGGAGCCAGTAGTAGCAGAAGGAGATACCTACCAGTTTTTGTTTCTCATGGCAGGAGCTGTGCAAACGCTACCATTTCCTCACTGTGACTGTCATCCAGTGTAGCCAGTGCGGTTCCCAGCAAGCTATAACACCTTTTGAACCTTTGGACTCACACTATTGATAGCTCTAAGATCCTGATGACAAATACAAATTTGGGTTCCCCAAGTACACAGAGATTGCCAGTTTTTCTTGCCATCCTACTGGTTTGAATCTCTGTTCAGGACATCTACCTATGTTCCCTCTGGTGATGCTTAGCTTTTTCACATAAAAGCTTATTCCTTTCCTTTTGAAGTATCTTTTGGGCATACTTGTTTCTCAGACATTTAATCCTCAACTCTGTGAAATTCCTTCCTTTTTTCTTAAGGTTTTGGGCACAACAGGAATCTTCTATTTCTTCACCTTAGCACCCTCCATGGTTCTAGCTGGAAAAAGAAAGAGATGACCATATAGTTTTTATCCTATGTTTTGCTAATGTGGTGTATCACATTAATTGATTTGCAGATGGCAAGTCATCCTTGCTCCCTGGAATAAATTTTACTTGGTCACAGTGTATTACCATTTAAATAAACAGTTTAATTCATTTTACTGATATTTTGTTGAGTTTTGCATCTCTGTTTGTAAGGAATATTGGCCTGTAGTTTTCATTTCTTGTGGTATCCTTGTCTGATTTTGGTATCATCATCACTGACCTCATAAAATGAGTTTGGATGAGTTCCCTACTCTTCTATATTTGGAAGAGTTTTGAGAAGGATTGGTATTTATTCTTCCTTAAATGTTATGTAGAATTCACAAGTGAAGCCGTCTGGTCCTGGACTGTAATTTGTTGGGAGGTTTTTGAATACTGTTTAATCTCCTTACTAGTAATCAGTCTGTTCAAATGAGTTTGGATGAGCTCCCTCCTCTCTATGTTTTCCGTAGAGTTTGGAAGGATTTGCATTTATTCTTTTTTAAATGTTTGGTAGAATTCACCACTGAAGCCTTCTGGTCCTGGACTGTAATTTGTTGGGAGTTTTTTGAAGGCTGATTCAATCTCCTTACTAGTAATCCGTCTGTTCAAATTTTCTACTTCATCATGATTCATTCTTGGTAGGTTGTATGTCTCTAGTAATGTATCCATGTCTTGTGGGTTGTCTAATGTAGTTTATAATTATTTGTAGTAACCTCTTATCTTTAGTGTTTCTGTGGTATCATGTGTAAATCTCTTTCATTTCCATTTTTATTTTTTGACTCTTGGTGAGTCAACATGGATGAACCTTAAGGACATTATGCTAAATATTGTAAATCAGAGAAAGACACACACTGTATGGTGTCATTATTTTAATGATTGTATATTTTGAGAAAAAAAGGGAAAGAGAGAGAAAGAGATGGGGTGTGTGTGGAAGAGGGGCAGAGAGAGAGGAAGGAAAGAACCCCAAGCAGACTCCACACTGCCAGCACGGAGCTCAAGGGAGGTCTCGTTCCCATGAAACATGAGATTATGACCTGAGCCGAAATCAAGGGTCAGATGGTTACCTAAGCCACCTGGGCACCCATGTAGGATGTCTCTTAATACAGAGTCTTAAAACAAATAAGCAGCAAACAAATTAATAGGTAGAAAAGATTAGTGGTTGCCAGAGTCAGGGGTTATAGAGTGGAAGAAATGGGTGAACTATTTATTTTACTTTTAATTTAAATAAATTGTTTAAAAAAATTGTTTTAATGTTTATTTTTTAAGAGAAAGCATGAGCCAGGGAGGGGCAGAGAGAGAGGGAGACACAGAATCTGAAGCAGGCTCCATGTTCTCTCTCAGAACAGAGCCTGATGCGGGACTCAAACCCATCAACTGTGAGAGCATGCCTGAGTGAAGTTGGATGCTTAACCAACTGAGCCACACAGCTGTCCCAGTAAATTGTTTAAATGAAATAAATGAATTGACTTTAGGATTAAAGTATTACAAAATGACACAAAAAATTATTACTCTAAGTGTCAAAAATAAAATAAAGCTATAAACATGCCTTTAAACCCTGCTTTTTAGCTGTATCGCACAAATTTTTTCCCTCACAGATCTTGAAATGTCTTAATTTAATTCAAAGTATTTTATGATTTGTTTTAATTTTTGTTTCTTGCATCTTTAGAGAAATATTTAATTTCTAGGAAATGATGAATTTTCTTGTGTGTATGGGCACATTCTCTTTCTCTCTGTTTTTAATTCTGACTTTACCGTGGTTAGTCAGCATACTTTAAATAATTTAAATTCTTTGAAGTTTGTTGATGCCTGCATTATGACATATTGCCAATGTTAGTAAATATTTAATTTGTACTTAAATATAAATCTTCATTGTTGAGTGTGGTATTCTAAATATGTGAAATATAATGCTATTTATGTTATTTATGTGATCAATATCTTTACTTATTTTCCATGTCCGTACAGCTACTTACTGAATTGTTAATACTATGTGGAAGTCTTCTGTAGTGATTATAAGTTTATTTCTTTTAGTTCTATCAATTTTTGCTTTATGTATTTGAGGTCATGTTAAAAGATTAAAACAAATTCGAGGTTTTGATAGCTGCCTTTGTCTTTATGAGTTCTATTCTTTATCTCCAGTAATGATTTTTAAAGTCTACTTGTTGGGAAATTAATATAGCTAACTTCAGTTTCTTTTGGCTACTGTTAATCACCTTTTCCCAAAACCTTAAAATATTAACTGTCAATTTTGTTTGCCAGGAGGATGCCTCTTTTTCAATACCACAAATGCTTCCTCTCTGTGGTTTTGACTGCTGTGATAAAAATCATAAAGGAGCATGTTTCCCCAAAGGGCTAACAAGGCAAAGTAGAAGCAGAACTTGAGGATAAAGGAGATGGGAGGTTCATGTTTCTCTAAAGTTGTACATACTTGGGAATTCAGACAAGTCTTTTTCAGTTGATGGAATTTGCGCGTTCCTTGCTGCTGCTTCTGTTCTATTAGGACATAAACTCCATGAAGAGAATTGACTTTTCCTCTGATTGCTGTAGCCCTCAGTAATTAGAACTATGCCTTGCCAATGTTGGAGGTATAAAAATGTCTATACTATGCAATGGAATTTAATTTTTCTTGCCAACAGTTCTCTGAGGAAGGTTCTATTATTTCCACTTGGCTAGTAATAGAATTGAGTCTGTAAAAGGTAAGTAACTTTCTTAAGGTGAGTAAATCAAAGAGCAGAATCAGAGGGAGGTTTGTCTGATGCTGCAGGAGAGCAATTCCTCCTATTCTCTGCGGTGCTGGGGAACCTTAGCTGACAGACGCTGTGGTAATCTGGAGGCTCATGTCCTAGAGCCCATTTACAGCCCATTATGCCCCTGGGAATTTTGGGCAAGTTACCTCACCTCTGTCTGCCTCTGTTGTCTGATCTGTAACTAAGGATGACAGTACCTACCTCACTGAATTGTTTTAAGAAGTGAGTCTGTTAATACCTACGGAATATTTATTATTTTTCAGGCAGGTTCACTTTTCTCCCCACAGGTAGCATTAGATCCAATGTTAAAGGAAAAAGAGAAGTTATCTTATTGGATGGCTCTCACCTTCTCTAAATTTTGTACACTTCTTTGAACTCAAATTTTCTATTTTTCTTCTGTTACAAGAAGGAAGTGAGACATTCTTTTTTACAGTGTACATTTTTTTCTCCTGTGGATCTTGAGTCTTCATTTAGTCTCAGCCTTTAGGGATGGATTTTCCCATTTCTTCCATAACCTCAGTCTTTCCCTTTGTGCTTATCATTCCCATCATCATTTCTCTATGTTAAAAATGTCTCTTTTCCTTAAAAACTCTGCCTATATTTTGGGGCGCCTGGGGGGCTCAGTCGGTTAAGCATATGACTTCGGCTCAGATCATGATCTCACAGTTTGTGGGCTTGAGCCCCGCATCGGGCTCTGTGCTGACAGCTAGCTCAGAACCTGGAGGCTGCTTCAGATTCTGTATCTCCCTCTCTCTCTGACCCTCCCTTGCTCATGCTGTCTCTCTCAGAAATAAATTTAAAAAACAAAACAAAACAAAACAAAAAAAAAAACCTCTGCCTATATTTTTAAACAACCAACACTATAAATTCTAGAAAATTGGTTATACTTTCAGTCTCCATTTCCTAATTTCTCCTTATTTAAACCATCTTACCCCTTGATTTCCATACTTTATCTGTGAATCATCTTGAGCACAGTTTTTAAATGTTGGAATTCCTAAAGGATAGATAATCTCTTCTGATTCAGTATCATTAGCTCTCAAACTTGGTTGAGCATTAGGGTCCCTTAGGAATTTTACAAGAATTGCTTGTAGCCAAGCAGCTCCCTCAGAGATGGTGATTTTATTAGCATGTATGGATTCTGGTCTTTTACCTTTTTTAAAAATCATGAAGTCATTCTAATGTGTAGTCAAGTCAATACATGAAACTCTCCAGTTGATTTCATTTGTAGATGTAGCTTTATTTACTATATATGAGTAAGAATTCTCTTTATTTATATTTTAGATTTAGGGACCTTTTCAGGATGTAGCTATTGGAGTTTTCAGGAAATCTGAGTTCTTGAACCAGACCACACATGTCATACTAACACTCGGTATAGCTCAGTGTCAAAAAAAACACTGAGGAATGTTACAACCATGGTAGAGATAGGTCTAGCAGTCATCTTTATGCAGCATTTTCCCTGAGCCCGACTTAGTTGATGTTTGGAATTTGATACAGAATGTAGCTCAAAAATGGTGGCTTTATAATAGGGAAGAAAGAAGGAACCCTAGAGAATGAATGGGAGAGCTCTAAGACCAGAAAAGACCAAAAATGAAGGTTTCAAAGAAGCAAATTGCAGATAGTGGAAAAAGTTGATTTTTTTTTTTCTTGCTGAAAGCTTGTCACCTTAATCCCTCAAACCCATTTCTCTTTGGATATCATGACATGCAAGCTTAGCAACCATACAGATAAAATAAGAGTAGCGTAAACTGTTTCTGGAGGTTTAAATTTGTTCCCAAAATTATTTCTGGCAGGGTTACAGTGAAGGGAAAATGAGTTACTAAGTGTGAATGAATCTAACAGAGTGCTCAACAGAGGGCCTGGGCTTGCCAAAGTAAATTTGCCTTTCTCGAAGAAATATCTGTGGACAGCCCCTCTCTGCTGATCTTGTCACTAGTAAATTTTATAATCCTGTGGATTTATGTGTCCTGTACATACCAGAGAACTATAAAGTTTCTTCTTCTCATTCCCTCTTCAGGTACTTGTGAAGGATGCCTTAATGTGTCATGTAGATTTGTACACAGTAAATAGTGGAAGGGAGATAAAGAATTTTCAGAAACATTTATTAGGCAACTTTTTCCTCTGCTATGAATTCACGTTCATTAAATTTTAATATAATTCCATTACCGTCAATGTTTACAACCTTGTTTTCCATAAGCCTTCCTCTTTAGGTCCTTGAGAATGCCAACTCACTAATTAAATATGTTTATTCCAGTTATGTGTTCTTTCCTAAGCAGTACAAAACAAAATTCTCCATACTACCATTATGATCCAGAATAATTCACATTTCTTCCAGAGGAAGAAAACTTGTCAAATGTTATATTCTCCACTCAGAACCATGCTGAAACCTTGACATTCCTAAATCAGGGTAAAAGTTTCTGTAGTGGATACAATACCATGTTTCTGCTAATTAACTGTTACCAAAAAAATTGGCGAGTAGATTTTAAAGTTAATAGAAAACCTAATTTAAACTAACAGCTAAATAAAAATTAATGTCACTCAGCATTTGTTTCCATATGGCTGTAAAGGTAGTACAAATACATAAAAGAAACATTTTTCTAAGTAAATACTAAGCCCGTATTTTTTTTTAAGTTTAATTTAATTTATTTAATTGAGAGAGACAGAGACAGCGCGAGTCGGGGAGGGGCAGAAAGAGAAGGAGAGAGAGCCCCAACCAGGCTCCACACTGCCAGCACAGAGCCGGAGGGGGCTTGAACCCACAAAACTGAGATACTGTAACCTTAGCTGAAACCAAGAGTGGGATGCTTAGTCTACTGAAGCACCCAGACACCCCAACACTAAACCCATATTACTTAAAAGTAAAAGTAAAGTTGGTGGCTTGATTTTTAGTTAATTTGGTATTAAATAGTACTGTTGGATGTTTTGAATGTAGGTTGGTAGAGGATTCCTTATCAAGATGAAATTACCTGCAGGTCCCTCTGATCATTTGAAATGGCATTTCTAGGGTACTGATGAATCAATTAGCTGGTACCAAACACTCAGGGGGTCATAATCTTTAATCACCATGCAAGCTAGCCCAATTTTATCTACTTTGACTGCTTGACTTACTGATAAAAAATATACTAAAACAATGAATTATCTTTTATTTTTCTAAGCCACTTTCCCTGAAGTTATCTATTGTGAAGTCAGTTGAGGGAAGCATAAATTTATACTAATCATCAAATTCAATCACTTAATTACACAGAACAGTGAAGTGACATCCCCAACAGCACACTACAGTATAGGGACAAAGCTAGAACAGAAGTTGATGCCTAAATCCAATCAAACAAGTGTTCTTGCTAATAAACTTTCCAATAAATTACTATAGAAAGGAAGAAAAGTTGAAGGAGCCATGGCTTCAATTTTTTTTTTCAAATTTATTCTCCTTAAATTTAAATCCTTAAAATAGTCTTCCTATCTAGTCATCTTCTTGTACATTTTTGATAAATAAACCAGGGGTATTACATAAATAAATTTAAGGATTAATAAACCCTTAGTAGTATTTTTTGATGTATACATATGGAAGTTTGTCATATTTAAAAAGATTGAAGTCTTAGCATTATTAATATGGAATTTTCACTGAATTAACTAAGATTTGTAATCACTATGGCCTTAAAGAATATGGAATTTTATTAATATGGAATTTTCACTGAATTAACTAAGATTTGTAATCACTGTGGCCTTAAGGAATATTGTTACACTTGGATAAATTTATAATAAAATCATTGAGGGGGCGCCTGGGTGGCTTAGTCGGTTAAGTGTCCGACTTTCGCTTGGGTCATGATCTCGAAGTTCATGGGTTCGAGCCCCGCGTCGGGCTCTGTGCTGACTGTCAGCTCAGAGCCTGGAGCCTGTTTCAGAGTCTGTCACTCCCTCTCTTTCTGACCCTCCCCTGCTCACACTGTCTCTCTCTCTCTCTCTCCTAGAAATAAATAAATAAAACATTTAAAAAAAATCATTGAGTAAAAGTGACTAGATTTTTGAAGGCTTATGAAGATGACTTGATTATATACATTCCCATTTTACAGGCATTCCAAAATCCTTTTATTTTAAGAAACAGATATTAAAAGCTTAAAATGAGATTCTGTTTAGATAAATGTTAGAGATATCACTTACATGAAAAATTTTTTTTCTGCTGAATAATTTTAGACTCAGGATAATGTTTGTATTTAAATTGTAAGGGAAATTTGGACTGCCTGGGTAGCTCAGTCAGTTAGGTGTCTGACACTTTGGTTCAGGTTACGATATTGTGGATTTGTGAGTTAGAGCCCGGTGTTGGGTTCCGCACTGGTGATGCAGAGCCTGCTTGGGATTCTCTCTCTCTGTTTTTCTTTCTGTCTCTGCCCCTTCCTCACTTAGGCTCTCTTGTGGTAGGGTCTCGCCTGTAAGGAAAGGAAGGAAACAAAAAACCTCAACGTAACCTGGTTATATGCGTACGTAACAACATCGCTCATAACCTTGTAACATAAGACCACTTAATCAGACTACATGCTTGCATGTTACCATGTATGGGAGACAAAGAAATAGAAAATATATTTATAAAAAAAGCTATACCACGTGGTGTTTGGGGCTCAGTTCTTCAGGTATGAACCCACCTGAGTGGTGCCGGCAGGAATGAAGTTGCTTCCTGGAAAGAAAACCTCTGCATTACAGCTGTGTGAGAATCATGCTACGCTCTTGCAAAATAAATAAAATTATAAGAGAAATTTGATGGCACATAGTTTTTTTTTTTTTAACTTCTTTGTATCAAACCTGATTGCACAAGTTGTAGAAGATAATTATATATGGCACATGCTTTGATGTATAGATGATTGGACCTTAACATATGCACTTGTAGTTGAAAATAATTATGTTTTGAAAATCAAAGTGTAGTTTGAACTTTTGACATATTTATTCAACTATATTAAAATGCAGTTCAAATGTGTTTTAAAGTAAATGATTTTAGAGTCAGTGTGAGTCATCGTGGGAACCACAAGTACTCTTACTTGAAAACATCCAATCAGTGGAGTGTGGGTTTCATTTTTGTGTGCCTGTCTAACTGTGCCTTACCCCAATAAGGAGCTTAATTTGATGATACCTTAATTGTGACCTTGTCAGCAGTTTTCACACTGACCTATTTTCAAAAATCTGAATACCAACTGATTGGAAATAAATTCCTCACATATTTTAATGTTCTTATGTATTTCCCTGTATTATTTTTTTTAACTCTTTAACAGTTACATAGAAAGTATTAAAATCTAGGGGAGAAACTATTATTCTGAGAACACATTTTTTTCTCCTTTATTGCCCTTGAGTAGGAGGAGGTGCATGTTGAAAATAGGCCGTGACCTAGGTCGCCCTCAGCCGTCTTCTCCCATACTTCCCTTCCCGTGCCTTCCCTCCCACAGTCTTCTTCTAAATTAAACTGTTCATTAGCACTATTGCAACCTTTGAATCCTTTGTTTTTTAACACAACATTTAGGAGTTCCGTTTTTGAATTGTCAGCAAAAGTTTGACAATGAAAACACAGATGTTTTGAAAGCTTTCTTGTAAAACCAAGCCTGACTTCAACACAGTTTATATTGGAACAATTTATATTTGATATGCTTCATAAGCCTGATTCGCTCAAATGCTTCTCTCATTTCTAAGTATGTGTCTTGCAGTTTTGCACGTACAGAAAATTTCTAATCTAATAGTGAACATGGTTTTAAATAGAATGTACAGGAAAGGCTATTTCCCAAATACATTGCTATTTTCACATTTTAGCTTACGGCAGTTGGCAATTAGTTAATTAGTACCTGAGGGCATCCTTCTGTAACACAAAAAGGAAAAGAAATAAACCAGAAAATAAATGAAAGGAAAGAAATGTTTTACGGGCTTGTTATAAAGACATGACTTTACTACTATTCTAAATAGTGAAACTTAAAGAGATGCTAGAAACGACTTTATTGATGTTTTTCTTTTCAGTTTTTAAGAAGTCTGGTGGGATGAGAAACAAATCTAATTTATTTAATGCTTTTTGAGTAAAAAACTTTTCCTGGTTGTCCCTTTTCCTGATTTATGGCAAACACTCTATCGGTTGTATCTTCTTAAAAAGAGTAAGTTATCACTATGAACTTCTTTTAGAGTTCTTCAGGTATCACTTAATTATCAGTTACTTTTGTCCAAAATATTAATTACTCTTTGACAACTTCTTGTGATATACGTGCTCCTGACTGAATACTTTCTGCTCATTTACTAACTCTTAAATTTCACTGTCATCAAGAAAATAAAAAACTGGAAGTAAGAAGGATATTTATTTTGTGAATGTAAGTTGAACGTTTGGCTCAAGTTAAAGGTAATAATATCTTCTGTTTCTTGCTAATCATGACACATACCTAAATTAGGGCAAGTCTTTTAAAATGATTATATAACATACTCCATTAGAGCACATTTGAATTATTTTATTCCTAAGTCATATTTGAAAGATAGTTTACGGTTTTATTTTACCACATGTTAATGCAAAGTATGTGAATGATCCAGCAAGAAAAATGTCAAAGTGATGGAAAACTTTTATGAAAAGTCAGTGGTAGAGTTAACATTGTGAATTCCATTTTAAAAAGATTTATTTTTTTTTTGAAATTTACATCTGACATTTAAAACCATGATTAGAAGTGGCTGTGTATATTACCCTTGAAAAGACTGTTCCAAGTCAAAACAGGAAAGAAAGATAGACTGTGTCTATTTGTATTGTAAAAAATAATATGATGCACACACACACCTTCTTTTACTTGCATTTTTCTTATGTTCTGCCTCAAAATAAATCATTAACATTAATTTGAAAGATTAAAGAAAGCACCTTACAAAAGAAAAGCTTAGAAATGTTTTGTGCTTAAATAAAAATTCGGTCACAGTTTAAAGAAAATTCAACTGCTACATTTATTTGGGGAAAATTCTCAAAGAGTATGGATTCTAAGCTGTATCTAATTATAAATCTGGGTAAGGAATTAGAAATATGTTTGTAAGAAAAGGAATAAATTATTATTTTTACAGTTTTGAGAAATTGTTTTACAATTTACAGTTTTACAATTTGAGAAATTCTCCTGTTGAGAATTTTTCACCTGACATTCATCATGTGTCTAGAGGTACCAGTTCCCAGAATGTGACAGAATTTAGAGAATTCAAAAGGTCAGCTGTGCTTACCTGTGAGAGTACTATATTTATGAAATTATATGCAAGAAAGCATACTGTACACTTCTTCTTTTGAATCCCCCAAAACATCAGGGCAAAAACCATAACACAATTTAAATGATCTGTTATAAGACCAACTTCCCTTAATAATTGTAGGAATTTGGACTTTTCATCTATAGTATGAAAGGATCTTGGTGTTAGAATTTGTTTTACTTCTCCTGCAGCTTAAATGACTTCTACTACAGCTTAACTTGATACTCTGTGATAGTAATTTTCTCGCTGTAGTATCTCCAGAAGGGTTCTAGTCTGACATGTTAGTGACAAGAATATGCAGATTAAAAATGGTGTCATTTTAAAATGAAAAATATGTGGAAATTTTGATAATGTTTCTTGGAGCTTTGTTTCTGAGAGGGCTTTAGGTTTTTCACTTGTTTCCTCAGGAGACTCACTTTTTAAGCACTCATGCCTCATCACTGAGGGACAATAGAATGTTTTAAGAACATGCAGAAGACTTGTTACCATTTTATAGACATTTCTCTTCATTATCAGATATTTTAATTTAATATAGAAACACAACTCTGTGGTTCTCAGTATTCTAAGAGGAAGAAAATGAAGTAAAAAGGAAATAAGTATCATGACTTTCTCCTGAGGCACCACTGAAATAAAATACTAAGTTTTGCAATTCTCTTCTGATGCAGAATGACTTTTTTTTTTACTATGTAAAAAATGCCAACATGATAACTGAGAAAAATATTAAATGATATTGTCTCCAAAATGATAATTATGCTGGTATCCTTTTGAAGAAGTAGAAAAATAAAGGTCACCTACATGACCTGGTTGGCACCTGCGTAGCTCAGTTGGTTGAGCATCTGACTCATGATTTTGGCTGAGGTCATGATGCCGGAGTCATGGGATCCAGCCCCATGGAGGGCTCTGTGCTGAGAGTGAGCCTGCTTAGAAGTCTCTCTCTCTTTCTCTGCCCTTCCCGGCCTAGTTGTCTCTAAAATTAAAAAAAAAAAAAAAAAATTAGTACTCTGAAAAGCAGTATTTGAATGATGAAAAACATTGGTGGTAAGTTTGGTTTCATAGTTGGTACATGTTACCATCAAGCTCTGCTTTATCAACCTAGTTTATTGTAGTCACATAATATGGCTTTTCTATAATTAAAGATTGCACCCTCATCTCACTGCCCTTCCATCAGCCCCTTCAATAGTATAGAGAGCCTAGAGACTCAAAATGCAACAGTTCATGGGAGAAACACCTTGCACCTTGCAGTCCTCTTAGTATGAGCTGGTAACATATTTGTCCATAAAGAGGATAGCATGCTTCATGTATTATACAAAATTATTACCTGTTCTCCTGTCTAATGCTACTGATTGACTTGGGTGTTTTTATGTTGATGCTGAGATTATCGGTAGCTTTAATTGCCCAGCAAACTAGTAAGTAAAGATCTCCATGCCATCAGGAATATAATAATGGCTCCTGGAGTAAGATGTTAGCAAAGAGATTCTTGAATACTATAAACTTTGAGTGTTGCATTTGCTGTGTTGATGTAGTGAGTGGGTAAGAGTTAAGAGTGTGCATTTCTTTTGTCATTCAGCCTTTATTTATAAAACCCCTGATATTTGCTCAGTGTTGTGCTAGGTGTCACGGATGTAGCTCTTTGGCAAGAGAAAATCAGTTTCTTGTACAGAAAAAAGAAGAAAACTAAAATATACTGAAAGAAAACGGAGAGCAAATGAAAATATTCACTCCTCATTTACTGACAAAGAGAAAACTTAAGAATAACAAAATAGCCAATAAGAGTGGCTGTGAGAACATTGTTATCAGGGAGAAGGAAATGTATTTAGCCTTCCACTTCGGAAAAATCAATTCTCTGCAAGTGATAAAGTCTTCACTCTAGCTGGACACTGAAGAGAAAGTGAAACTGAATGAGAATTGTATAAGGGAAGGTAAAGCAGAACTCTAGAAGAATACTGGAGGCCAAAGATTCAGGCTTTGCCTGCTTTGCCTATAAATAATGTTTCCAAGGAAATTCCTTTTAAACGTTATTGTGGAAAATTCAGCTCTTTTTTTGATTTATATACAGGCAATATTTTTTTACACTTCTCTCTGATCGATAAAATAAGTAGCTTTGCTGCCGTGGCATACATTCTCCCTGTGTTTAAACTGAATACCAGTAGGCATTAAGAAAATATCACTAGAAAATGTCAGTAATCAGGTAGCAAATGAGACTATGTGTGAAAGGTGTAGCTGGGAGTTCTTTTCCTGACCAGTATCTCTTTTGTTAACCTGGAAAATAAGATTACTGGTTATTTCACTAGCAAAAATATTTTTTTTCAGGAATAGCAAAGAATTGCAATTTGGGATAGTCAGGTTAAGGCAAAGCCATACCTAAGTCTGCAGAGCAAAGGAGTGGAACATTCCTTTGTTGAGAGGAAAGGAAGAAGTTGGGAAGGCTGTCAGATGCTAAAAGTCCACTGAAGTAAACTAGGGGTTTGAAATATAGTGGCTTTTCACTGGCTGAGTCATGACTGTCTGTCATTGGGCTGGGCTGTTGCCAAGGGAGGAGAAGAATATCCTTCTTCCTGCCAGAATAGTAAAGTGTTATCTACACGCAAGGTCCGTCTTTTCCTTTTGGGTGTGCAACTAAGAATGGTAGGGCATGAGAGCACACTTGAGAAACATTTGGATCCATCTGCATAAGTGAGATTCATCTGTGTACAACTGGTCTTCATTGATAGGTATTCAGATACATACATACACCCATTCTCTCTCTCTTGTGAAGTCACTTTTTTTTTTTTTAACATCTAGAGAATTTCAAACAACCACAAAAATGCAGAGGAAACTATAGTCCTTTCCCACACCTTGTTGTATGTATGTATTTTTTTTAAGTGATTTATTTATTTCTAGGAGAGAGAGAGAGAGAGAGAGAGAATGTGAGCCGGGGAGGGTCAGAGAGAGAGGGAGTCACAGACTGAAACAGGCTCCAGGCTCTGAACTGGCAGTCAGCACAGAGCCCGACGCGGGGCTCGAACCCACGAACCGCGAGATCGTGACCTAAGCGAAAGTCGGACGCTTAACCGACTAAGCCACCCAGGCGCCCCAGTATGTATGTATTTTAAAGAAAATCTCAGACATTATATGTTTTGCCCATAAGTACTGATTCCTCAATATATCCATCCCAGCTGGCTTTTTAAAATAGAATCCTGTATTATTACACTATTTAACAATAAAATAATTTTTACATATTAAATCTGTAATTTTCCCTGGTCATCTAAAACATGTCTGTTTACAGTTGGTTTGTTCCAGTCTGGATCCAAACAAGGTCCAAACTGTATATTTGCTTGTCCCATCTTTCCTTCTTTTTTTTTTTTTTTTTTTTTTTTTGCCATTTATTTGCGCATGAACTGTAAGAGAGTCTCCAAACCAGGAAAGTGACCCCTGTACGAAATGAGGACAGCTGGAAGTGCTCAGAAAGAGGCTGAGTGTGAGCATGTACCAGAAGTAATTTCTATATTGGTTGTTTTAAATGCCCTCCCACCTCTAAGGCTTGTTTCCAGAAGTAAAGTAATCACGGGTGCAATATTGCAGGTGCTCTGAGGGAAGCTTGTGCATCTCCACTGGCAGCCATGCAGCTCCTCTTTGGCTACTGCTTCCCCCCACCCCGGGCACTGGTGGTGGGAAGGGAATGAAGACTTGGCTTCAGTAAATCCAGGGTCCAACACCAGACAGAATATCCTCTTCCTTAGCAAGATGGTTGGAGCACTGGAGACCATTAGGCAAGCAACTAGGGAACACGTCTTTATATCCTTTGTTGTTACCACAAATAGGGCCTCTTCTCCTTCATTGTCATTCTAATCCTGGTTGTCTACCATCTAATGACTAAAACAGCTTCCTCATTTGTTACCCTCTGTTCTTTTACCATGGTAATCCACTGCTTGACTATATTTCTGTTTTTAAAAATGCTGATTCATTACATTCTTCTCTCTAAATTGCTAGACTTCTGGGGGTTTTTTTGATGATGAATACCAAGTCGTTATTCAATTTTTAAGGCTTTCTGCAATTAGTCTCTTATTGAATACACAAGCTCCTTCCCTTACCATATCAGGATTGATGCGTCTTCCCCAATCACTTGTATATAATGTATGGCAGATTGCCCCAGGCATCATGTACTATCTGAAGCCATTCCCTTAACCTCTGTGAATCTTTTTATTCATCTTATAATTCATCATATAATTATATCTACAATTAGAATAATGAACATTAGAGAAATATTAGTGGTAGAGTAAAACACTGCACTGTGCGTTTGCACATGGCTCTTGTTACCAATGTTGGTTCCCTTCTATCATCTTGCTCCCTTTTACTTATACCTAAAGTTATTTTAATTGGACATATTATTTATTTTGTGCCTGATAGAAGTTCCAAACATTTTTTTTATTACTTGTCTTTTTTTCTGGTTTACCAATAAAGCAAATCAGTTAGGCTGACACCAGTGCTGTTTATTATATTTGTTGCAAGTTAAAAAAAAAAAAATAACTATATGCTGAATTTAGGGGAAGTTCAGAAAAACTGAATTCCTTTATTCTCTTGGAAAAGATTAACTCTAAAACGAGAAATTTTACATAGTGATTAAAGAAAAATCATTGGACCTTTCATTTCATGTAACTAAGCATGGCTATGATAAGCAATGACAGTTGGAACTTTCACAATTCATTTGTATCTATAGAAAATTTCTTAGATCTAATAAAGAACTCATTATTTAAAAAAATGTTTATTAAAATTTTTTTAAAAAGTTTTTTTACTCATGTTTGAGAGACAGACACAATGCGAGCAGAGAGAGAGGAAGACACAGAATTCAAAGCAGGCTTCAGGCTCTAGGTTATCAGCACAGAACCCCAAGCAGGGCTCAAACCCATAAACCGTGAGATGATGACCTGAACTGAAGTCAAATGCTTAACCGACTGAGCCATCTAGGTGCCCCAACGTTTCTTTATTTTTGAGAAAGAGAGACACACAGACAGAGTGTGAAGCAAGCTCCAGGGTCTGAGCTGTCAGCACAGAGCTTGACATAGGGCTTGAACCCACCAGCCTTGAGATCATGACATGAGACAAAGTTGGATGCTCAACCAACTAGGCCATCTAGGCACCCCAAGAATTCTTGATTATTATTTTTTTTATTGTGTTTGGTTTTGGTGTTATAGCTCTGCTCATGTGCCTTGTTTCTCAAGGTATCTCCTTTTAAGGTGAGCTGGTTTAGAGAGTTTTCACAAAAACAGGAGCCATGAACAGGTTATCTATGCTCTAGAAGTGTTTTCTAGCAAGAAAAGGACTTTGTGGACCTTTAAACCACCCAAAGCATATAAAATTATATCTATATTCCAGAGTTAAGAACTCCTAGGAAATAAAACTTTTCTGAGACCACAGCATGGGAGCTTTTAGTGTTGCTGTTTTGTTTACCACTGACACTTCTTTCATCGTCTTGTAATTTTCATACTTTAGTGTTTTCTTTGGTTAGTTATGTATCTTCTGGTAGATCAAAGTCAATTTCATTTCATCATCATAGACAACCATTCGTTTAGACCCCAAGCTGCTCAAAGAGGTATTACATAAATATTTGATTAAAAATAATGGCTTTCTGGCTCTCAAGAGAACAGGTGTAAAAATCATATCCCAGTTTATAAACCACACTGACTTTGTCTGATAAAGCAGTAGTCTGTGTGAGAGCCCGATAAGTTAAAAAGCAAGCTCTGTAACTTAAACTACACTCTGAATTCATTTTAATCCTTTTTTAAAATTATAACTTATATAAAAAATTTTATGTTTTCACCTAATTTAGAAAGGCCTATAGCATATATAACTCTAATTGTTTTGAGGAATACAGGCATACCTGGGAAATATTGTTGGTTCAGTTCCAGACTACTGCAGTAAAACAGAAATTCAATAAAGAGGGTCAACTGAATTTTTTGTTTCCCAGTGCATATCAAAGTTATGTTTATAATATGCCATTGTCCATTAAAAGTGTAGTATCATCTTATCTACAAAGCGTGCATACCATAATTTTAAAATACTGCCAGAAAATGCTAACCTTCATCTGGGCCTTCAGTAAGTTGTATTCTTCTGCTGGTCGAGGGTCAATGTTACCTTGCTGACTATTCAAGCTGGCGGTAGCTGAAGGTTGGAGTGGCTGTGGCAATTTAAAAAAAAAAAAAAGACTACAGTGAAGTTTGCCTATCAATTGACTCTTACTTTCGCAAATTATTTTTGTGTAGCATGTAGTGCTGTTTGATTAACATTTTACTCAGGGTAGAACTTCTTTAAAAATTGGAGTCCATCTTCTCGAACCCTGTTTCTGCTTTCTTAACTAAGATTATGGATGGGGCGCCTGGGTGGCTTAGTCGCTTAAGCGTCCGACTTTCACTTAGGTCATGATCTCTCGGTTCGTGGGTTCGAGCCCCGCGTCGGGCTCTGTGCTGACTGACAGCTCAGAGCCTGGAGCCTATTTTCAGAGTCTCTATCTCCCTCTCTCTCTGACCCTCCCCTGCTCACGCTCTCTCTCTCCTAGAAATAAATAAAAATATTTAAAAAAAATTATGAAATACTCTGGATCCATTGTTGTCATTTCAACCATCATCACCGAGTCTTCACCAGGAGTGGATTCCATGTCAAGAACCCACTTTGTTTGCTTATCTGTAAGAGGCCATTTCTCATCCATTCAAGTTTTATCAGAGATGGCAACAGTTCAGTGACATCTTCAGCCTCCATTTATAATTCTAGTTCTCTTGCTATTTCTACCACATCTGCGGTTACTTCCTCCACTGAAGGCTTGGTAAACCCTTCAAAGTCATTGATGAGGAATGACTTTTTCAAACTCCTGGTGATGTTAACTTGCTCTCATGCATCACAGATGTTCTTAATGACATCTACAATGGTAAATTCTTTCCAGAAAGTTTTCATTTTACTTTACCCAGATCCATCAGAGGAATGATTGTCTATGGCAGCTCTAGCCTTACAAAAGATGTTTCTTACATAATAAAACTTGGAAGGAAGTTGAAATTATTCTTCAACCTATGGGCTACAGAATAGATACTATGTTAGCAGGCATGAGAGCCTCACTACTGTCCCTGTACATTTCTATCGGAGCTCTTGCATGATGAGGTGTATTGTCAGTGAGTAGTCCTATTCTAAAAGACAACTTTTTGTTTGAGCAGTAGTTTCAACAGTGGGCTTAAAATATTCAGTAGGCCACGTTATAAACTGATTTGCTGTCAATCAGGCTTTGTTGTTGCATTTGCAGAGCACAGGCAGAGTAGATTTGCCAAAATTCTTAAGGGCCCTAAGATTTTTGGAATGGTGAACATTGGCTTCAACTTAAAGCCACCATTTGAGTTAAGACATGCTAGCTCTTAACAAGAAAGCTAGCATGTCCTCTGAAGCTTTAAAGCAAGGCATTGAGTTCTCCTCTCCAGCTATGAAAGTCCTACAAGGCATCTTTTTCAATATAAGGCTGTTTTGTCTACAGTGAAAATCCATTGGTTAGTGTAGTCATCTTCATTTATTATTGTAGCTAAATCTTCTGGCCAACGTGCTGCAGCTTCTATATCAGCACTTCCTGCTTTACCTTTCATTTGTGTGTTACAGAGAGGGCCTTTTTCCTTAAACCTCATGAACCAACCTCTGCTGGCTCAAACTTTTCTTGAGCTTTTTGAAGTCTTTCAGCCTTCATACTACTGAAGAGAGTTAGAGCCTTATTGTGGATTAGGCTTTGGCTTAAGGGAATGTTGTGCCTGGATAAGGCTGTTTTGTTTTCTTATTCTTAGTGTGCTCACTGGAGTAGCACTTACTGTTTAAGAAGTTTTCTTTTACATTGACAACTTGGCTAACTGTTTGTTGTAGAAAGTCTAGTTTTTGGCCTATCTTGGCTTAGTCCTTTTAAGGTTTTGATATAAAGTGAGAGGCATGTAATTCTTTGACTTGAACACTTTTAGTTATGGTAATGTTATTAATTGGCCTAATTTCTTTTTTTTAATGTTTTATTTATTTCTGAGAGAGAGAGCATGAGCAGGGGAGGGTCAGAGAGAGAAGGAGATACAGGAAAGAGAGAGGACAGGGGAGGGTCAGAGAGAGAGAGAGACAGAGAATCTGAAGCAGAATTGGCCTAATTTCAGTATTGTTGTTGCAGAGAGTAAGGAGGCCAAAGGAGAGGAAGAGAGATGGGCAATGGTCAGTTGGAGGAGTCATCAGATCACACAAGTTATCAGTTAAGTTTGATCTCTTCGGAGTGTAGTTAGTGGTACCCCCACTATTATAATAATAAATTTAAAGATGATTGATCACAGAGCACCATAACAAAAGAGTAACGAAACAGTTTATAATATTCTAAGTATTACCAAAATGTGACAGAGGCATGAAGTAAGCTTCATGCTTTGTGGGTTTGTGGGTTCGAGCCCTGTGTGGGGCTCTGTGCTTACAGCTCAGAGCCTGGATCCTGCTTCAGATTCTGTGTCTCCTTCTCTCTCTGACCCTCCCCTGATCGCGCGCTCGCTCTCGCTCGCTCTCTCTGTCAGAAATAAATAAAAAATCATTAAAAAACTAAAACAAAAATAAAATGAGGTAACCATGCACATTAATTTGTACTAGATTGAGGCCTAAGGAATTTATATTCTAATTGGAGAAGAATGAATAAAGCATAAGCTGTTCAAAATTAATTAAAATGGGGCTGTGAGTGTCAATCATTTCAGAGCCTTCTCCAGTTGCACACTAAAGACTTAAGATAAAAAGAAAAAGGATGAGAAATAAATAGCTATTAATAGGATATAGAAAAATTTCTTCTAATTGAATGGCTATTCCAACTAAAATTGGAACATAAGCCAAATCTTCTCAAAACATAATGCGTGAAATAGAAGATACTTCTTGGTGTGAGGAAAGATCATATGTACTTCTCTTCATCTTCTCCTCCCAGTTCAGAAATGAAAGTTTTGACGAGAGAATGATAGACAACCATCTGTCTACTTGCGTAGTGATTTTCGTTTTAATTGAAGTATTCTTGGCATACAACATTACATTAGTTTTAGGTGTACAACAGAGTGATTTGATAAGTCAATACATTATGCTCTGTTCACAAGTGTAGCTACCATCTGTCACCACACAGCACGATTACATCTGGCTGTGTTTCCTGTGCTATACCTTCATCCTTGTGTCTTATTCATTCCATAACTGAAAGCTTGTATCTCTCACACATGCCCCCGTTTCCCCCACTCCTCCATGTTCCTCTCCTATGGCAACCATCAGTTTGTTCGCTCTATTCATGGGTCTGTTTCTGTCCATATTGTTTGTTTTTTAGATTCCACATGTAAGTGAAATCAAATGGTATTTGCCTTTCTCTGACTTACTTCACGCCATATAATATTTTCTGGATCCAACCATGTTTTTGCTAATGGCGAGATCTCATTCTCTTTTATAGCTGAGAGGTATTGCGTTGTGTATGTGTGTGTGTGTGTGTGTGTGTGTATATACATATATATACATAAATACATATATATACATATATATACACATATACACATACATACATATATACATACACACATACATATATACATACACACATACACACATACATACACACATACACAATACATACACACACATACATACACATATACATACATACACACACATACATACATATATGCACATATATACACATATGTGCATATATACATATATACACATATATACATACATATATACATATATACACATATACACATACATACATACACACATACACACATACATACACACATACACACATACATACACACATACACACATACACACACACACATACACATATACATACATACACACACATACATACATATATGCACATATATACACATATGTGCATATATACATATATACACATATATACATACATATATACATATATACACATATACACACATACATATATATACATATATATACACACACATATATATACACACATATACACACACATATATATGTGTGTGTGTATATATATGTGTGTGTATATATGTGTGTGTATATATATATATATATGGATGAAATCTTAGTTTGCTTCCATCCTGGCTATTGTAAATAACGCTGCAATAAACATAAGGGTTATACAGCTTTTCAAATTTGGGGTGAAGGTAAGTACCCAATAGGGGAATTACTGGATCATACGGAATTTTCGATTTTTAATCTTTTGAGGAATCTAGATATTGTTCTTCATAGTGGCTGTGCCAATTTATATTTCCATCAACAGTGCATGAGCATTCCTTTTTTCCTACATCCTTGCTACCTTTGTTACTGTCTTTGTGATACTAATTCTGACAGGTCTAAGGTAATATGTTATTGTGGTTTTGATTTCTATTTCCCTTATGATTAGTGATGTTGAGCATGTTTTCATGTGTTTGTTGGCCATCTGTATATCATTTTTTTGGAAACATGTCTATTCAGGCCCTCTGCTCATTTTTTAACTGGACATAATTTTTTAGTAATGGGTTTTTGGTGACAGTGACAGTCTCATCGGAGCCTAACAAAGACTTCTTCCAAGATCTCTGTTGAGATTTGATCCTGGAAACTAGATCCAGTTATTTGACCATCAAAAAATAAAAAAAAATTGAAGACCATTGGCAGACCACACACCCTATTATTAGGAATGGTTGGGTATCACTACAGCTCTCCTCATTTGATGAAGAATGAATAGAAAACTTCAACCATAGCCAAACTTTGTCAGTGTCAGCTTGAAAATTTAGAGGAAGAGAATACTTTTGAAAATTATTTTCTATAGGAATTAGAAATTGTAGGGGCACCTGGGTGGCTTAGTCGGTTAAGCGTCCGACTTTTTGCTTAGGGTGTGATCTTGTGGTTCGTGGGTTGGAGGCCCGCGTCGGGCTCTGTGCTGACTGCCAACTCGGAGCCTGGAGCCTGTTTCAGTCTGTGACTCCCTCTCTCTCTGACCCTCCCCTGCTCACGCTGTCTCTCTCTCTCTCTCTCCTAGAAATAAATAAAAATTTAAAAAAAAAAGGAATTAGAAATTATAGAAATGTTTTTGAGTATCTTAATAGCTTTCAAGTAGACCAACTGTGAGAAAGAAATCTCTATAGTTTAAGCCCCCTCATCTCTGGTGTTTTGTTGTAGCAGGCCAAGGTGAGAAAGACAAGAGACAAATGTCCAGAAATACTGAGGGAACTAATTGACATCAGAAAAAATAAAAGCAGAAACCCAAAAGAAAAATGAGCAAAGTATATAAATAGGTAGTACACAGGTATAAAATGGCTAACAATTGTATGAACATAGGCTAATGTAAGCTCCTCAGTAATGATGGAATTGCACTTTAACTGTTACATTACTTTACGCTGAATAGATTTTTAAACATTAGGAAATTGAGTTATTAGATTATTTAGGAAGTAGGAAGTCTTTATGCACTTTTGATTATATGTAAACTAATATAGGCTTCCTGGAAAGTAGTCTGACAGCATTTCATGAAATTTAGCATGCCAAAATCCTATAACCCAGCAATTTTATTCTTATTGGTTAGAGGGCAGAGAACTTAATAGACCCACAAGGGAGCTTATATAAATGTGTTCATATATAGCACTGCTTGTGCTATCAGGAATAGTTAGATAAAATAAGTATCACCCAAAGAATGGATATGTAAGAAGTGATAGAAATAACTGTGCACAGATGGTTATAAAGAACTAGTTGTACCCTGGCTTTAAAAACTCGGGGCACCTGGGTGGCTCAGTGAGCTAAGCATTAGACTTCGGGTCAGGTCATGATCTCCTGGTTCATGAGTTGGAACCCCTCTCCCTTTGCCCTTTACCTGCTTGTGTGCTCTCAGTCTCTTAAAAATAAATAAACATTAAAAAACAAAAACAAAGTGAACCCAGTCCTGAGTAGAGGGAAGAAAATGTATAAGAAGCAGTGACACAAATTTTTAATAATTGATTAATTAATTAATTAGAATGACTGGGGGAGGAGTAGAGAGGAAGAGAGAGAATCCCAAGCAGGCTCTGCACTGTCAGCACAGAGCCTGATGCGGGACTCTCACTGATGAACTGAACCAAGAGACCATGACTTGAATCAAAACCAAGAGTTGATGCACAATGGACTGAGCGACCCAGGGAACACAATATTTTTTAATAAATAAAACATTCTCATATGCATCAGGTAATAGTATGTATTTTCAAAGACATATGCTTATCAAAATATGTATAATAAACATTAAAGTCCTTATGGTAGACGGTGACAAGGGATTGAGATCTAGAATTGGAAATTTAGGTAAATAAGTGTAAGAGGTTTCATATCAACTAATAATGACATGGCATTAAGAGTAGGATTCACTCAACTATCTACTTCTAAACTGGAAACAGAAATGTTAAAAATTTAAAAAGAAATGGATAATCTGAGACATTTTGGTTAATAAATAGGAAAAGGCTAAAAAGCCATTAGAATCTAAATTGGTTTTACTACAGGTGGTCATTAATGTCGATGGTCAGTAATGTTAATGCATGGCAGGGTCCGCCAATAGAAAAAGTAAAATAACATAAGAAAAACAATGAGATATCTAAAAATAGTTACATGGGTCATAGAATTCTTGAAGGAACCAGGACAGAAGCAGTAGAGCAAATGACCTTACTGGGGGAAATGTTTTGAGTGTTCATTAATTAGCTCAGAAGAGACTGTGACATTCCACAAAACGAATAAAGTCAAATCAATAAAAATTGATGTATGCCGAGAGAGTCACTTTTTAAAATGTTTATTTATTTTTGAGAGACAGCAAGTGAGAGTGAGATACAGTGAGCAAGCAGGGGAGAGGCTTAGAGAGAGAGGGAGACAAAATTTCAAGCCAGCTATGTGCTGACAGCAAAGAGCTAGATGTGGGCCTCTAACACACGAACTGTGAGATCATGACCTGAGCAGTAACCAACAGCTGGACGCTTACCTGAAACACCCAGGTGCCCCTCTGTTAGGTTATTTTGTCAATTTCAAGAATGTGGGAGAGGGGAGATTTGTAGTTCAAGGGGAATTTGTTTATAAAGAATATATAGTGACCTAGGAAAATACTTACTATTATGTACAGTGCAGAAAGTATTTTATAGTCTGGTTGGAAATGAGAAATGGAAATTGGAATTGGAGATAAAAGAAAATTTGATATTGATTTAAATTATATAAAAAAGTATACTAAAATGCAGATTCATTATGTCTAAGAAGTTAAATACAATGTGCATGTATTTCTGCTGAAACTAGAAAAATGTATCCCTAATTCTTGATAGAAAATACTAATCATAACTTAACAGCAGGTTAAAAGATCTCATTACTCAGTAGGTTAAACTAGCATCAGTAGAAGAGAAAGAAAGAAACATGCAAATGAACCCAGGGATGTATCTGATTCTGGAAGCAAGACCTACTAATTAATTATATGCCCAAGTATTTATAGGTATCAGTTGCCCAACTGAGAAAAATTTAGGACAGTGTCCTCTCTTAGAGAACTAGCTTTACAAAGGATTATTTTTCATGTTCTGGCACATTTGAGAATTAGAAGATTAGTAGTTCTGATGAACAGATTATTTTCAATATACTAAAGCTTGTATTGCAATGCTATGCATTAATGGAACATCAAATTACACATTAATTCTCAGTATCAGCTCTTGTACAGGGTTTTTTTGAGTGTTGCAATATGCTCTCAGTTATTAAAAGTTTTTATTTTATTAGTTGCTGTTTTGAAGATAATAGAACACAATGTCAATTAATATGAAATTAACAATTTAGTCCCCAATGAATGCGTCACTATCCCTAGATCTGTTATTCCCTCTACATTAATATCTGCAGTACATTTTGAATTTAAAGTCTAATTAGATGAGGATATCCATTTGTATTATCATTGTAGCTATGGCAGCTGGCATTATCGGAAACCCCCTTAAACTGGGATTTTTCTTTCTTTCCAGGAGGTGCCTCAGGGCTATGTACTGGACTCAGGTGGCCATGAGGGACTTAGAGTAGATGAATACATCTGTGTGGACAAACCATTTAGTATCTTTGTTGAGAAATTCTTCTGTTTCTTCTCAATCTGTCTCCCATGCTCCCTTCTACTTGACATTTATAAATTTAAGACCATCAGAAGTATTAACATTGATGGTTATTAAGGAGGAACATGGACTTTGGCTCCAAAGAGCAAAGAAGTATAAAAGGATGCAGTGGAAAGCGGTGAGGTGGTCTACTAGGTTTATAAGGATTATCATATGTTAAAATTGCATGCATCAGTTTTAACCATGTGAATGTCTACTATTAAACAGAAATGGAATGAACTATAAAAGGAAGCTGAACACTGTGAGAGTTGCCTCTCCTGACACTTTTTGAAAAGCTTGACCACTAGAGTTTTCACCATGGTTTTTCTATATCTCCAGATACTGCTTGAAAATACTTGGCTCCATGTTCTGCTTTTGTGTGGCTACTTTGCTTTTGGCTTAGCGTGCCACTAGCTAGTACCTGAATATCTATGTAGCGTCAGATCTTTGTTGCATGGATGCTGGATACTAGGAAGTGCACTGAGAAATATCCATAAAATGGTGCTTGAAAGTAAACTATTATTGTTTATAATGAGTTAAATACAGACATTGGGGGGAAGTGTTTAGAAACATTTATGGAGATTTGACATTGTCATGATATCTAATCATGTTGTTAGTGACTGGTCTGGTTGAACAGGGTATAAAGCATTCAGGGTGTTGTTGAACTTGAGTGCTGAGTCATAGAAGGTGAAATAAGCTGTGCTGTAGTCACGTTATAACGTGTCCTATTTCAAGATTATCCCTAATTGAAACTCATAGAAAATTTGGAATCCCCTCACTTAATGATATAAATTTAGTTACAAATGCAGGATAAATTGTTGAAACTGGTTGCTGATAAAATTTAGAAGATCAGTTGAAAATACAGTATTTCTTCCTCTGTTTTTTATAAAAAGGTAAAATGAATATCCTAACCTTGATGAAATTGTTTTAAGAGATGTGCAACCTTTCCTGTAATCATCAAGACAATATGGTATGACACAAGAACAGACATCTAGACCAATGGAATAGAATAGAGAGCCCAGATTTGGACCTGCAAATGTATGGCCAACTCATCTTTGACAAAGCAGGAAAACAGTATCCAGTGGAAAAAAGACAGTCTCTTTAGCAAATGGTGCTGAGATAACTGGACAGCAACATGCAGGAGAATGAAACTGGACCACTTTCTTACGCCATACATTAAATAAACTAAAAATGGATGAAAGACCTACATATGAGACAGGAAATCATCAAAACCCTGGAGGAGAATATAGGCAACAACCTCTTTAGCCTCAGCTGCAGCAGTTTCTTGTTCAACACATCTCTGAAGGCAAGGGAAATAGAAGCAAAAATAAACTATTGGGACCTCATCAAGAGAAAACCATCTGCACTGAAAAGGAAACAATCAACAAAACTAAAAGGCAACCAATGGAATAGGAGAAGGTATTTGAAAATGACATATAAACAAATAAAAGTTTAGTATCCAAAATCTATAAAGAACTTTCCACACTCCACCCAAAAAACAAATAAACCAGTGAAAAAATGGGCAGAAGACTTGAATAGACACTTTTTCAAAGAAGACATCCAGATGACCAACAGACACATAAATGAAAAGATGCTCAACCTCACTCATCATTGGGAATACAAATCAAAATCACCTCAGACTGGTCAGAGTGGCTAAAATTAACAACTCCGGAAACAGATGCTGGTGAGGATGTGGAGAAAGGGGAACCCTCTTGCTCTGTTGGTGGGAATACAAACTGGTACAGCTGCTCTGGAAAACATTGTGGAGGTTCCTCAAAAAATTAATGATAGAACTACCCTATAACCCAGAAATAGCACTACTAGGAATTTATCCAAAGGATACAGCAGTGCTGATTCATAGGGACATATATACCCAAATGTTTATAGCAGCACGTTCAACAGCAACCAAATTTTGCAAAGAACCTAAATGTCCACCAACTGATGAATGGATAAAGGAGATGTGGTTTATAGATAAAATGGAGTACTACTTGGCAATGAGAAAGAATGAAATCCTGCCATTTGCAACAATGTGGATGGAACTGGAGGGTATTGTGCTAAGTGAAATAAGTCAGAGAAAGACAGATGTCATATGTTTTCACTCATGTGTAGATTGAGAAAATTAACGGAAGACTATGGGGAAAGAGAAGGAGAAAAAATAGTTTCAAACAGAGAGGGAGGGAAGCAAACCATAAGAGATTCTTAAATATAGAGAACAAACTGAGAGTTGATGGGGTGGGGGGGCAAGGGAGAGGAAAAAATGGGTGATAGGCATTGAGGAGGGTACTTGTTGGAATGAGCACTGGGTGTTGTATGTAAGCGATGAATCATGGGAATCTAGCCCCCCAAACCAGAGCACACTGTATACACTGTATGTTAGCCAACTGGACAATAAATTATATTAAAAAAAAAAGTTGAGGTGGGGCGCCTGGGTGCCTCGGTTGAGCATCCAACTCTTGATTTCAGCTCAGGTTATGATCCCAGGCTTGTGGGAAAGAGCCCAGATCAGGCTCCGCTTTAAGTATGGAGCCTGCTTAGGGTTTTTTCTCTATCCCTCTGTCTCATCCCCACTCATACATGGTCTATCTCTCTTAAAAAAAAAAAAAAAAAAAAAAGGTCTGTTAAGTGTCAGACTCCAGCTCAGGTCCTCCTCTTGTAGTTGTGGTTTCAAGCCCCATGTCAGGCTCTGGACTGATAGCTCAAAGCCCAGGGGTGGGGATGGAAAAGATGTTCAGCCCTTCTCATCAGCATACCTGTGTGAGAATGCTATTATGAGTTTTATTTAACAAATAGAGTAATACTTGAGATATACATTATTGCTTACCTGTAGCATCGTCATCAATACAATAGGTTAGAAAAATGACAAAACACAAGGGTATTTGTCATGCAAAAAAATTTACATGTTTTTATATGTGATGTGTGTTCAAATTGTGTGTATAAGTTCTTTGTGTGGAGAATTACATTTTGCTTGTAACTTTTTAAGTTAGGATTGTCGAACAAGGACGCCTGGGTGGCTCAGTCAGTTAAGCATCTGCCTTTGGTCAGGTCATGATCTCATGGTTCGTGGGTTCGAGCCCTGCATCGGGCTCTGTGCTGACAGCTAGCTCAGAACCTGGAGCCTGCTTCAGATTCTGTGTCTCCCTCCCTCTCTGACCCTCCCTTGCTCACGCTGTCTGTCTGTCTGTCTGTCTGTCTCTCTCTCTCTCTCTCTCTCTCAGAAATAAATAAAACATTAAAAAAAGAAGGAATTGTCAAACAAAAGAAAAAGCTGCAGGAGTCATGGCAGTTGTCTGTGTTAATTACCCATATGTGTATTTTCAATAAATATTTATTTTCTTAAAATCTTATCCAGTTTATTATTGAAACATATTTTGAATCTAATGAAACTTGGTGCTTAATTATTTTTCCAAATACTTCATTTTCTCTTATTATATATACATATATTAGTGCACTAGCACTTTAAAAAAATGATGTGGAAGGAGATGTCAAACAACATTTTTGAGGATGTGATAGACTGTGGATGCCAGAGATAGTATAGGCTACAAAAAAAGCCAAGTGTCAGAAGTACCTCTGGCTTTCTTTTCAAATAACGATTTGGCAGGTGCAGTACTGGCTTCTTTTCCCCCCTTTTCTGTTCACTAGCTTCTGGCAGCTGCTTCCCCACCCCCAACATACCTGTGCCGAGTTCATGATTGCCAGAACTGGATATCCACATTATGGACACGTGACCTCTACAGTTACATGACCCCAGTCTCTGTTTTCACACTTCTGTGGCTCTTTTCAATGTCTACGTCTTTGAACAGAGGAACGTACATTCTCATGTTGTACTGGGCCCCACAAAATTATGTATCAGTCTTGGGTAGTAACTTTGTCTTTTTTTAAATTTATGTTTTATTTATTTTTGAGAGAGAGAGACAGCATGATCAGGAGATGGACAGAAAGAGAGGGAGACACAGAATCTGAAACAGGCTCCAGGCTCTGAGCTAGCTGTGAGCACAGAGCCCGACGTGGGGCTCAAACCCACAAACCGCGAGATCATGACCTAAGCCGAAGCTGGATGCTTAACTGACTGAGCCACCCAGGCGCTCTGGGTAGTAACTTTGTTAGTGGGATATGACCCCATTCCCTAGCCACATGATTAATCCATGACTGTGTGCCAAACTGAAGTTTCATCAGTCTTGAGGCTTACCTGGGAATTTGAAGTTTGGGAAGAAGAAACTTAGGGACAAGCCTTAGACCAGGTCTCAGTAATGGTAGCAGCACTGAAGAGCTGCAAACTTTGCAGAGCTCATCTTGTTCTTTTTTTTTTTTCTTTAATTGTTGCACTACACCTGAGATTTTGTGTAAGACACTATTATCCCTTTACTGAACTCCTTTTTTTCTGTAAGTAGCTGGAACAGGTTTTGGTTCTTGCAGCTAAAAAAAAAGTAACTATAATACACCTGTTATAGGATGAAGGAAAGTTGAGAAACAGCTTTGGAAATTATATTGCAATAATGAAACAGTCTCAATCCTAAAATCCCATCTGTCCCCCCTCACCAAGGAGAACTTGACACAAAAGGACTCAGGGAGAGAAGGCTCCAAGGCCACACCCTGAAGTTGAGAGAAGCCTTCTGAATCTTAGAAGTTTCTCCTATGAGAGTCGGTATCCACTCCCGTGTGTTCTGCTACATACATTTCATACAAACTATTGAATGGGGAACTGATTTGAAACATCTCACAAAGATGAGACATTGCATTTGATTGTTCTTTGTCCTCAGCCTCACTACTCATTCTCTCAAATCGTCGAAAAATGGGCTGAAAAAATAGATACCAAGTTCTCCAATCTGAAACCATATAGCAGTGGGGAAACATTCTTCACAGGGAGTAGAAAGGAAATCAGTAAGTCATCCATACTCTGTTGGGGAAAGTGCAATGTATTGAAAGAGCTATCCATTCAGGGCTGCTTAGGTCAGAGAATTTGGCATGACAATTTTGCAAACCCAAGACAGCAAAAATTAAACAACATAAGGCAATAAACCTACAGTGTGAGTAACTGTGAATAACCAAGAACCCAAACTCTAGAAACAATCCCTCAAATAGAACAGCTGTAAGAAAGTATTACAGGAGCATAAATAAAATAGCCCAAGACCTCAAATGTGAGATGTTAAAATAGACACAAAATATTGAACACTTCAGACAAGTAACAACTAAAAAACTCTTTGTACGTAGAGATGTTTCTAGCAAAATTGTTCATTTTTTCTGTCATGGAATAATCACCAAATTCATGGTCATTTTTTTGCTGTGCCTTTAGTGAATGTGATTTTCAGCCTAGAAGGGTTTACATGGCATTTTTTTTTTCAATTAAAAAAATTTTTTTTATGTTTATTCATTTTTGAGAGAGATAGAGCCTGAGTGGGGGAGGGGCAGAGAGAGAGGGAGACAGAGAATCCAAAGCAGGCTCCAGGCTCTGAGCTGTCACTACAGAGCCTGATGCAGGGCTTGAACTTACTGACTGTGAGATGTGACCTGAGCTGAAGTTGGACACTCAGCCAACTGAGCCACCCAGATGCCCCTACATGGCATTGTTCTAAGTGAAAAAATATGTTCACAATAGTATGTATAGCATAATCTTATACTTATAATGCAAGAAGTCCCTTTATGTGTTAACATATATTAGAATGACCTTGTAGATTTATGTAAAAAAAGACACAGTGGGCAGGTAACACTTGGCACAAAGCACACAGGCTGTGTAAGACAGAATAATGATTCGCGCCAGTTATTTTAACCCCAATCCCATCTTTTTCTGTAAGGTTCTGTTATATAAAATATATTAAACATCAGAATCATAAAAAAGTATAACTCAAAGGGTTTTTGGTGAAGAAAATGTTGCAAACGACTGATTTTAAGGTTTTCTTTCTCATTGATGTGAAAGGAATTTGGGAAGGTAGTCTGTAGTTAAATGTAAAAATTTGATTGCTTTACGTCTTATGAAAAAAATGATTTAACATGGAATCTGGAGTGGTTCTATATTTCAGAGAGCCTGGGGCTGAAATAATTTCAAGACTGTGTTTAAGAAAGAAGTATGCAAAGCTACCAATATATTACATTCAAGCTTTTGAGAATGTAAATGAGGGACCCTGACACGTAGGCTTTATTGGCCACATGGTATATCAGTTCTGCTGGAGTTCACTTTATCTTTTTTTCTCTGTAGAATAAGTTGCCCATTTCTCATTAAGACACTTTTACTGTCACACGCACATTACAGTTTCTCTTCAGAACAGTTGGTGATATTATGGCTTACGCATATCTGCGAGCTTGAGAATATCAGAACAGAGGAGATATCATTCAATCTCATTAATATATTAGTATGCATTTGTACCAAATTGTGACTGAATCTTAAATGACTTGCAAGTTACGGCCCTGTTGTTATGCAGTGATCATTAAAATACGATAGACTAACTTCTTGCACAAAATCTTTTTTCGGGATTGCCTTGAATAAAGTAAAATAAAAAATTAAATTCTTTTTTTTTTTGTAAAACCATTTACTAAGTAGATACTATTCTGTACAAAACAACGTCAGTGAAACTTTTGAGATGTGACACAAAAGGAGAAAGTTAAATGCTTATATATATAATCGTTATTTTTACCAGTGCCTGAAAGATAATGACTAAATACTTTGTTTATGCTCTCCCTCCAAATGGCCACAGAGTAGGTGTCCTAACGCTGTCATCAGAGAAATAGTACTGTACTTGCGCATCTTCCATTGTAAGTGGGTGTCGGAAAAGCCCTGGGTCAGTTGTATTTGATTGGGATTAAAACAACAACGACAAGTATTTAATTTTGCCACAGAAGAGAATCCTTTTATTAGGACCCTGCTGGTCTTTTAAAAATATTTTTGGTGATAGTGTCTTTCCTGTGATTGTGTATACATGGTTCTTGTTATCGTAAGAGCCAACTGTAAATCAAAAGAGAACACAAACCCCCCCAAAAAAATCTCTGCTACCAATGTGATAAATTCTGTATAAATATTTATACTTACTGTTTCTAAATAAAACAATTTAGTTAGCTTTCAAATCCAAAACTGGAAGTACATTTTTACTAGGTTTTAATGAGTTAGGAAAATGTTCAGTTTCTAAAATGCCCCAGGAAACTAGTTTTCATTTGCTGCTGGTGTCCTTTTAAGTGTGTAAACTTTTGCATTAAATTTTAACTTGTGATAGGTGCAAAAAACACAAAATTGGTGTGACCTTTCCAAACCATCTCCTAAGGATACTTTATTCTAGCACAGAACTGAGTGGTTATTTTAACTATAAAAATTTTGGTGTTGGGGAGGATTTGTCTTCTAGTTAACAATGGCAATGATCAGCAAACTGAAATTTTTTTTTAATTTTTTTTTTAGTGTTTTATTTATTTCTAGGAGAGAGAGAGACAGCGTGAGCAGGGGAGGGTCAGAGAGAGAGGGAGTCACAGACTGAAACAGGCTCCAGGCTCTGAGCTGGCAGTCAGCACAGAGCCCGACACGGGGCTCGAACCCACGAACCGCAAGATCATGACCTAAGCAAAAGTCGGACGCTTGACCAACTAAGCCACCCAGGCGCCCCAGCAAACTGGAATCTTAAATACCCTTAGTGGCTGTGAGTGTGCTGCATTTTGTGGGAATACAATAAGGGAATTGGCACAACCCCATTTTAGTGGGGTTTCAGACTTAGCTATGGGTACAACACTATGATCAGAGGATATTAGGGAAAATACAGGATGGAAATAATGAAAAGGAAATGAAGTGGAGAACCATAGTTGTGCTTGGTAGGCCATGTTGGAGGCAGGAATGTCATAGCTCTTACAAAGGATGAGCCAAGAACAGAATCGTGAATGAGAATACTCGAAAGCAGCACTGTCAGTTGGAAATATAATGCAAGCATCAAATGTAACCAACATAAATAATTTTTAATGCTCTAGTAGCTAATGCAAAACTAAAAAGAGGCAGGTGAAATTAATTGCAGCAAACGATTCCATTCCACTAATATATCCCACGTTATTCCAAGATATAATTAATACTAAAATTACAAATGAGGTATTTTTCATTGGATCCCCATTCTCAGTCTTCAAAACCCAGTGTGTATTTTGGACTTCCAAAGCACATCTTATTTCAGAGTAGGCTGAATGTCACATGCCCAGTAGCTATGTGTGGCTATTGGCCGTTGTGTTAGACAGTGCAGTCATTTTTGTTTGATTATAGAGAATGGGAAATACAGTTAACGAAATGTTGGAAAGCCTCTGTTCTCCTGATTGCCCTGCTTACTCACTTTCTGAAGCTCAGATTCATTGACTGTGTAAATTAGAGAACTGTTAAATTATAAGCTCATTGTATAGGCCTGAGGTGGAGTATGAATGGATACTTTTAATGGTCTCTGTTACTCAGAATATTGTGCCTGGGTGCCTGGGTGCCTGGGTGGCTCAGTCGGTTAAGTGTCCGACTTCAGCTCAGGTCATGATCTTACAGTCCATGGGTCCGACTTCAGCTCAGGTCATGATCTTACAGTCCATGGGTTTGAGCCCCACATAGGGCTCTGTGCTGACAGCTAGCTCAGAGCCTGGAGCCTGCTTCGGATTCTGTGTCTCCCTCTCTCTATGACCCTCCCCTGCTCACTCTCTGTCTCTGTCTCTCAAAATAAATAAAGACATAAAAATTTAAAAAAAATATATTACATAATTCTTAGCCTGTTAGAAAGTTGGGCGTAAAAGAGAATATTAAAATTGAGAGTATCTAACCAGGACAAACCACATTTTTACTTTGGATTTCCCCCCCCCATAATCTTTATTAAGTAGTCAAGTCATTTAGGGTAGGACATGGAATTACTGTTTCTAGCAGTTGGCTTTTACTTATACAAAACACATAGAAGTATATGTTAAAATGCAA
The DNA here is from genome assembly GCF_003009895.1 of Hyaena hyaena. Lineage (NCBI taxonomy): Eukaryota > Metazoa > Chordata > Mammalia > Carnivora > Hyaenidae > Hyaena > Hyaena hyaena. Next base: position 20,570 of record NW_024081202.1, on the reverse strand, counting down.
AACAAATACATATATTAAAATGTCTGGTCCTGTTCTAACTAGAAACAAACATAAAAATGTTGATACTTTTACATTATGAGTATTTGTAAGTATTGTTACTTTATTTGCAAGAGGAAAAAAATTCAGTTCGAGGGAAGGTGGAGTTCATAAAGAGTAAAACAAACCGGGATCATCTCCGTGGGATAAATGGAAAATCAACAGTTCAACAATCCCCTTGTTTCTTCAACAAAATAAATCTATGTATCTGTCACACTGTTAAGAGGTGTGTGCTTTTTATGTTGTATAATTAGAGATGAGGGAAATGAAATAACCTATATACTAGCCATCTGTTTATTCAAAATCATAACTCAGTTTTACCTGGTCTCTACCTATAAAAACTTTGAACAAGATAAAAACACTTAATGTGGATTAATATCATGAATGCATAACAGGAACTTGATGTCCCTATCATGGCAGTTCATAGTTGTTTACTTTCCAAGATTGCATTTTTGAAAGTGAACACTAAGTTATTTAACTTGTAATAAAGTGAGGAATTTTGAAGTGCTATTATTTTGATATGTCAAAGATGTAACATTAAAATTGAAATTTGTGTCCAGAATGCCCTGTTGTACTAGGGGAGGACAATTCTTTACGCTTGTTAAATATTCATAATACTAGGAAGCCCACCCTCTGCTTTTAGTGGAGAAGTTTGGCTCCTAGATGAGGTGTGAGAGCATCTACCCTCTCATCGATCAGCTTCCTCATTTCTACAAAGCTATAGAAGATGGGCTTGTGACCTTACAATGGAATGCTAATGAGCATTGAGTAACCACATCTCCAGAAAAGAAAAATAGCCCAGGTTTGTAGGGTTTGTCAACTTCCCTAGTGCACACACTCTTGGTGGGGCCTATTCTAATTTACCAGTGCTTTTCACTGGAAGTGTCTTAGCTTGGCTTGCTATAACAACATACCATAGACCGGGTGGCTTAAAGAACTGATAATTATTTCTCATGATTTTGGCAACTGGGAAGTCCAAGATCAACTTGCTGGCAGATTAGCTGGCTAGTGAGGACCTGCTTTGTGGCTTGCAGATAGCTACCTTCCTACTGTGTCCTCACAGAGAGAACATTCTGGTCTCTTGGCCTCTTTATAAGGTCACTAATTCCATCATAAGGGTTCTACCTTCATGAACTCATCAAAACCTTATTATTTCCCAAAGGCCTCACCTCTTAATATCATCACATTGAGGAGGGTTGAGGCTTTAACTTAAGAATTTGGCAGGGTCATGGGGCGACATGCAGCCCATAACAGCAAGGGAAAAAATGCATAGATCTAGCCCACCACCTCTACCCTCCCTGCTATCCTGATCTTATTTTGCTAGCATTAAGGTGTGTGGTCATTACTACAGTGCATTATGTGTTCTTCCACAGCAGCAAGTGAATGATTCTACATGTCAAAAAAATAGAGCCTTTTTGTTATGGATCTATATTATCAAAAGGTGTAAGGTGCATTCTTCAGACTTTGAAATTTGGGTATTGCAGTGGTGCCAGCTGACCGCTTTGTGGGCTTGTGGTTGTATTCAGTTTTGGTTTTAACTTTCCTTTTCCTGTTTACTAATGCCTGGAAAACGTATCTATGTGTATATTGCCATTTGGATATCCTCTGCTGTGAAGTGCCTTTGAAATAAATATTTGACTTATTTTTCTGCTCTTGGGGGTCTTTTCCTCAGTAAGCACTTGATTGATACTACTGTTGACCTTGAACAGCATGGATTAGAACTACACAGGTACACTTACTGTTGCTTATTTAAAAATCAGTATGGTACTGCAAATGTATTTTCTCTTAAAATTTTCTTAACATTTTCCTTTCACTGCTTACCTTATTGAAAGAATACAGTATGGAATATATACAGCACTTGAAATAGGTGTAAATCACCTGCTTATATTATCAGTAAGGCTTACAGTCAACAGGAGACTAACAGATTTTTGGTGAGTCAAAACCATGAGAAGTTTTGAGTGTGTGGAGATTGTTGCCTGTAATCCCGGAGTGGTTCAAGGGTCAACTGTATGTGTTACACATAAACAAATATCTTAACCAGTCTTAACTTTTTAAAAAATAATTTTCAGTTTCCAAGTTAGTTAGCATACAGTACAATAATGATTTCAGGAGAGAGATTCCAGTGATTCATCCCCTGTGTATAACACCCAGTGCTCATCCCAACAAGTGTCCTTGTTAATGGCCTTTGCCCATTTAGACCATCCTTCCAACCACAGCCCCTCCAGCAACCCTCAGTTTGTTCTCTGTATTTAAGAGTCTCTCACGTTTTGTCCCCCTCCCTGTTTTTGTATTATTTTTGCTTCTCTTCCCTTATGTGCATTGCTTTTGTATCTTAAATTCCACATATGAGTGAAGTCATAGGCTATTTGTCCTTCTCTGCCCAGTCTCAACTTTTTACTTGTTAATTATGTATTTTGATTAAAAAAAAAAGCTTCTTTAACGTTATTGTAGTTGAGATTATTTATATCTTTTTGGTCAATGTTTCTTTTTTTCCTCTATATTTCCTTACTTTGGAAATCATGAAAATGTTCTTAAAGCATAATTGCTTTGCTTTACACATTAATATCTACAATTCAAATGGAAAAGATTTTTCTGTGAATGGTGTAAAGTCCAGTTTCCTTTTTGTTCCCACCTGTGCATTGAATTGATCCATCAACAATTATTGAAAACTGCCCTTTCCTACTCTGCATTTCCGTAAGTCAAATATCTGTATGGATGGATCTCTTTCTGGAATCTGTTTTTGCATTCTCAGTTTATTTATCTCTGCACCAATATTGTTTTGTGTGAATAATTGTGACTTTATAATGCTAGAAGAATTATTTCAAGATTTCAGCTGACAATCTCATCTCCTGCACTCAGTCTTTCAACCTCTGGTTGGCACATAAGAATGAGCTTTGGGCTGGAAACACTTTCTTTCCAGGAGATAAAGGACTCTCCTAGCTTGTGCTAGGTTTGTCTGGGAATATCTTTTCCTGTTTTGGTGTGTATTTAGTGTACATGCCCTTGTTCTGCCTAAGGGTGTATATCATATGGCGCCTGACCAACTCTGTTACTGTATCTTTCTCCTGCAGAAGGAGACAAGGTCCTGCATTCTGTGGCACAAGATAGACATGTATAGGCTAGTGACCTTGTGTCATCTGCTGGGAGGGACCTGCTGGCATAGGGGTAACAGCACCCACTACTGAAGGTGATTTTGTTTGTCTCTTCTGTTTGTGAGTAAAACATTCCATCTACTGTTTTACTGCCTTGTGTTTTTCTTGTTAACTTTTAAAAATTCGAATATAATTAATATACAGTGCTATATTAATTTCAGGTATACAATATAATGATGACCAATTCTATACATTTGTCAGTGCTATTCAAGCAAGATACATACACACTTAATCCTTCCTGTTTCACCCACCCCTGCAGCCTTGGCAACCACCACTTTGTTTTCAATATTTAAGAGTCTTTTTGTCTTTTTTCCTTTATTTATTAAAATCTACATGTGAGTGAAATCTTGTGGTATTTGTCTCATTTCACTGAGCATTATACCCTCTAGGCCCGTCCATATTGCTGCAAATGGTAATTATTATCTCATTCTTTTTCTGTGGGTGAAGAATAGTCCATTGTGTGTATGTTTATCTATGCATATTTATACACATATGTACACATATCACTTCTTCATCTAGGACACTTAGGTTGTTTCCATATCAGGCTATTACAATAATGTTGCAATGAACATAGAATTACATATATCTTTTTGAATTACTGTTTTTATTTTCTTTGGGTAAATATCCAGTAGTGGAATTACTGGATCATATGGTAATTCTACTTTTAATTTTTTGTGGAATCTCCATATTGTTTTCCACATGGCTGTACCAATTTGCATATTAACGTTTTATCAGATATGTCATTTGCAAATATCTTCTCCCATTCATGAGGTCATCTTTTTGTTTGTTGGTGGTTTTCTTTGCTGTACAAAAGCTTTTTATTTTGGTGTACTCATGATAGTTTATTTTTGTTTTTGCTTCCCTTGCCTAAAGACACATATCTAGAAATATGTTTTATGGCTGATGTCAAAGAAATTACTGCCTATGTTTTCTTGCAAGATGTTTATGGCTTCATATCTCACATTTAGGTCTTTAATCCCTTTTGAGTTCATTTTTGTATATGATGTAAGAAAGGACCCAGTTTCATTATTTTGCTTATAGCTTTCCAATTTTCTCAAGACCGTTAGTTGAAGAGTGTCTTTTTTCATTTGTATATTCTTGACTCCTTTGTCATAGATTAATTGACCATAAAAGAGTGGGTGTATTTCTGGGCTCTCTTTTCTGTTACATTCATCCCCATGTCTGTGTTTTGGCTGGTACCCTGTTGCTGTGATTACCATAGCATTGTAATATACCTTGCCATCTGGGATTGTGATACCTCTGTCTTTGTTCCTCATTTTCAAGATTGTTTTGGCCATGTGGAATCTTGTGTGGTTCCATACAAATTTTGAATTATTTAAGTTCTATGAAATCAGTCACAGAAAATATCTGAAATAAATCAAATACGTGGAAGCTAAATAACATGCTACTAAACAGTGAATGGGTCAACCAAGGAATCAAAAAAAATTCAAAAAATACATGGAGACAAATGAAAATGAAAACACAACGGTTCAAAATCTTTGAGATGCAGCAAAAGCTGTTCTAACAGGAAAGATTAAAGCAATATAAGCCTACCTCAAGATATAAATAAATAAATAAATAAATAAATAAATAGTTTTTAAAATAGGTTTTGAAGTCAGGTAGCTGGATTATGAAACCCAGGTACTGATAATGTGTCCCAGAATACATTTTGTTCTGCTTTAGATGGTAAGATAGGTTTGTTTAGTCAACACTGTTCTGTGTTCTATATTATTTATAAAGGAATAAAAAAGAATATTAGCCATAGCTATATAAAACCTCATTTTTCTCAGTGGGTGGAAATTAAGTAATACATAGTTGCCAATGACAACTCCAGTAAATTTATTTAGACTAATTTTGGGGGAGGGGGAGTTCCAGAGCAGAAATGTTTGTTTTTTATTTTTTTCTAAGGTTAGAGGTAAGTTTTGAGCCATCTTTTCTAGCTGTTTTTTCCTTCCTGTAAAAATTTTGTTTGAAGAGTAAAGATGAAAAGACATTCTGTTATCTCTCATAAATTTTTAAATACTGTGTTTATTATATTTTAGAGACTTCTAGGTATTATTTTGAAGGAAATACAGCTACTGATGGGATGGAAATCTGTAATGATTTTTCTAAATACCCAAGATAAGTGAGGGTATGGTGAACAGGTATAGTCCCGGTTCCCATTTGAGAAGTAGTGTTCTAGTGGAGCATATATTATACCATTTATTATAACAGAAGTTATTTTATATGCTTTGACTTGGACACATTCTTTGAGTGGAATTACACACTTCTGAGAAAGGAGGTTAAATTATCTCTGAAGAAGGGTTAAGGTTTTTCTCCCACTTTTTTTTTTGATGCTGTGGTAAATGGAATTTTGTTAATCTTTTCAAAGAACCAACTTTTGTTTTTGTTGGCTTTTTAATTGTTTTCTCTATTGTAGTTATTTCTACTTTGATCATTATTATTTCCATTCTTCCACTTGTAGTCAGTCTAATATTCTTCCGTTTCCTAGTTTACTAAGGGGATAAGTTATGTTAGCAATTTAAGATGTGTCCTCTTTTTTAATTTAGGCACTTTATAGCTATAAATTTCCCTTTAATTACTGCTTTAGCTGCATCCTGAAAGTTTTTGTACTTTGCGTTTTCATTTTCATTCATTTCAAAACATGATTTCATATATGTTTTCTTCTTTGACTCATTGGTTATTTAGAAGTGTGCTGTTTAACTTCCAGATATTTGTGAATTACTGGCAGGGTTTGTTTTTTCTGAGGACTCTCCTAGCTTGCAGATGGTTTCCCCTTCCTGCCTCTTCACATGGCCCTCCCTCTGTACACTTTGCCATTTCAGAAGTGTGGTACAGCCCCTCCCTAAGAAGTGTGGTGGAGGCTTCCTCAGAAAAAAGGAAAGCAATGTGGCCCAATCAACTCCTATACACATATCCATAGTTCTGACATGAGTCAGTAACTTTAACTGTGTCCAGTCAGACTATATGTCACCACATAGAGGAGACCGAGAAGTAAAAATTGCATAAAAGGTTACACCCTTCTGTACTTGGGGCTCAGTTTTTCAGATAGAACACATTGAGCCCGTGCCAGCACAAATAAAGTTGCTTCCTGGACAGAAAAGCCTCGGTGTCTTTCTCTGTGTAAGAATCCTGCTACAGAAGTGAATTTCTCTTACTCAGGTTTTACGTTAATATTTTTAGAGTCCTCTGTCTAAATTCCCAACATTGTTCTTTAACTATATAGAATTGGTAGTTACGGCTATTTTAAAGCTTAGATCTAATAACATTATTATTTGGAGTACTCGTAGTTTGTTTTATTTATGTTAATTCCCTTATGTGACTTTTTTGTTTTGTTTTCTCTTGTTTTTGCAGACTTTTTTTGTACAAATGTGTTGAGTCCCTTGAAAAAATAATCTTTCTTCAAAGAGGAGTAATGTTTCATTCTGCTACATGCTATTTTTTAATCTCAAAATCACATTATTCCAGTTTTAGGGATTTAAATGATTCAAAGGTGGATCGAATTCTGTTGTGGTTGTTGTTGCTGTTCCAGTCAAAGCAAGGATTTCCAGTAGGGACTTTTAAGTGAACATCAGACTCCAATTTTTATTCCTAAGCTCAACAGGAATATCAGAATCACGTTTTAGTCTCTCAGCTTCTCCATCTGAATCCCCAGAGAAAATGGGTTCACCTCATTGCCAGATCCTAGCCTGATAATTTTTCACTATTTTATTATCTCTCTGACTTGAAATAGATGATTTTTATGTATTTCCCAGATTATTAATTGTCCAGAATAGTGTCTGAATTGAGTAGTCAATCATTACCAGATACAGAAGCAAAAAGTTTATTTTTATTGAAATGTAGTGTTGTAAAAGTCTTAGTTCAGCCATAATAAAGGGAATAGTGTTTTATAAAGTTAGCCTTCTCAGATCTTTTTTATACTGTTGGATGAATAACAGGTTTGAGTTAAAATAGTCCAGAATGCTTAGTAGATTTAATGTCTCATTTGCTGGACCACATTTAGCAGTGATTTGTTTTTCTTAAAATTTAAGACAGAAATTATATAAAGATAATTGTTTGCCTCCAACTTCCTGAGGTAGTCATTCCATACAGTGCTCTCATAAAATGTTGTGTTTACATCTATATGCCTCACACTGTGCTTTCAAATTTGTTTTTAAGGATCTTTCTGTTTTACTTAACCTAGCCAACGTCATGTTTCACTCCTTTGTCCTTGTTTTCTCTGTTTAAGAAAAAAATTTAGTAAGGAATATTAACTATTCCGAAAAATAATGTTTTATTATCTGCAATGCTATTAAGTGAAAAAACAAGTTATATCAAATGTATCCAATATGACCAGCTTATTGTCATAAAGGAAAATTAGATATATGTTTTTATTTGTACGGGTATAAATAGTGGTGTAGAATGATACATGAGAACACATTTCCTCAAAGAAGTAACGTTTTCATTGTGGCAGTGAACAGGGACTGTTTTTCCTTCTACATTTTTAGATTACTTGTGATAATAGTAGTTAGTATGTTTTGAGTATTTACAGGAATCAGATAGTTTTCTACGTTCTTTATTTGCTTTAATGACTTTAAGCCTCACAAGTATATAAGGAGGGTTCTCTTACTACCCCATATTGTAGTCAGGGAAATTTAAGCACAAAACGTTAGGGACTTTGCCATAGTGGCACAGCATTGGACACAGCTAGGATTCTAAACAGCTTTTTTGCCTAATTTTTATTTTGGCCTTTTAGAAAAGTCATTATATTTTTGTAATAGAATCAGCTTGCTTAGCTTTGAATAATTATACATTCATACAGTAGGACTTAATTCCATCGAGGAACGAAAGGAATTTTTTTCTTAGGTAACATTACAGGCCAGTGAGAATAAACCCAACTGTTTAAATGACAGAAATTCAACTGAGTAAATGGAAAGATCAAATCTGCTTTATTCAGCAATTCATAGCTGAGACTAGAATTAGATTGGGTATTGAGTCTTGGTTTAGTAATTTGGGATTGAACATAAGTGACTGTATTTAAGGCCTGGTGTCTTAACACAACAAAAAAATTCCATAAAACGTTTCTTTGATAATAGGTAAGGTGCCAAGGGAAGTCAAGTGCACTAAATCTTTGTGATTTGAGAATGTCTTTGTATTCTCTAATTTTTAATGTTAGCTATAGTTAATGTGACTCTTGCCTTACTCCATGGAACTGAAAGACCCCAGGAGGAATAAATCCCTTCTCCCCTCTTTTTTTTCTTTTCTGAAGTACACTTTAGGGTTCTAGAATAAAAAATACTTTGCAATTCTGGAGGATTTTATATTAAAATTGACTATACTCTGGAGGTAAAGGTCTGTGGTAAGTTTTACCATCTGGTATACCTGTTGAAAACAGGAAAGCATCTTACATGCAACAGCTTTGACAGACACTCATTTTTAATGGGAAGCCAGGTTATCCTCAAAGGTACTGAATAGGGAAAACAGTCATGTATTCATTGACTTTCATTTTCTTTCTTTTAATTTCACATTTCTCTGTAGCTACTTGCAATTTGCAGTCATCTCTGTGCTAATTGCTTCATTAATGTCTTGGAAATGAGGATGTTTGTTATACACTGCAGTTGTTAGGTCACCTAAGGCTGAGTAAATTATAACTTTGAATAATCTCAATAACATTATCATTGAAATACTACTATTTATAGTTTTTTTTTTCCTGTGTGTGCATTTAAACTTGGTAGCTTCTGTACTGTTTGAACAAGACTCTGTGATATACTTACTCATTGTTAAGATGTTGTAGAAACTATTGTCTCACTTCAACTTTTTTAGTTCTCATCATTTTAATGATGTTTTTAAAAAATTATACTGTATGCTAGACCTTTTGAAATCAATATTCATTGCGGATTAAAAATGCTTAGGAAATTTTCAAAAGTAGTATAAATATAATGAACAAACATTAAAGAGGAATTAAGAAATAGGAAGATCTAACTTTCTATTTGTATTCAAATTTAGTCCCACAAAATGTGATAGTGAGCTCGTGAATTTTTATTAACATCATCTGATAAATATGTTTTAGGTATAATATAACTTGATTTAAGTTCTCTTTTTTAATATTGGTCACAGGGCTCAGATTTGTATTTAATAGTATTAAAATCTCTAAGTAGTGATTTCAGACACACTCACAAGTATTCTAGTGAAAATATAACCTCACTTTTAGCAAAAATGGAAAAGATGAAAAGTGTTAGAGAATATATATTACCTGAATTGATTGGACTTTGTGTTGGAATATTGTGTTTTTGACCTTCTGAATTTGTATTTTATAAATTCAGATAAACTTAAAAAGGGATTTTAATGTAGATGCTCTCATTTTAAATTTTATTTTACTCAAGTACAGTACTGTATTTTTACCATATAAAAATTTTAATACTTTAAAGAAAAAAATTATCTTCATATGTGTTTTAAAAGTAATATATTTAAAATATTTTATTTTCCCTAAACAAGTAGAATAAAATCATGAAACACATATAGATATTTTCTAATTTAATAATTTAACTTTTTATTAACAAATCATTAATCTTCAGAACAGTTGTTTGAGCTAAGGAAAATGAGTTTATAATCAATGACATTGTATATATAAGATTAGGCACAGAAAACTTAAGTGATTTTTTACAGGGCTGAAATGAATACTCAACTGTTGTGAATAATAGTGCCAGTTTTACTGTATCGGTTATGAAGAATGGCCAGAAAATCATTATAAAATTATAAGAATGAGTTATCCTTGTACTTGTAATATAGATCATAGAGTTTTACATATGCAAGCATTTTTCCTAGCAATGAAAGAATTTTTAGGATGCACAGGATGAAACAGACCCCATCTAAGGGAGATAAATGTATACTTGAATAAATGTAACAAAGAATTTCATAAATTAAAATACCAATTAAAGAGACTTCTAAAATAAAGGCAAAATAGGGGCACCTGGGTGGCACAGTTGGTTGTGTCTGACTTTGGCTCAGGTCATGATCTCAGAGTTCCTGAGTTCGAGCTCTGTGTCGGGCTCTGTGCTGACATCTAGCTCAGAGCCTGGAGCCTGTTTCAGATTTTGTGTCTCCCTCTCTCTCTGACCCTCCCTTGTTCACGCTCGCTCGCTCTCTCTCTCTCTTAGAAATAAATAAAACATTGAAAATTTTTTAATAAAATAAAAGCAAAATAATTGTGTTCTAACAAATGTATAGCCCCCTAAAATAACACAGTTGATCGACTGGTTCATTTGGTCCTTCATGCCACAGACATTTATTATATGCCTACTGTATGCCAGGCCCGGTTCTAAGAGTTAGGAAGACTAGAATAAATACCTTTTGGAAAGTCTTGTAGAAACTTGCCTTGCAACTTGTGTCTTTCATAATGCTATATAATGATGGTGAGTACTGACTGTTTAAATTCTATGTACTTATTTCATATTAGGACTCTTTCAACATAATATAAAATTGTATTATGAGCAGTGTCATGGTAATGATTACAGCTGCTACAGCATCATGTAAAACAAATTGAGTGATGCTGAGTAAAATGAAAGAAAAAAACCCCACGACAACAAAAAGCAACTGGCAAATAATCTAAAGGATGATAAGAAAGAGAAATTGGAATGAAGGTAGTTTGTCAGTTCTAATTATCCTAATTTGAAAAAGCAAATAGGCCCACCAGATGTTACTACGTGAGTTAATTCTGTCTTCAACATTAAAAGTAATTAACTTCCATGCTTACACTTGTACAATTTCTTAGACTGGAATTAAATTCACATGTTATGACTTTCTATAACACTGTCTTGAAACAAAAGCCCTTATTAAAGTGATGTAAATTCCTTGTAAATGAGAAGATCCTGGCTATCTATTGTTCCTTGGAGGAGACTGCCAGGCCAGGGCTAACCGCTGACAGCACTGGTGGCAGGGAGTAGGGTATTCGACCTTGTCATCCTGCTTCCTTAACTGGCTGGTTGGCCACTGCTCATTAAAGTCCCCTTGACACATTCCTTTTGTCTCCTTAATTCTTCCAGTACTCCATAATGGGAAGGTAAACTGAGTTAGTGATGCTATGGCTGTATTTTCCTTTTGCTGGTCATCGCTTTGACTATAATGATAGCAGCTAATATTTATTGAATGCCAAGCAGTTGTCTTAGTGCTTAGCATATATCCAGTTCTTTAATCCTTAACACAGTTTTGATGATAAGTTTTTTCAGGATCTGTATTTTACAGATGAGTGTCCTGAGGCCCAGGAAGGTTAAAGGGTCATTAACACCTAGCAATCTGAAATTCAAATCCAGGCAGTGCAGATCATAAACTATGCTTGTAATAACCCCTATCTGTAGAACAGAAATATTTTATGACGTAATTTTTCCTATATTCGTGTTTATCTGACTTAATCATTTCTTAACCTTGGTTTTTTTAAATGTTTTTTTAAAAATTTATTTCTGAGACAGAAGAGAGAGAATGAGTGAGCAGGGAGGGTCAGAGAGAGAGGGAGACACAGAATCTGAAGCAGGCTCCAGGCTCTGAGCTAGCTGTCAGCACAGAGCCCGACACAGGGCTCGAACCCACGAACCTTGAGGTCATGACCTTAGCCAAAGTCAGACACTTAAGCAACTGAGCCACCCAGTTGCCCCAACCTTGATTTTTTTTAAACTACAAAAAAAGGAAGACTAATATCTATCTGGTTCTAGCACAGAATTGTCATTGGTTACAAGTTTTAATGTATGAAAAATATTGGAAACATAAATACTATATAAGTGAGCAGAATTACTATTATTACCACTTTGCACTATTGACATCTTCAACCTTTAGTTTTTATTTTTCTCTGGTTTTATGAAAAGTGACCCATTTTAGCTTTTTATTAGCTTTTTTTTTTTTTTTTTTTTTTTTTTTTTTTTTTTTTTTTTTCCATTCTCTTAATACTCTCTTTCCTTGCCCCCCCACCCCACACACACGGGAAGTAAAAGCCAGGATTATATCCTTGAATTGAGATGTCCCCTGCCTGATTCATCTAATAAAAGGGAAAACAAATTTTGAGTAGTTACTTGATGGCACAGATTAAGGTTTTGAGAGGTTGTAGTTGTTCATGGCTTCCACTGCCTAGTTTGAAGTCCTTCCACTCCACATACCCAGCCCATTCACTGGAATGCATTTCTACATTTTCTTTCTTTCATGTCAAAGGATGTCGGATTTGGAAGTTAATAGTGGTTAAAACATAAAAATTTCAAGAGTAAATGTTTTAAGACTACTTCTATATAAGATTGGAAGTAGTAACGTCAGTTAAAAGCAGACAGTGGAAAAGATTAAGCAAATTGATTCCACAATAAAAAGATATGCATTATCAGGGCAGAGTAACAAAAACATCTGTTTTTACATCTTTTGGGGAGGGAAAAAGCTAATTAGTTTGGGGCTGATTCAGATAGATGTCATTTTAAATTACTTTCTCTGTTTACCAAAATAATGCAATTAGATGGAGTAAGTACAATAAAGAAGATAGGTTTCAAACAGATGTCTGGCAATAGACATTAACACTATTAAAAACTATATTATGGAACTGCCTGCTAGGTACATTTATGCAGAACTAAATTTTAGTCATTCTCAAGAAAAATGAGCCTTGACTGAAGGGCATAGATGTAGCCACAATTTTCATTTTTAATCCACAGAAAACATCACTTGACCATTTGATCAAGTTAGGCAGAATGTTGTGGTTTGGGGGAAGAAGCAGTGGGAAAGGGAATTGATTGGGTTAATCTAGAAAAAAATTGACACAAGTATTTATCTTTTTCTGATTTTTTTTTTCTTTATATTGTGTACAGTTTGGATTGTGAGTCTGTATCTCTCCACGTTTATACATATTTACACAGATGTGTTTCCTCAAAGAATAAAGTATATATACTGCATCTACCTTAGTAAAATTTTGAGTAAACCAATCCTTTACCCAAATTTCCTTTGAATAAGGAAAGGGAAATGGTTAGAAGCTTACTATAAGATGGCAACAACGCACTCTGACCAAACATAAAGGAATTTTTATTTGAATTGTCAGAGTATTTAAAATAAAAGCAAAGAACTAGATTTGAATTCAGATTCTTTGGGCATTTTCTTAGTGACACATAACTTCATAACCTGTAAAGAATAAATATTATAGAAATTATACTTGCTGTATAATTAGCCACTAATTTTTCTTTCCCTAGAGACTATAAATAACCCTTACATACTTTAAACACCCATTTAAAATACTTCCTGCCCATCTATGTATAGTGCATGGTGCTCATGTTGGACACAATGTTGTCTTGGCTTTGAAGAGTTCAATTCTTTAAGAGATGCACGTTTATGACTTGCAAATCAAGGTGAATTGGGTTGTGGGATGGGAACTTTTAGTATGATCTCTGAACATATGCAGAGCCAGAGAATCTAGTCTGTGGTGGGGATACTGGGGAGAAATGGAGAAGTTAAGGTTAGATATGTGGGGCTGCATTTGCAAAACTTGGGGAATTGGAAAAACTAGATTATGCATTGTCTAGTAAACTACGCTAAGAATCCTGAAATTCACCCCATTGACAATGGAAAATCATCAGCTGGCTTTAATGGGGAGTTAAGTGAGTGGACCGATTTCCAGTTTAGAACCATCATTGTTTATGTTGATTTGCCAATTCGGATTCTTTTCAGGCAGGATTTATTCCCTCTATTTCTTAATGTAGCTCTATGTCAATATGGGCTTATCAGATACTGAGACAGAGTCAGGAAAAACTTGGTCTTATTTATTTGTTTGACATTTATCAATTGTGTGCCTATTAGACCTGTAGTAACTTGGTAGGTCCTATGAAGTATAAGATCCCTTGGGACCACACTGGAGTTGTTCCAGTTCTGGGAGTGCTATAGGCCTTCTGAGGAGGGCCTGTAATCCCCCCATTTTCAGGATTTACTGGATTGTGCAATCATTTGTTTACTGTTTCTTTCTATTTTTTTTTTTTTACAACTAATGTTGACTCTCCTTACACAGGTACCAAAAAGTCACCCTCTTGCTCTCTTCTTTCTTTTCTACCTCTCTCCCCACCAAGCTTTAATCTGATGGTAGCCCTGGGTTTCTCCAAGAATATCCTGTTCCATAAAGCTGTCTTTCTGAATTTATGTCTACAAGTCCCAGTTAGCTTGCATCTTCACAGTCTTAATAGCATCTAAAAGACAAATGTATTTTTTTCTAATTACTGATTGCTTTTCATTGCATTGCTTTGATTTGTAATCATAATAAAAGTAGGATGCTGATAGATGTGTAACATGTGGCCCTTAAGGAAAAAACAAAAAGTGCCATGATTGGTAACCACTGTCCCTTGTGTAAATAATTACATCTTTGCACATTTCACACCAACTTGACATCACTGCATGTAGTATAGAGAAAGAGATTCGCACAATCAAGTCTTGAAAGCTGGTACAAGCTGGCTCTATCATACCACTGAAACTTGCCACAACATGAGGAAATTGAAAAGGAAAAATAAAGTGAAGAGGGGTAGAGACGTCAAACCTCATCAAGCTTCAGATGAATGGAATGAAGCAAAAAGAAAAAAATGAAGTGACCCAAGAGGAATTGGACTTCAAAAAATCTTCCCTTTTAATTTTAGAATGTTAGCAATGTTCCTTCATTTCATGAATTAGGAAGCTGAGAATAAAATAATAGTTGGCTCTTTATTAACCTGTTTTCATTTTTGTCATCTAGCCTACATACTTCTAAAATGCTAATTAGGGAAGGAAAAATAATTTTCCCTCTGTCATTCTGCATTTTTGGGTGAGACCCTCCTGTAATAAAATATAGATTAACAGGAGAAAAACAGAAATTTAATAAAATACGTACCTTCCCTATGCATGAGAGACCCTGAAAAACTGAGTAACTCCCTTGAAATGGCTCAAACCACCACCGCAGGTATCATCTCTAGCTCATGACAAATGATGAAGTTGGGGTTCGGGACCAGTCCACGCAAAGCACAGTAAACATTGGTATTGTCATAGAGACTTAAGTCAGTGCCTGCTCCATTGATGAGTTTTTTGAGATTTATTCATCTTTCTCTTACTGGTACAGAAGAGACATACCTTTACAAATGGAGGTTCTTAATATAATGTCTCTTACAGAAAGGTAACTTTTATTCAGTTTTCAGTGCTTTTCCTTTGGGGTTTTAAATTAATTTTAATTTATATTAAAATATATTTTTATTTATTTTTGAGAGAGAGAGAGCACGAGCAGGGGAGAGAGAGAGAGAGTGAGCGAGTGCACACGCGTGCAAGAATCCCAAGGAGGCTCCACACTGGCAGCATGAGTTCCAGTGTGGGGCTCAAACTCAAGAACTGTGAGATCATCACCTGAGCTGAAATCAAGGTTCCGGCACTTAACTGACTGAACAACCCAGATGCCCAGCCCTCCTTTAGTTTTTCTTTGTTTGTTTTTTAAAGGATCAGCTTGAAGTAATCTTTATGCTAATAAGGCGTATTTTGTAGTTACAAATTCTCACCTTCGCTAATGTCAGTGTTCTGCCCTTCGAGAAGCTCTGTATATTAAAGTGATGTATCTATGTATCATGTTACTTCTACTTTTTCTTTTTTTAAATTTTTTTTATAGTTTATTTTTGAGACAGAGACAGAACATGAGTGGGGGAGGGGCAGAGAGAGACAGAGACACAGAAGCTGAAACAGGCTCCAGGCTCTGAGCTGCCAGCACAGAACCCTAAGTGGGGCTTGAACCCACAAACCGTGAGATCATGACCTGAGCCAAAGTAGGATGCTTAACCAACTGAGCCACCCAGGCGCCCCACTTCTACTTGTTCTTAACCTGCTTATATTATATTTTTAAAATAAAAAATGTATAAAAATAAATGTAAAAACATCATATTTCTATAACAGATGCCTAGTATAAATATTTTCAGATGTTCTTCAGATATATCTGATCCTTGATTCAGTATTTTTTTAGTATTTCTTTTTGAGAGAGAGAAAGAGTGCAAGTGGGGGAGAGGAAGAGAGAGATGGAGACACAGACTATGAAGCAGGCTTTATGCTCTGAGCTGTCAGTACAGAGCCCGATGTGGGACTTGAGCTCGTGAACTTTAAGATCATGACCTGAGCAGAATTGGGACTCTTAACCAAGTGAGCCACCCAGGCACCCTGATCACTGATTCTGTGTGTGTGCATGTGCATTTGGGATTATGCCATACAACTTTGTATTGTTTTTCTTCTTTAAAAATAAGTCATGTGGAGGGCACCTGCATGGCTCAGTTGATTAAGCATCTCATATGGCTCAGGTCATGATTTCATGGTTGGTGTGTCTGAGCCCCGCATCAGGCTCTGTGCTGACAGCTCAGAGCCTGGAGCCTGCTTCAGATTCTGTGTTGTCTTCTTTCCCTGCCCCTCCTCCTCTCATGCTCTGTCTCTGTCTCTCTCTCAAATATAAATAAACATTAAAAAAATTAAAAATAAGTTATGTGCATTTTATATATGATAAAATTCTAGAAAGCCCTTTTGGTAATAGTTAGATCATATGCTTTGATAAATACATATCAGAATTAATTATTTGTGTATCCGGAAATTGAAGTTTACAATTTACTATTACAAATAATGCTTTGAAAACACACAAAGCATTCCCCTTTAAGTAGTATCCCAAAATAAAATGAATTGTTCACAGGGTAAGAGCTGATGAGAGCTTTGATAACATATTTCAAAATGCTTACAAGAAATGTTACAGAGAAGCGACCCTTCCCCCACCCCTACTAAGATGGCTAGTGGTTCCCTCAGGTTGATTAAATTTCAGACAACCTTCTTCACAACTTTAGGCACTTAAATTTCCTTTTCTTAGTGCATTTACTTCAGAAAGCTTGGAACTGTCCTTTCTTGCTGTGCCCTTTGGAATAAAAATCTTTTAAGAAGTCCTTTTGCCACTGTTACTAACTGGGGATGGTTTCTTTCAAAAACTTGAGAGCCAAACCTTTAAAATGTAATCATCAAGGTCAATGGGACCCTTACCTCCTGTCCTGAAGATAAGGAAAGAAACATATTTTTTGGTAAAGCCAATTAGCAAACAGGGCTAAGATCTCCCTCTTCCCCTACTTAGGTCTTAAAATTCTTGAGTCCTTGGTGTCTGTGGAGTGGAGTTCACACTGAACTCTGGTCTCTGTCTCCTACTGTAATAACTTTGAATAGTCTGCCTTGCTCAGCATAATTTTTACCCATAATACTCATGATTGGCTGAATCGTGCCTCCATCTCCCCAAATCACATGTTGAAGTCTTAACCCTGTGTACTTCCCACTCTGACTGTATTTGGAGACAGGGCCTTTAAAGAAGTAAGTAAAGTAAAATGAAGTCCTAATCCAGTGTGATGTCTTCTTAGAAGAAGAAGTTAGGACACACACACAGAGAAGACCATGTGAAGATGTGGGCAAAAGAAGGCCATTTATAAGCCCAGGAGGGAGGCCTTAGAAGAAACCAACATTGCCAAACCTTGATTTCAGACTACTTATACTCTCTAGAACTGTGAGAAAATACATTTCCATTGTTTAAGCCACCTAAGCTGTGAAACTTTGTTTCGGTCACTGCAGTAGGTAATACAGTACCCCACTAGCAGAGTATGAAAGGGCGTGCCTTATTGCAACATCACCAGTATTCAGTGTTAAACATTTGAACGTATTTGCTGATCTATCAAATAAAATCTGGTTTTGATTGTTCTGCATTCTGTTTATATTGACTAGTAGTAAAGTTTTATATAGGTTGTATTTGTCCCTTATGTTTAATTTTTTATAAACTGGTTAATGCCTTACCCATTTTTCTTTTGTGATCTTAATGTTGTTTATAAAAATCTGTTGAAGTGGCCTTTCCTCTTTAAGTGATCAACGATTTCTCAGTAATCAATTTTGCAAATATTTTGAGTACAGGAAATTAAAAAACAATTGTTTAAATTCAAATTAACATACGGTATAGTATTGTCTTCAGGAGTAGAACCCAGTAGTTCATCTCTTACATATGACACGTAGTGCTCATCCCAAACATATAGGAACTTTTTGTAATTTATATACTTCTATTGCTTAAAAACCTACCTTTTCTCTAGGATACCTACACATCACTATTCCTCGAATACTTCATTCTAGTTTTTTTATCTTTTAGTATTTTATTGTTATATCAATGATTTACAAAAATTATTCAGTACTTTAATCCATCTGGACTTCAGGGTACTATGAGAGTTAAACACCTACATTGATTCTTTTTCTAACCACTATTTATTTCCCTATTAGTGTTTACTAAATGTATTTTTTATTTATTTATCACATATTAAATGTTATATTTTTATTTATTTATCATTTATTTTAAGCTTATTTATTTATCTTTGAGAGAGAGACAGAGTGCAGGGAAGGAGTGAATAGAGAGAGATGGAGAAGGAGAATCGCGGGCAGAGAATCTCCACTGTCATTGTGGAGCCCAGTGTGGGGCTTGAACTAACAAACCGTGAGATTATGACCTGAGTTGAAACCAAGAGTCAGATGCTTAACCAGCTGAGCCACCCAGGTGCCCCTAAATGTTATATTTTTAAAAGCTTCCTTTTTGTAGTTATATCTTGGCTTCTATTTATATTGATTTGCTTGCACCCTACTGCACTATAGTAATTGTGGAACTTTTTAATTTAAATTTGATAATACAAATTCTTTGTCATTAATTGTTACAGAATATTCTTGGCTATTTATGTTTGTTAATTTTTCTGGTTGAACTTCTCTACAATTTTCACTGGATTTATGTTAAATCCCAGTCCTCCTAGAGTGTTATTTGGGAGAAAAAATAAATATATTTACAAATAATTTATTCCCATTCAGTAACAAGGTATTTTTTATCTCTGTGTAATTAGGTATTCTGCTTGTATTTCCCTAAAGATCTACAGTTTATCTGTTTAAAAGCATATTCCAAGCTAGCTATTATTTGCTTTTTCTTGGTTATTATTATTAATAGTTTGGTTAATGATTTTCTTATCCACTAAATTATCCATTTTTTTGGTACATGGAAGCAGGCAGGCCTTTAGCAAACTTACTAATTATATAAATAATTTTTGGTTGGTTCTCTCCTACTTTTACTTATTAAGTGAACATTTTTGAAATGTAGTTTGTACTAATAATAGCTGTTAGGTTTGCATCATCACTTGTGTATTTTAGGACTTGTACATTGAAAGAATTACTCTGAAATATGTTTCCACCTTTAGCAGGAAATTTCTGTTATTTTCAAATTAAGTGTAAGATTAATTTGAACAATTATACTCTGTAATAGTGGTTGTTTGTTTTTTTTTTTTTTTTTAAGGAGGACTGGTATTGAACTCATCAAAACCATTTGAGTTGACTAAAGTCTTACTTTTCATTTTCTGGTTCACATAATTGTACTTACATAATGATACTTATACCTCATGCAAAATATTAGTATATTACTCAAATAATCTGACATGACTATGACAAATAGCTGTTTTACTTTTAAATTCTAATGGAATAGAAAGTAAGTTTCTATTTAATTAAATTTTATTTGCTGCTATTTTGTTTACCATTAAGTTCAGATTTAGAAGTCAATGGTTTGATCTGTGGTTTTATTACTTTATTGGCATGTGTTTGCAGTTTGACCTTTTGGAAAAAATTAAGTTATAAACTGTTATTGCAAGTTAAAAATCAGGTCCTTTTTTATGGTTAAAGAAATGTTTATTTATTTATTTAGAGAGAGAGAGAGAGAATGAGAGCAGGGGAGGGGCAGAGGGAGAATCCCAAACAGGTTCTACCTTGTCAGCACAGAGCGTGATGTGGGATTCGATTTCACAAACCATGAGATCATGACCTGAGCAGCAACCAAGAGTCAAGCACTTAACTAGCTGAGCCACACAGGCATCCCTAAATATAAGGTTCTTAATCTCAACTTGACAATACACAAAACAATTTTTATATTAATTAATTATGACTATTTTATTTTAGAGAGAGAATGTGCACAGGAATACATGAAAGGGGCAGAGGGAGAGAGAGAGAATATCAAGCAGGCTCCATGCTGAGCACAGAAACCATCATGGGACTACATCTCAGGGCCCTGGTATCATGACCCAAGCCAAAATCAAGCTTCAGATGCTCTACCAACTGAGGCACCCAAGTGCCCCAACTTAAAAACTTTTAAAGGTATATTGAAAAAAAGCAGGCTTTAAAAATAACATACTTGTCATTACTGAAAGGAAACATCTTTAGGTAAAAATAATAAACCCAGTGCTATCCCATAGATAATTTTTATATCAATATCACACTAGTGAGTCATATTGATTATATTGGCGAGATAAAATGAGTGCTTCCCTTAACAGTGTTTTTTCATAGGAAGTACTGTATAAGTATGGATGAGTGAATTTTTCTTTTTTT